>NC_086325.1:96144277-96470706 GCF_036172605.1 Pelobates fuscus | reverse complement strand
CGGAACTGATGAGAATATTGAGCCACTATAGCAAATTTTCAAATTATAAAATAAATACCAACAAGACCACAATAATGACAACTAACTTATCTAGGGAAGAAAGAGATTTTATTAAAAAGTCTTATGATTTTGTTTGGGCCAGGGAATACATCTCGTTCCTTGGCATTAAAATACCAAGAGATATAAAGCAAATCATTGAGGTCAATTTTCTTCCTCTCATAAAAAATACGAATAAGACTTTAAAAGAATGGGTAGGTAGAGAGATCTCCTGAACAGGCCGTATAAATACCATTCGTTCATATATTTTGCCCAAATGGAATTATCTTTTTAGAATGATTCCTATACAAGTTCCAAACCCGTGGTTAAAAATGATACAGTCAGCTTTTTCCAAATTTATCTGGAAGGGTAAGAAACCGAGAATAAGTCTACAAGTACTATCTAAGAAAAGAAAGGATGGGGGCCTTGCCGCCTGTCAGGATCGGGTCAGGGATCCAACAGGCAGAGTACAAACAGTTAGTAAGGTACGTATACCGGACCTTAGAATGGCCGGACTAACGTAAGGAGTAAGTACAGAATGGTCAGAGACAAGCCGAGGTCGAGGGAACGAGAAGACAGGTAAGCGAGAGACAGGCCGAGTCAAAGGGTAACAGAGATAAGCAGGGTAATACAAACAAGCCGGGTCAGTAACAAGGAGACAACTAGAATACAAGAGCACTGAGTGACTAGACAAGCTAGAACCACGACAGGGCAATGAGCAAATGCGGGAAGCTCTATTAAATACCCCGGTTCTAGGAGGTAATCACACCCCCGACGAGTCCTGATTAGTGTTCAGGACTTGACTGACAGATCGAGCTGGGCTGGCGTCATGACGTCGGCTACTGAGCGTCGCGTCATAAATGGAAGTGGATCCCTCGCGGCCGGCGTGTAAATGGCCGAGAGAACCGCGAGGAACGGGAGAAACAGCCCTTCTGGAAGGATAAACATCTAAGTCTCTACCTTTCTCAGAGGTAGAGACTACAGGTACCCTGACAGTACCCCCCCTCTCAGAAACGCCCACCGGGCGGAAGGAACCGGGACGAGATGGAAAGCGGGAGTGAAAAGCCCTGCGGAGACGAGGAGCATGTACATCCTTCTGAGGTACCCAAGTCCTCTCTTCAGGGCCATATCCCTTCCAGTCGACCAGATATTGTAACCTCCCCCGGCAGAATCGGGAATCAATGATGGAGTTGATCTCGTACTCCTCCTGACCCTCAACCTGAACAGAACGAGGAGAGGAAACCGTAGAGGAAAATCTGTTGCAAATTAGTGGTTTCAGCAAGGAAACATGAAAGGAGTTAGGGATGCGTAAGGCAGGTGGAAGAGCTAGGCGATACGCAACCGGGTTAATACGAGTCAGAACCCTGTACGGACCAATGTAACGAGGGGCGAATTTCATAGAGGGAACCTTTAAACGAATGTTCTTTGTACTCAACCATACCCTATCACCAGGGACAAAAACTGGAGCCGCCCTTCTGTGCTTATCAGCGTGTTTCTTGAACAACATGGAATTATGTAGGAGAATTTGTCGAGTCTGATCCCACAACTTCTTCAGATTGGCAACATGAACATCAACCGACGGTACTCCTTGGGAAGAAGAGACCGAAGGAAGAATGGAAGGATGAAAGCCATAATTCATGAAAAAGGGACTAGAACGAGTAGAATCACAAACGAGATTATTGTGTGCGAACTCCGCCCAAGGAATCAAACCGACCCAATCGTCCTGGTGTTCGGAAACAAAACAACGCAAATATTGTTCAATCTTTTGATTGGTACGTTCAGCAGCTCCGTTAGACTGAGGGTGATAGGCAGAAGAAAAATCCAATTTGATGCCTAGTTGAGAACAGAAGGATCTCCAGAAACGTGAAACAAATTGAGAACCTCTATCAGAAACAATTTCGGAAGGTATCCCATGTAAGCGAAAAATTTCTCTCGCGAATATCTCCGCCAATTCAGGAGAAGTCGGAAGTTTAGGTAAAGGCACGAAATGAGCCATCTTAGTAAATCTATCAACCACCGTGAGAATAACAGTCTGTCTTTTAGAAACAGGCAAATCCACAATAAAGTCCATAGCCAAACAGGACCATGGTCTCTCTGGAATGTCCAAGGGAAGTAATAGACCACATGGAGACGTATGAGGTTGTTTAGTCTTGGTACAGATTTCACACGCTCCGATGAACTCCTTAATATCCTTCCGTAAAGAAGGCCACCAGAAATCTTTAGAGATTAAGGAATATGTCTTGCGAATGCCAGGATGATCAGCCACCTTACTTTCGTGAAAACACTGTAAGAGCTCCAGTTGGAGTTCAGGAGTCTGTCTAGGTGCCAGATGTTGTAACTTCATGATCTGGGCAAGCAACTGAGAAGGAATTTTGAGACTTGTGTTAGCGATAATATTGCACTTGGGTACTATAGAGGACAAAACCGGCTCAGATAAAGCAGAAGGTTCATATTGGCGAGATAACGCATCGGCTTTAGAATTCTTCGAACCAGGTCTATAAGTGAGAACATAATTGAAATGAGTGAGGAATAAAGACCAACGAGCTTGCCTAGAAGACAATCGCTTGGCCTCCCCAATATAGGACAAGTTCTTGTGGTCCGTCAAAATAGTAATAGGATGTAAGGTCCCTTCCAATAAATGTCTCCACTCCTTTAAAGCCATGATAACCGCTAGTAGTTCCCTGTCACCAATGTCATATCTGCTCTCAGGACCAGATAATTTTTTGGAAAAAAATCCACATGGGTGTAATGGTTTATCCACACCTAACCTTTGAGACAGGATAGCACCTATACCCGTCTCTGAGGCGTCTACCTCGAGTAGGAAAGGCAGAGTAGTATCAGGGTGAACTAAAATTGGTGCAGAAGCAAAAAGTTCCTTGAGAGTTTTAAAAGCAAGAAGAGCTTCAGTAGACCAATTCTTAGTGTCAGCCCCCTGCCTGGTCATATTGGTGATAGGCGCAATAATTGAAGAGTATCCCTTAATGAAGCGCCTATAATAATTGGAGAATCCAATAAATCTCTGAATGGCCTTGAGACCCTTGGGTAAAGGCCAATCTAAAATGGACTGGAGTTTATCCGGATCCATCTTAAATCCCTCCCCAGAAATCACATAACCAAGAAAGTTTATCTGGGATTGATCAAAGCTACATTTCTCCAATTTGCAGTACAAGCCATGTTGAAGGAGTTTGCGCAAAACCCTTCTGACTTGTTCGTGGTGAGTCTCAATTTCCCTAGAATGTATAAGTATATCATCCAGGTATACAATAACACAGTCATGTTGAAATTCCCTAAGAACTTCATTGATCAAATCCTGAAATACAGCCGGTGCATTACATAGACCAAAAGGCATTACTGTATATTCATAGTGCCCATATCGAGTATTGAACGCCGTCATCCACTCGTGTCCCTGATGGATTCTCACCAAGTTATATGCCCCTCTGAGATCCAACTTGGTGAAAATTTTGGAACCCTTTAAACGATCAAAGAGTTCGGTAATCAAAGGAATAGGGTAAGCATTTCTAATGGTTATCTTGTTCAAACCTCGGTAGTCAATGCAAGGTCTCAGTGTGCCATCCTTCTTTTTAACAAAAAAAAAACCAGCCCCGGCAGGGGAGGAGGATCTCCTAATGAATCCTTTGTCTAGGTTTTCATGAATATACTCCTCTAGGACTAAGTTCTCTTTAGTAGACAAAGGGTATACATGACCCCTGGGAGGCATAGTACCAGGAAGTAGATTAATCTTACAATCAAAGGACCTGTGTGGAGGTAAAGTATCGGCATTCTTTTTGTCAAATACCGCCTTTAAATCCAGGTACAGAGGCGGTATTTGTACCTCTGTAGAGTCGGTAGAATTAGTCGATGTGTTAGCTAAGTAAAGCGGCGAGACCTTCCGTAAACACCTCTCTTGACAACTCTGACCCCATGAGACTATCTCCCCTAATTCCCAATCAATAATAGGGTTATGTCTCTTTAACCAAGAATACCCCAGGACTATGGGAACAGAAGGAGACGAAATAAGCAATAAAGATATGTCTTCCTCGTGTAAGATACCAACAGTTAAGTTAACAGGTATGGTTTCACGGAAAATAACAGGCTCAACTAAAGGTCTACCATCTATGGCCTCAACGGCCAAGGGTGTCTCCCTTAAGTGGGATGGGATAGCGTGTTTGGTAACAAAAACTTGGTCGATAAAGCTCTCAGCAGCTCCGGAATCTATCAATGCCATAGTTTTTAGTACTCCCTTCTCCCAAGTTAAAGAAACGGGTAGCAGAAGCCTGTGATCTTTATAATTATGAGTAGAGGACAAAATAGAAACACCCAAGGCCTGTCCTCTAGAGAAACTTAGGTGCGAGCGTTTCCCGAGCGATTAGGACAATTTAGGCGTAAGTGACCTCTGACTCCACAGTACATACATAGCCCCTCCCTTCTCCTGTACTGTCTCTCCTCTTCTGAGAGGCGAGTATTGCCTATCTGCATAGGTTCTGGAAAAAGTAAGGTTTTGGTTTCAGGACTTTGAAATGAGGGAGCTAGTTTAAGGGAAGGCCTACAGGTTCTATCTCGAGTGTTCTGCCTCTCTCTTAAGCGTTCATCAATGCGAGAAATAAAGGAAATTAAATCCTCCAAATTCTCAGGAAGCTCTCTAGTAGCGACCTCGTCAAGTATTACATCTGATAATCCGTTTAAAAATACGTCTATATAAGCCTGTTCATTCCACTTAACTTCTGCCGCCAAGGACCTGAACTCTAGTGCATAATCCACAAGTGTTCGGTTATCTTGTCTAAGGCGCAACAGTAATCTAGCTGCATTGACCTTTCTACCAGGAGGGTAAAAAGTTCTTCTAAAAGCAGCTACAAAGGCATTATAATTATATACTAACGGATTATCATTCTCCCACAATGGATTGGCCCATCTCAGAGCCTTCTCAACGAGTAATGTGATAATAAATCCAACCTTCGCCCTATCTGTAGGATAGGAGCGTGGTTGTAATTCGAAGTGGATACTGATTTGGTTTAAAAAACCACGACACTTCTCAGGAGAACCACCATAACGTACAGGTGGGGTGATACGGGAAGAAGCACCTACAGTGGCTACCTCTAGACCTGTACTCACAGGAGAGATAGAAGTAGTACGCATCTCCTATGGTGGATTATTAGAACAAGATAATAACGCCTGTAGCGCTAGAGCCATCTGGTCCATTCTGTGATCCATGGCGTCAAACCTAGGATCGGAAGGAGCAAGCTGAATGTTTGTACCTGCAGGATCCATTGGCCCTGTCGTAATGTCAGGATCGGGTCAGGGATCCAACACGCAGAGTACAAACAGTTAGTAAGGTACGTATACCGGACCTTAGAATGGCCGGACTAACGTAAGGAGTAAGTACAGAATGGTCAGAGACAAGCCGAGGTCGAGGGAACGAGAAGACAGGTAAGCGAGAGACAAGCCGAGTCAAAGGGTAACAGAGATAAGCAGGGTAATACAAACAAGCCGGGTCAGTAACAAGGAGACAACTAGAATACAAGAGCACTGAGTGACTAGACAAGCTAGAACCACGACAGGGCAATGAGCAAATGCGGGAAGCTCTATTAAATACCCCGGTTCTAGGAGGTAATCACACCTCCGACGAGTCCTGATTACTGTTCAGGACTTGACTGACAGATCGAGCTGGGCTGGCGTCATGACGTCAGCTACTGAGCGTCGCGTCATAAATGGAAGTGGATCCCTCGAGGCCGGCGTGTAAATGGCCGAGAGAACCGCGAGGAACGGGAGAAACAGCCCTTCTGGAAGGATAAACGTCTAAGTCTCTACCTTTCTCAGAGGTAGAGACTACAGGTACCCTGACACCGCCCCAAATATCATAGAGTATCATAATGCAAGTATGCTGGCACATACTGTAAACACGTTAAGCACAGACCAAAAAGATCAAGCATGGTATCAAATAGAGCAAGCAATGGTAGAGATAAACAGCCTCCCCGCTTTGTTCTGGACAACAAGGAGTAAAGAAAATAAAAATAACTTAGTTCACCCAGAAAACTCGACAGTGATTGACAGCTTATGGAGATATTGGTATAAAATTAAGAAAAATTATAAAATAGAATATAGACTATTTCCTTTTATACCCATAGAGGTGATTAATGACAATATAGACGATATCAATATTAATGGTTGGATGCATAAGGGTATTCTGTATATTCAACAGATTATAGACACAGAGGAAATTAAGACATTCAATCAATTACAGTTAGAGTTTGGGATTGATAATAGGGAGATATTTACCTACCTGAGAATTAAGTCTTACTTGACGAAATTTTTGGATATCCAACTTACCAAAAATATAAGTACTCTTAAGAAGATTATTGAAACATATAGACTTAAAGGCCATATTTCCAGATGCTATGAGTTTCTAAAGATCTCCCAGAAGTCACCCCTCTGGAGATCGAAGTATAAGTGGGAAAAAGATCTACAAATTATAATCTCTGAGCAAGATTTGATAAACGCGACAGTTAAAGTAAACAAATCGATTCATTGCTTAAATATAGTAGAAAATTTCTATAAACTCTTAAACAGATGGTATATGGTCCCAGGTAAATTAGCCAAAATATATGGAGATCAGAACCCCGTCTGTTGGAGATGTGGAGAAGAGATAGGAGACTATCTCCATATCTGGTGGCACTGCAGAAATTTAAAAAACACATGGCAGACTGTATACAGACAGATCTATAATGTGTGTCAGCTATATATACCCTTCACACCACAAAGTTTTTTGTTACATCTGGGGTGGCCCTCCATGCCAACTGAGAAATGTATGATGATAATTCATATTTTAATGGCAGTCAAGATGGTTTTGGCCAGACACTGGAAGAGTAATAAAACATTAGAGTGGAGGGAAATAAAAAAACAAGCAATTTACCAATGTAGGATGGAAACGGGAATAATGCTAGACAATTCGGTCGGTTTAAAGAAATCCAGCAAATGGGAAATAATTGTTGATAACTTCACTGCCAATAATGATGATACATGAATATGGAGTGCCTGGGTCCCCCGCAGTATGTCTGCTTCCAGATGAATACCAGTAAAACTATTACTTCCTAGGAATAGGTAGAAAGGATAACACGGGAATGGATTATCTGGAAGGTATGAGTGTTTAGTATGAATGTGATATGGTTTTAATATACCACAATGGTAATGTACACAATGGATGAGATATCTGGATATGTTTAATTAATTTGGGAAGGTAGTTGCAATATTGCTTTTGTCAACATTGTTTTTAAGCATGCCCATGGATGTATCATTATTATAGTGGGAATGTATGTATTTGTTATATGGAAAAACTGGAAAAATAAAATAAAGTATAAAAAAAAAGAATTTCTTAGTGCGATACAGTTTAATTTCTTAGTGCGACACAGTTTAAGTATTTTATGCAATGTCAGCTTAGTTGAATTTCTTAGTGCGACACAGTTTAAGCCAAGTGCCATCTTAACTATCTATAATAGATTAATTTGCTCATTAGTGATCAATCAATCATGCTTAATTAGTTAATTTGAATTTTATCACAATTATCACATCTGTATGTGTGTATGGACTCAGCAGTCTGTGTTTGTGTGTGTGTGTGTGTGTGTATGGACTCAGCAGTCTGTGTGTGTGTGTGTGTGTGTGTGTGTGTATGGACTCAGCAGTCATGGACTGTATCAAGGGAAATGGGTTTGCTTTTTAATAATCCTCGGTGGAAAATAGTCATCGCTTCGAATGTGTATGAGAAGCAGTCTTTGACTGCTGCTAGAATTGCTGCTTTATCCTTCCCTTGTTCAAAGCGGATTATGAGGTCTTGGGTGGCCGTCGGTGATGCTTTGGCCGGCTTTGGTGCCCTGAAGACACCGTCCAGGTTGATGGCTTTGGCCTGCCACGGCGGTAACAGCGCCGCCATGAGTCTTCACGCGAAGTGCGGCAGTTCGGCTGTCGGGATGTTGTCTGATACACCCCTCCCTTTCAGGATATTTACCCGACGCGTGTCCTCCAGGGAGGCGAATCTTTGGTCAAATTCTTCGTTTCGGCTCTGTTGGCTCCTGATCTCCTGTTGTAAGGAGTTAATGTGCGTAGTGTTGGTCGCGGAGTCGTTCTCCAGGGTGCCCAGCCTTCCTGTCAACCCTTAAATATCCGTGCGGAGGTTAGCCATGTCCGTCTGGATCGTGGTTTGGAGATCCGCTAGAAGTGTCTTGAGCACCGCTGTAGTCACTGGTGCAGTATCAGGGCTCGGTGGTTTATGTGCCGCTGGCCACATAGTGGGTAAGTCGGTGTGTCTTCTCCTAGGGAGAAGTCGTCCGATAATTCAGAGTATGTCTCTGGGTAGTCGGCCATCTTGGGCCTATTTGCTCCACGGGCTTGTCTTCACATGGCTCCGATATCTAAGCCTTGCCTGGGCTGATCCGGTTTCTGCTTTTTGGTCTTTCGACCCATGCTGATTCTCCAACTGCTTCTTTGTGTTTGCAGCCGTTTTGGTCGGTTTTTCCGTGGCCTGAATAGGGTGTTTATTGAGTTTATGCTTTGGAGTACCAGTGTCATGCAACTGATCAGCTCTGCTGCTTGGCTCCACCCCTCAATAATTTGTTTAGGCGCACTCAAACTATAATTATGTTTTTTTGAGGACTATCTGTCACACACTGTTTGGTCTCTGTGTCTGAAAGCCTTTTAAATCATATGAATAAAGAACCAGTTTTAACTTTGTTCAGAATCACATCTAATTTGCTGGATTGTATGATTTGTTGGTGTTATGTGTGTTTGTATGTTTTTTGTTAACTACAGTGCAGTTGGCCAGAGCACCATTGTATGAGCTCAGCGGGAATCATTAATACCGATTTGCTGTATTGAACTTTTTTACTCACAGAGACGTAAGTGCTGATACTTTATTAAAAGCAGCAACATGTAGACAAAGTCAAACACTCGGCCAGCGAATTAGAAAAGCACAAATTTGAATGAACTTCGGAATCAAGATTCCACAGGGCAAAATTAGACATAGAACAAGCAAGACAAACTGCTTTGCTCCACAAACACTGCATTTGAGGAATAACCTTCAAGATATAAGTTTAAAAAAAATATGTTCATGTTTATTCTTGTGTATTTACAATTAATATGCAACTTTATTTGTATATAGTTGTTTTAGATGTGCCCACTTTTATACTTTGGCCGAGTAAGATATATTGGAAAAGTAGATACCTAGTAAAACATTTTCCAAAACAGAATTATTATACAAATAAAAAATGCACTGTGAAAAAAAGCCCAAGCAACCTTGGGATCCTCCCTACATTTAGCAAGTGTATAATTCTTCTAAAGAGTCATACATCTAGATAGTAGTAAAACCAGAGTTCAGAGCCATTTGCAGAGTTCCAATCAAGTACATTAGAAGCATTTGTGGCACTGTGATGGTATCTTTGATTAGATGTAGTTTTAAAAAAAAAAAAATACCCAGTCCAACAACTATAAGCTCAATAACTTGACACAGAGTCATACAACAAAACAAACTGCAAAACATATTCTCAGTTTAGAATTAATATTTATACAATGCCAGAAAAATAGTAATTTTAGATGTACAGTAGGAAACAGAAGAATTCTAAAAATTGCTAATTAGCTACTGCTTGTTTCTACAATAACACATTTTCTCCATAAACAATACACATTTACATATGATGTCATGGATCAAACTGCATTCAAGAAAATCAATTCCATTATTCCAGCATACCCTAGCTACAGTGTTTTAATTATGTGTTGCTGACATCTAGTGGTCTCTTTAAATACATGTATGTAGATAATATTTTATCTGCTAAAACCTGAAAAATTGAGGAATATTGAGTGGAAAAGGAGATAATGTAATTTAACTTTTTCAGTTTGGCTCATTAGTCATTTTTTATAGTCAGTCAACCAGATACATTTTCAAAGAACAATTCATAGCAAGTAAAATTACAGCTCAATTCACGTTCACCGACTTAATTCAGGATATTTACAGGTAGCTGTAACATACAAGGACCTCTCAAAAGCCTCCTGCATGTAATGACATGAAGGGGTGTTGCCCCCTGGAACAGCACTGTCACTTTAAATGTGGGAACCATTCAGCAGAGAAATAAATATCAAGACACAAATAAATAGGATAAATCAAGAAATAAATATATTTACAGGAAACACAAAACAATATATATATACACACACACACACACACACACAGATAAGGCCACAAAATATATACAATAAATCAAAATTAGCACTAATCGTGCAGGCAACAAATATTTAAACAGTCCTTTGGTATAAGGGTAGGATTGTGCAGCTATCACGATTATCAGGTAGGGCACAGGTCCAGAGTCACAAGCCAACTATAGTGACATCAAGATCCAGAGGAAAATCAATGAACAAGTCTGCAGGGACAGGATCACTGGTAGTAAAGCCGGAACCAGAACACAGGATCGGAGGACACAATAACGAAGGACCAGGAGGACACAATAATGCAGGATCAGGAGGACACAGGATGAAGACCAGGAGACACAGGACACAGGAAACCGGACCAATTCACAGTATACAGGAGCCAGGAGCCAAGAACACAGGAAACCAGGAAACAAAAGGCAATGATCTGGCAAGGAGTGAGGGGAGAACCCAAACTAAATAGGTGCTAAACAAGGACCAGGTGAAGTGCTTAATGAAAATAAATCAGGAACAGTGCCAAACAGAAACAATGGTGAGTATGAGTACTGCACGAGGGCAAATCAGCTAAGGAGTGTCGTGACAGCAACCCCCCCCCCCCCTCCACCTTAAGGAGAGACTCCTGGCGCTCAGAAACCCCAAGAACCCCCACGGGTGACAAAAGAAAAACAAGGTTACCCAACCAGTAGAGAAAAACAAGGAGGAGGTTCAGGAGGAATGAGAGGTGGAGAATCCCACGGGAAAAACCAACGAGGCAGAATAGAAACATACGAAAGCAAGGACTGTAGACATTAAGCATTAGAAGGGCAGACACATAAACAGAAGTTAAAGGCACAAACGATAAGAAACACTCCTTACCAGTGACCGACAAATGTGCTAACCCACTAGATCTGGGACAACTGCTGGTAGCAGGTGCATCACTCAGAAGTCCTGGGTCTGACTTGGTTTCTGGCTTGTAAGATCTTCGGAACAAAGACTGTGATGCAACTTCAGTAGAAGGGAGAACAGTCTCTGCGTAATCTTGGGTAGGTACCACTGGAATCAGACGAGGAGAATCCCCTAAATTAACGGGTACAGGGTCAGGAGCACTCTGCGAGCCTTCCTCCTCAGACTGCAAATATGCATCAAGGAACGGCTCCCCCAATATCTCCGAGCATGGGGTCAGCCGAAGCAGGGACGACTCTCTCTCAAATTGATATAATTCTGTAACGGCTAGTGATGCCTGGTTACAGAATTCATTCTCTTCTTCACTTGGGAGCTCAGCTTGAGGTAGTTGTTTACTTGTCGTAGATGTACTCTCAACTGAAGGCAAGTCTTCTTTTAATATTTGCTGGAGTTAAGTTGGAGTGACAGACATCATGGCAACTGATATGTCATAAAAGGAGCTTCCTTCATCATGGGAACAGGTACCTCCTTGTTCGGTTTCACTCACTTCATTAGGCGTTTGGTTAAGTGGCTGATTAGAATAATCTTCAACGCTTGGTTCAGGTACAAGTGTGGTAGTTGATGTTTCCTCTTGCAGCAGAGAACTTGTTCTACCAGAGCATGTAACTTGAAGAATGATATCAGACTTACTTAGAACTGTAGAGTCTTCTTCAGACTGTGGTTTCAGAACAAGCCCAGTCTCATTTAGATCCTTTTCTTGGGCTTGTTCCATCACGGGTTTGTCACGTTGTACCAAGTCTGACTCTTTGTCTTCATTACTTGGCGACAACTCGTTTTTCACAGTTGCGGTTGTGAGAGAGGTGCCAATCTTCGAACCCCCAGAGGTAGAAGGGGTAAAATTGGAATCATCAAGCCTCTCCACATCTAAGTCATGAGCTGCCTTTGGCACAATAGCCTCTTCTTCCACTGGTTGTTCTGAAGCTTTCACCTTTAGTTCTTTAGCATTCTCAGCCAGTGTCTTGAAAGAAGTAGGTCGTTTACCACGTTTCCTACGTGTTGACTTTTTGACAGGAGGATCACCTTCAACAAGATTGGTCTCCAATTTCAATGGTCCAGCCTTGTCGTCACTTGCATCACCCGGAGCAAATTTTATAGGTGACTCTTCCAGTTCGGATGCATTGTCCTTTGTGGGACAGACCTTCAGATCAGATCCAATCACCTGGTTAAGGTCACTGGTGGTCTCCTCAATTGGCACTGTGAGGTAGGAATTCTTATCTCTTGTTGCAGACTCAGGGGAGTCTGTTTCTGCTTCGTGGCTGGGCAGACTTTGCTTGAGACTTTCTCCGACCAGACTTGTACCCTCCTGAACGGTGTTGAGATCGTTCATCTTGGTAGTCGGTATTCTCGCTTTGGGAATAGGCGAGTGGTTCTTGCAGAAAAGAGACGGTGGTATAAGGGTACTATGGGTCTCTGGTACTGAGACAACATTAGGAAACTGCGTACCGGTACTACCTTCACATTCAGACTGCTCGTCCTCCAAAGCTGCTATGCAACGAGCACCCAGTTCATCAAAGACCTGGTCCATGAGGGGATCGCCAGTGCTATATAACCCCTCAACATCTTCGTCTTCAGTTTGGGCAGGAAGGTATTCAGCTTTAATTTCATGAGGAACTTCGGTTTTGCAGTTGGGAGGATCAACAAGCCCTTTGTCCAAGTTAGGTCAGGAGGATAAGGGATGCTATGCAAATTAGAAAAGGGAATGTAAACATCATTATCAGACATAACGACACTCATCCTTTCCTGTACTAGATCGATAAGAAAATTAATTTCGGGAATCAGGGCAATGTAATTATTGTGCATACATCTTAACTGTTTCTGCATAAATGATAAAGATTTGTTACGTGAGGTTTCTTTAAGAGACACACAAAGAAGTTCATTCACCCTATTTATCACAGGGGGCTTTCTCAACCATTTTTTGCAATTAGGTAGCAGAGAAAACAAAGGGTCACATATTTGTTTGTGATAACTTTGCAGTTCAGTGATAAGTCCACATAATACGGATTTCTGAACTTGGAAAGAAACAGTTATAGTAGACAAACACATGACAGGTCTATAGTCGCCATTTGGGCAGTCGGAATCCAGGACAAACCACCCCCATAACCTAACCCAATAATACACAGACACTAAGTAGTATGGGGAAATTTGTCCACAGCTTTATTAACCAATAATTATAATAATAATAATAATAATGATAATAATAATAATAATAATATCGATAATAAATTAACAGGTAAACATGGGTCATTGCCCCCCATACTCCGCCCCCTCGCATCCTGTTCCTTCGGCTACCATACAAAAGGCAATGACCCCCATATAATAACACATATACATAATTATAACATACCAACTTTATATCAAAGTGCCAACCACCATTAACCACGGCAGGGGTATACCCGGATACCCCTGCCAACCACCATTAACCACGGCAGGGGTATACCCGGATACCCCTGCCCCACCAGGTTCTGAGCCACCTCCAGGACTCGAAACCTCTCAACCACCGATGACCACAATCTGTTTATTCCACCTCACGTTCATCCAGGGGAGCCTATTTCCTCTCCTTCAGCTCCCCGTCCCGCCGCTGTGAAAGAAACGGGTTAAATAAACACAAAACAAACAAAGGGAGGGTGGGTGGGACAAACTCGACCAGGTAGGAAGTTAGAATGACTCACCTAAAATGGCTGCTCATTTAAATAGCCAATCCCACTTACCCATAATTCCAACCCACGCTTACTTCCTCCTAAGCCCGCCTCCTAACCCCTGTCAAGGCCTTTTTCCGCTTAGCTGCGCTCTAGCTACATGGGGCTACATGACAGGTCTATAGTCGCCATTTGGGCAGTCGGAATCCAGGACAAACCACCCCCATAACCTAACCCAATAATACACAGACACTAAGTAGTATGGGGAAATTTGTCCACAGCTTTATTAACCAATAATTATAATAATAATAATAATAATAATGATAATAATAATAATAATAATATCGATAATAAATTAACAGGTAAACATGGGTCATTGCCCCCCATACTCCGCCCCCTCGCATCCTGTTCCTTCGGCTACCATACAAAAGGCAATGACCCCCATATAATAACACATATACATAATTATAACATACCAACTTTATATCAAAGTGCCAACCACCATTAACCACGGCAGGGGTATACCCGGATACCCCTGCCAACCACCATTAACCACGGCAGGGGTATACCCGGATACCCCTGCCCCACCAGGTTCTGAGCCACCTCCAGGACTCGAAACCTCTCAACCACCGATGACCACAATCTGTTTATTCCACCTCACGTTCATCCAGGGGAGCCTATTTCCTCTCCTTCAGCTCCCCGTCCCGCCACAAGCTCAGACCTTGACCCCTTAAGCTGTCTGAGCTCCGCCACCCCGAAGAAACAGGGCCATCCTTATACCATCCTGCCAACCCAAGTTGAGCAGGTCCAAACCCACATCCGAGAGGTGAACACCATCCGAGCGGTAGTATCCTGGCAACCCTTCCTCCAACTCCAGGTGCCGTACCACTACACCCCCTACTGTCCGCACAAAGCTTGCCATCAAGCTATTCACCTTCTTCCTGCACCTCTCCATAGCCCCCGTATCCCGAGCGTGCCGCCACCGGCGCCGCGGGACAATCTCAGACCAGACCAACATTACCCCCGGAAGCAGGCCCCTCAACTTATTAATGTCCTGCTTCATCCACTTCACCAGCCGGCGCTGCGGCGTAAGGCCCAGGTCATTACCCCCCACATGTAATACCAGCACGTCTGGCGTGTACCCTGCTGCCAGCATCCCAAACAGTTTCCCACAAACATCCCCCCAGCAAAAACCCCGATACCCAAACCAACGAACTGCCAACTGGCCTCTCGGAAAACCCAGCTGCTGGCCTTGCGCTCGAGCTGCGGCCCTCCTCTCGGCCCAGAAGACAAACGAATGGCCCACGATCCATGCCACACGCCCTGGGGGGAGAAAACAAATGATGAGGGAAGTCCAACAGAGACCCCTACCCCATCCCCAACCAACACAGCGAAACATCCCAACATAGCCATTAACCCCTCATATCATAACACAACACCTTTTAAATTTGATGGTTATTTTTTTTTTTTTTTTTTTGAAATACAAAACAGTCCCATGCCATTAATCCAATAGACCCAACCGGACATAGGAGCGGAATCTTACCGATTCCCACCTCCCGATCCTCTTCACCACCTCGTCCCCCAATCCCAACCGTGCGGCCTCCGTGGCCGCCCCAATACGGAACGAGTGCGTCCCAAATCGTGCAGCTTGAAGCCCCAACCTGCCCAAGCCCAAACGAAAAACTTTCGTGAACTGGAACCGAGAAAGGGACGATCCGTCAGCATGTACCAATAAGGAGCCCCCTACCGCTGGCCTCCGCGCCAGATACTCCACCGTAGCAGCCACCGGGCACAAAGCCGAGCCCGGCAAGGCCCCCAGTGTCACGTCCCGGCCCACGCCGCGGACGTCCGTTTTGGACCTGCCAAGGTGCACCACCACCTTCCTATCCAAGATACGGACCCCCGAAAATTGCAGGCCCCCCTGCGCCATTTTACTAGCACTCACCAATTCCCCTACTCGGAATGCCCCAAAAAACGCCAAAACAAACGCTACTTTGAACAGTAAAGCCTCAAACCCATCAAAACAAACCTCAGGCAATATACCCACCAAATCCCCCAGCAGCCGCACCGACACCGGGCGCCTGGTATCCGGCGCCCTGCGCCCCTTGCGATAACCCTTCAGGGCTTGCCTGATGACGAAGGTCTTGGTAAAGTCCTCCTTCCCATGCCACCGAAACCAAAACGACATCGCCGCCATGGATCTGTCCACCACGGCAGGGGACGGCCCTTTTGTCAGCAACTGACAGGTGTACCACAAGAAAGCGTCCCGCAGGGCCTCCCCGCTGTCCATGGCCAACCCTTCCAGTGACCGTTCCCACAAGCCCCAAACCTTACTGTACGAGGCCCAAGTGGCCGGTGCCAGAGAAGCCTTCACGAGTCCTCCAAGCAGGACGCCCCCAGCTGCCAAATCTCGTCCGGGCAAGCCAGCCCTTCCTTCGATGTCCCCGGCGCCGCCAGCCAGAAACGGGACCACTCTAAACGAGATAGAGCATCAGCCACCTCATTCAAATAGCCGGGAACATGGCGCGCGCGAAAAACAACCTTTCGGGACATACACAGCAATACCAGTCGCCTAAGCAGCTGAACCACCGGCTTTGATGCCGCCGACTGGCGATTCACCGCGTGAACCACCGCCATGTTATCCGAGAAAAATACCACTTTCCGATCACGCAACCTGTCACCCCATAACGCTACTGCAACAACCAACGGGAACAACTCCAAGAAAGCCAAGTTGCGCATAAGAGGGCTCGAACCCCAAGAGTCCGGCCACCGCTCCGCACACCAGGAGCCCCCAAAATATGCCCCAAAGCCTATACTGCCCGAAGCATCCGTAAAAAGCTCCAGCTCGGCCGACGACTGGCCCTCCTGCCGGAACAACACCGTCCCATTAAAATCCCGCAAGAAGGCATCCCAGATGCCCAAGTCCGCTCGCATGGCCGCCGACACCCGTACAAAATGGTGCGGGGATTTAACCCCCGCGGTAGCGGCCGACAAGCTGCGACTAAACACCCTTCCCATCGGGATGACCCGACACGCAAAATTGAGCAACCCAATCAAAGACTGTAGCTGCACCAGAGTCACCTTGCGTGCCCCAGCAACGGCAGCCACCGCCCCCCGAAGCCTTGCCAGCTTATCCTGGGGCAGCCGACATTCCCCCCTCCCAGAGTCAATCTCCAGACCTAGGAAACTCAGACACGTGGTCGGGCCCTCGGTCTTATCCGCCGCCAGCGGAACCCCGAATTGGCCCGCCACCCATTCAACCGTCCGCAGCAGGCGCAGGCAATCCAGGGAACCGGCCGGTCCCACACACAGAAAATCATCTAGATAATGTACAATAAGACGACTCCCCGCTTCCACCCGTATCACCCATTCGAGAAAAGTGCTGAATTTCTCAAAATAGGAGCACGAAATGGAACAGCCCATGGGCAGACACAAGTCCACGAAGTAGGCCCCTTCAAAGAAACACCCCAGCAGGTGATGACAGTCCCGGTGGACCGGTAGCAGCCGGAACGCGGCCTCGATGTCCACCTTAGCCATCAGGGCCCCATGCCCGGCCCGCCGGACCAAATCGACCGCCCGGTCGAAAGATGCATATGACACCGAGCACAATTCCTTATTAATACCGTCATTCACCGACTCCCCTTTCGGGTATGAGAGATGGTGAATGAGTCTAAATTTACCCGGCTCCTTCTTGGGGACCACCCCAAGTGGGGAAACCCGCAGGCCCTCCAGCGGAGGCACTACAAATGGGCCTGCCATGCGGCCCAGTCCGACTTCTTTGCCCAGCTTTTCCCTAACCACATCCGGGAAGTCCGCCACAGACTTCAGGTTGCGCAGCCTCCCTTGACCCCCTCGTCGCTCCTGAAACGGAATAAAGAACCCCACCGCAAACCCCGCCAGGAGCACCGCAGCGTCCGCCCTGTTACCGTAGCGGCCTAGCCACGGCTCCATCGCGCTTAGCTTCACTGGGGTTAGGCCCAGGGGAAGCGGATGCACCCCCTCCCCCCGGCGCGACAGCCGCGCCGGCGCCTCCGGACTTACCCTTCTTAAAGCAGCGGTTGAGCCCATGAGCTCCCCCGCAGCCGGAGCACTCATGCTTGAAACGACAGGAGGCTCCCCATTTGCATTGGCCCTCGTTATAGAGCCAGCATAAGCCCTTTTGTAAGGTGGCCGACGAGGCGGACTGCCCCCTGGCGCCGGCCGAGCTCTGAAAGGGCTGCGCTTTTTGCGCCATCATTAGCTTCATCCAGAGCGGCAGGTCCATTTGGTCCCACCGCATACCCGGGTTAGCCGCCAGCCGCTGCCGAAACTGCTCGTCGTACCTCCACCATGCCAACCCCCCGTAAGTCCGGTACGCCTCCCAAATGCCATCCAAATAGCAGAACAAAGACGAGCACAACCCCGGCGATTTCTCGCCGAGCACGCTAGCCAGCACACAAAAAGCCCGCAACCAATTACCGAAGGACTTCGGTATCTTTCGGTACCGCTTCCTCTTCTCCTCCTCCTCTTTTTTCTCATCCTTCTTATCCTCCTCCTTGAGGTCAATGAAGTCCTCTAAAGGAAGGAGGGAGAAAATCTCACAGAACTCGCCCTTCCAAATCTTATCCTTCACGTCCTGTTTCAAATGGACCCCCAGTGGGCCCGCAAAAGATACGTACGCGTGCTGCCTAGCCGCGTCGGGGATACCCCCGGACAACTCAGCCCTTTCGCTCCCAACCTCCCCTACGTCCTGCGGCACCACCAAATCCCCGCCCGAACTAGGCCCCGCGGAATCCCGGATCCGAGAACCTGAAGCCACTGCACCCGGAGCCCACACCTGACCAACGCCGCTAGTGTCACCCCCCGCCCCCAATGAGTGGAGTAGTGCCTGAAGTGTGGTAACTAGTGCGCTAGAGTGTAGTGACCCACTGGACTCACCGGCCAAGCCCCCCGACACCGGAGCGGTGGGGGCTGCAGTACAGATCGCCTGACGTCCGGGAAGAGGAACCTCCGCCGCCATCTCGCCGACCGGGGAGCCCACCCGGTGCCCAGCCTGTGAGGAAGCAGAACGGCTCCGAAATCTAGGACAAGGAGAAGAAGTCCTGGGTAGGGGGTAACGAACATCCACTCCCCTCCCGTCCCGACCCCGGGAGCGCCTGCTCTGCACCGAAGCCTCCCGCTGACCTCTACCACCACGTGGCACCCGGGAACCCCTGGGGCTACGACTCCTCCCGTCTCTACCAGCAAGCCGCCCCTGCTGACCATACCGAGGGGCTGCCGCACCTTCCCCTGCTGAGCTATCCGAGGGGGAGCAGTGCCGACCCGACCGCCCCCGAGCATCCCGGGACCCCAGAGATCTAACGGGCGAGGGACTGTCACTACTACTCCTGGAACCCGGGCCCCCCCTGCGCCCCTCCACTACGGAAAGACCTGACTCCCGGCCTACCCTACGCCCTTGCCTAGCTACCTCCGAAACCCCCTCCCCCACCCCCTTACCTCTGACCCCTTGCTTGCCAGACCCCGATGGCCCCGAACTACCCACCACCCCTACGGGAGACCCTCTGTCTGACCTGGCCCCCTCCCGGGAACCCCTACCACCCGTAGAACTTACTCCTTTAGAGCCACATTTTCTCTTCGGGGCCCCAGGGCCCTCCCCCTTTCCCACTAAGGCGTGTGTACCCCCAACCGGCTTACTCCCGCCCCCCCCAGTGGCAGAGCTCCCCCGAACAACCTTCCCGCCAAGAGGGCCCCGACCTGAGCCCTCTGCACTTGCCTGATGCCTGCCATGCGGTCTCCCGGAGCCAGCCTCCTCATCGACTCCGCTGTCCGAAGGGGGGGAAGCCCTCCTGGGCCTCCCCTCCGTGGGTCTCGAAGCACCAGGGGGCCGCCCGGCCGCCTCCGACCTGCTAGCAGCCGCGCCCCCGTCCACGATATCCCTTTGCCGCCTAGTGCACATCCGAGGCTCCGTCCGCACACGGGGAGGCAAGGCCTCGACCACGCGGCTCCCGGGCCTGCTGCCGGTCGAAACTGGAACTCCACTGCTACCGGGTACCACTTCACCGGGCCCCGCGCCCGGGCTTAGCCTCCTCGGGGGCCTCCGGGCCCGGACCGGTCTCCCGCCATCGCCGTCCCGATCCGCCGCCTCCGCCAGGGCAGGGCCAAGCTGTGCCCGTAGCCAGTCCACACCTTGATGCCGTGCTGCCGACCTGATCCCTTCCAGCAAACGCTCCACGTCGTCCATAGTTCCTGCAGAGGAGACAAAAGAAATCCGACCAAGCAAAGTCCGCGCACACCGAGGCGAACACAAACTCGACCAGGTAGGAAGTTAGAATGACTCACCTAAAATGGCTGCTCATTTAAATAGCCAATCCCACTTACCCATAATTCCAACCCACGCTTACTTCCTCCTAAGCCCGCCTCCTAACCCCTGTCAAGGCCTTTTTCCGCTTAGCTGCGCTCTAGCTACATGGGGCTACAAGGCAGAGGCCTTTTCTATCTGCCGCTGGATATGTTTTAACTGATCATAACCAATCTTAATGAGAGCATACTCTTGCTGTGAATCAGCGTACATACCAACAGTTTTATCCATCGTGACCCTGGACATTATTCTCTGCTGGTTCCAAATGTCCAGATCATTCTGTAATGACATGAAGGGGTGCTGCCCTGGAACAGCACTGTCACTTTAAATGTGGGAACCATTCAGCAGAGAAATAAATACCAAGACATAAATAAATAGGATAAATCAAGAAATAAATATATTTACAGGAAACGCAAAACAATATATATATATATATATATATATATATATACACACACAGATAAGGCCACAAAATATATACAATAAATCAAAATTAGCACTAATCGTGCAGGCAACAAATATTGAAACAGTCCTTTGGTACAAGGGTAGGATTGTGCAGCTACCACGATTATCAGGTAGGGCACAGGTCCAGAGTCACAAGACAACTATAGTGACATCAAGATCCAGAGGAAAATCAATGAACAAGTCTGCAGGGACAGGATCACTGGTAGTAAAGCCGAAACCACGGAACCAGAACACAGGATCGGAGGACACAATAACGAAGGACCAGGAGGACACAATAACGCAGGATCAGGAGGACACAGGATGAAAACCAGGAGACACAGGACACAGGAAACCGGACCAATTCACAGTATACAGGAGCCAGGAGCCAAGAACACAGGAAAACAGGGAAAACAGGAAACAAAAGGCAATGATCTGGCAAGGAGTGAGGGGAGAACCCAAACTAAATAGGTGCTAAACAAGGACCAGGTGAAGTGCTTAATGAAAATAAATCAGGAACAGTGCCAAACAGAAACAGTGGTTAGTATGAGTACTGCACGAGGCCAAATCAGCTAGGGAGTGTCGTGACACTGCATATATATAGTGTTACCAGGGCTGCCATCAGAAATTTCGGGGCCCCTGACACAGTTCAAAGTGTGGGGCCCCTGGGCCCGCCCCCGAGGGCCCATTCTGAGTCCACCCACAAGGATGGCCCGTGTGGTGTGTAAAATGGATACAGATTGCACATTTGTATAATGAATGTAGTTTTGTGTGTTTTAGATAAAGTATGTGTTTGTGTAGTGAATGCAGAGTGTTTGTGTTGTGGTTTTAGTGTGTGTATGGTGAATGCTGTGTGTGTTTGTGTTTTGCTTTAAGTGTGTGTATGGTGAATGCAGTGTGTGTTTGTGTTGTGGTTTTAGTGTGTGTATGGTGAATGCAGTGTTTGTTTTTGTCGTGGCCTTAGTGTGTGTAAGGTGAATGCAGTGTGTTTGTGTTGTGGTTTTAGTGTGCATATGGTGAATGCAGAGTGTGTGTTGTGGTTTTAGTGTGTGTATGGTGAATGCAGTGCATGTTTGTGTTGAGGTTTTAGTGTGTGTATGGTGAATACAGTGTGTGTGTGTTGTAGTTTTAGTGTGTGTATGGTGAATGCAGTGTGTGTGTTGTAGTTTTAGTGTGTGTATGGTGAATGCAGTGCGTGTTTGTGTTGTGGTTTTAGTGTGTGTATGGTGAATGCAGTGCGTGTTTGTGTTGTGGTTTTAGTGTGTGTATGGTGAATGCAGTGTGTGTTTGTGTTGTGGTTTTAGTGTGTGTATGGTGAATGCAGTGCGTGTTTGTGTTGTGGTTTTAGTGTGTGTATGGTGAATGCAGTGTGTGTTTGTGTTGTGGTTTTAGTGTGTGTATGCAGTGTGTGTGTTGGGGTTTTAGTGTGTGTATGGTGAATGCAGTGTGTGTTTGTGTTGTGGTTTTAGTGTGTGTATGGTGAATGCAGTGTGTGTTTGCGTTGTGGTTTTAGTGTGTGTATGGTGAATGCAGTGTGTGTTTGTGTTGTGGTTTTAGTGTGTGTATGGTGAATGTAGTGCGTGTTTGTGTTGTGGTTTTAGTGTGTGTATGGTGAATGCAGTGTGTGTTTGTGTTGTGGTTTTAGTGTGTGTATGCAGTGTTTGTGTTGTGGTTTTAGTGTGTGTATGCAGTGTGTGTGTTGTGGTTTTAGTGTGTGTATGCAGTGTGTGTGTTGTGGTTTTAGTGTGTGTATGCAGTGTGTGTGTTGTGGTTTTAGTGTGTGTATGGTAAATGCAGTGTGTGTTTGTGTTGTGGTTTTAGTGTGTGTATGGTGAATGCAGTGCGTGTTTGTGTTGTGGTTTTAGTGTGTGTATGGTGAATGCAGTCTGTGTTTGTGTTGTGGTTTTAGTGTGTGTATGCAGTGTTTGTGTTGTGGTTTTAGTGTGTGTATGCAGTGTGTGTTTGTGTTGTGGTTTTAGTGTGTGCATGGTGAATGCAGTGTGTGTTTGTGTTGTGGTTTTAGTGTGTGTATGCAGTGTTTGTGTTGTGGTTTTAGTGTGTGTATGCAGTGCGTGTTTGTGTTGTGGTTTAGTGTGTGTATGGTGAATGCAGTGTGTGTTTGTGTTGTGGTTTTAGTGTGTGTACGCAGTGTGTGTGTTGTGGTTTTAGTGTGTGTATGGTGAATGCAGTGTGTGTTTGTGTTGTGGTTTTAGTGTGTGTGTATGGTGAATGCAGTGTGTGTTGTGGTTTTAGTGTGTGTATTCAGTGTTTGTGTTGTGGTTTTAGTGTGTGTATGCAGTGCGTGTTTGTGTTGTGGTTTAGTGTGTGTATGGTGAATGCAGTCTGTGTTTGTGTTGTGGTTTTAGTGTGTGAATGCAGTGTGTGTGTTGTGGTTTTAGTGTGTGTATGTGTAAAAACTGGTTTGGAATCGTCACAGTTAAATCTTCTTACTTTCTTCTTGTCTTCAGTTGATTGATATATATACGTCTTTTGTGTATATAGTCTTGGGCCAAATGCTCGCCACAATAATATATGCCTATATTATTGAAAAGTACTAATACGCAATCTGACTTACAGTTTCTTCAGGTTTATTCTTAGTTACTGATACATAATAAAACAACAAATTATGTTACAGGATAATGGACATTCAACAGCAGATGGTAATTGCTGGACTTCTTTACATCCTTACATCTTTACATCGAGAGAGAGCCAGAGAGAGCAGAGAGAGAGAGCCAGAGAGAAGCGAGAGAGAGAGCCAGAGAGAAGAAACCTCGTGTATCTTTGTTCAGTTACTATAAATGTGCCCATACTGACGTCAGAGCATAACTCTTGCCATATAAGGAAAAGACCCCCAAAAGCAAATTCCAGAGCTCTCGGACAAAGAAAGCCTTGTGACTTATTGATACCATCTGTTACTTATGTCAATCCACGCATCCATATATATAATCAATAGAAACATAGAATATGCAATATTCTACAGTATGGTGAATGCAGTGTGTTTGTGTTGTGGTTTTAGTGTGTGTATGCAGCGTGTGTGTTGTGGTTTTAGTGTGTGTATGGTGAATGCAGTGTGTGTTTGTGTTGTGGTTTTAGTGTGTGTATGCAGTGTGTGTGTTGTGGTTTTAGTGTGTGTATGCAGTGTGTGTGTTGTGGTTTTAGTGTGTGTATGCCGTGTGTGTTTGTGTTGGGGTTTTAGTGTGTGTATGCAGTGTGTGTGTTGTGGTTTTAGTGTGTGTATGCAGTGTGTGTTTGTGTTGTGGTTTTAGTGTGTGTATGCAGTGTGTGTGTTGTGGTTTTAGTGTGTGTGTTGTGGTTTTAGTGTGTGTATGCAGTGTGTGTTTGTGTTGTGGTTTAGTGTGTGTATGCAGTGTGTGTTTGTGTTGGGGTTTTAGTGTGTGTATGCAGTGTGTGTGTTGTGGTTTTAGTGTGTGTGTTGTTGTTTTAGTGTGTTTGTGTTGTGGTTTTAGTGTGTGTATGCAGTGTGTGTGTTGTGGTTTTAGTGTGTGTATGCAGTGTGTGTTTGTGTTGTGGTTTTAGTGTGTGTATGCAGTGTGTGTGTTGTGGTTTTAGTGTGTGTGTTGTGGTTTTAGTGTGTGTATGCAGTGTGTGTGTTGTGGTTTTAGTGTGTGTATGCAGTGTGTGTTTGTGTTGTGGTTTTAGTGTGTGTATGCAGTGTGTGTGTTGTGGTTTTAGTGTGTGTGTTGTGGTTTTAGTGTGTGTATGCAGTGTGTGTTTGTGTTGTGGCTTAGTGTGTGTATGCAGTGTGTGTGTTGTGGTTTTAGTGTGTGTATGCAGTGTGTGTTTGTGTTGGGGTTTTAGTGTGTGTATGCAGTGTGTGTGTTGTGGTTTTAGTGTGTGTGTTGTTGTTTTAGTGTGTTTGTGTTGTGGTTTTAGTGTGTGTATGCAGTGTGTGTGTTGTGGTTTTAGTGTGTGTATGCAGTGTGTGTTTGTGTTGTGGTTTTAGTGTGTGTATGCAGTGTGTGTGTTGTGGTTTTAGTGTGTGTGTTGTGGTTTTAGTGTGTGTATGCAGTGTGTGTGTTGTGGTTTTAATGTATGTAAAATAGGGGGCTGCATAAGGGGGTGGGCGGTGGGAGGGGAGCCTTTTTGGTGGCATTTACATTTTATTCCCCCCTCCCTGCTTCTTACCTGGCCAGGGAGGAGGGAGATTGCATTCCTGGTGGTCCGGTGGTATAGTGGAAGGAGCCAGCCACTGTAGAATGCAGACGGGGACCAGCTAGCACATCTTAACTCTCCAGCAGCTCCTGCCTGTAAGTCTCGCGAGCTGTGCCTGTTTGCTGCGCGGAGCATTGCCATGGTAACCCGTGACAACGCTCTGCCGGCCGCGGAGCTCGCGAGAGTTACGGGCAGGAGCAGCTGGAGAGTTAAGATGTGCTGGCTGGTCCCCGTCTGCATTCTACAGGTAGCCGGGGCCCGAGGTGAACATATAGATGGCGATAATCGCTATCTATATGTGCACAAGTGATATGTGGGGCCCGGGACTCCCTGAGCAGTCCGGGCCCCCCAGGACCGCCGGGCCCATGACAACAATTATGGTTGTCATGCCCTGATGGCGGCCCTGAACACAGGAAAGGGTGGTTCATCTAAGTGTTGCTTCTAAGTGTGTGGTTGGAGATATTCTGGAGAGTTTTACAGAAGCTTCAACTGTCTAAGAGTTGTGCTAAGAGTTTTCTTTTCTACTGTTACAGGTAAGATTCATCTGTAGGTAAAGGTTACTGATTGCACAAGGTTTGATTTCCTGTTGGTAAGATTCATCTGTAGGAAAAGGTTACTGATTGCACAAGGTAAGATTCATCTGTAGGAAAAGGTTTCTGATTGCACAAGGTTTGATTTCCTGTTGGTAATTATAAGGCATTTGATTTGATTAGTTAGCTACTTGCTATTGATTGCTGTTTAATTAGCTATTGTTTGCAAATAAGCAGAGGCCTACCCAGGTGTTAAACATTCCTAGTGGGTGGTGATTTTAGGAGTTATATAAGGGTTGTTGTCATTAGCTTGGCTAATATAGCTTGGTTGCTTCATCTAAGTATTGCTTCTAAGTGTGTGATTGGAGATATTCTGGAGAGTGTTGCTTCTAAGTGTGTGATTGGAGATATTCTGGAGAGTGTTGCTTCTAAGTGTGTGGTTGGAGATATTCTGGAGATAACCTGGAGGTAATCTGAGGTATTCAGGAGGATAAATAAACAGTTAGGATTAGTTTGATTTAAATTATTCACCTCATTGAAATGGCAGACTTAGTTCAATGTAATAGTTGCTATGCATTTGTTTCACGTTCCACTTTTTGAAGGTTTGGTTGTTGTCTAATCTGTACACAGTTCTCTATCCTGCGGCAGGAGATTGTATTTTCGAAGTCTGAGATTTGTAAATTATCTGGTAAACAAACTCAGACTGGAACTGCTGCAAAGCCACTGTCGCAGAGACATACTAGGAATGGCAGATGGATCACTGTAGGATCTGGTAGACTTAGAGTTGTGGATAAAAGGCATATTGCAGAGTCTGTTGATCTACATAATTCATTTTCTGCACTTTCAGAGTGTAATGGTGTTGTGGAGAGAGGCACTGTGGCTAGTGGTGTTGTGGAGAGAGGCACTGTGGCTAGTGGTGTTGTGGAGAGAGGCACTGAGGCTAGTGGTGTTGTGGAAAGAGGCTTGGAGACTATGGTGAGGCCTAATAGAAAGAGGTTGTTGTTGGGGGATTCCATCATAAGAGGTGTGGAGATGGACAATGGTGGTCTTGTGTGGTGTCTTCCCGGAGCTACTGCTCACAGAGACAGGAGACGTATCTGTAATATTGTTAAGCGAGCAAAGCAGGAAGGCGAATTGGATGTACTTGTCCATCTAGGGAAAAATGACTTGGCTTGCAATGAGGTTTCAGAGGTTAAGGAAGTTTTTAGTGTTTTTGCCAATGATATATGGCAGGTTGCTTCCACACTGTCATTCTCTGAAGTTCTGCCTGGGCATAACACTCAGAACGACAGGCGGATGCGTATTAGGGACTTTAACTTGTGGCTTGGTGAATGGTGTCGGGAGCAAGGATTTGGCTTTATTTCTCATGGTAGCTCTGTTTGGAATGGAAATAAACTGTACAAAAAAGATGGTTTGTATCTTTCTCAAAAGGGAACACATGTTCTCAGTGAGCAGTTCAGAGGTTTTGCTAGGATGTATTTAAACTAGGAGGGGGGGGGGGGCAAAAGGGTGATAAAACATCAATCCAATTGTCCCCCAAAACAAGGACAGAAGGTGCCTGTAGCAAGTGTGTTAAAAAATGATAAGCTTAGAGTCATGTCTACAAATGCTCGCAGTTTAGGGAATAAGATCCATGAACTTGTGGCAATAATGGCAACTGATAGTGTAGATTTAGTCGCTGTTACTGAGACATGGTATAATGAGAAAAATGACTGGGACATAGCAATACCAGGGTACTCTTTATATAGAAGAGACAGGGAAGGCAGGAAAGGGGGAGGGGTGGCCCTGTATGTGAAGGATAGCATAAAATCTAGTCTAATAAAAGTTAGTGAGGCGAACATAGAGTCTGTTTGGGTTACGTTAGAATTTGGTAATCACACAGTAACTCATGTAGGTGTGATTTATAGGCCCCAAGGACAAATCGAAGAGTGAGATAATCTACTAGTTGAGGAAATAGCTAAAATGACAATGAAGAGGGAAGTTATCATCATGGGTGACTTTAATCTTCCTGATGTGAATTGGAAAACAAAAATAGCTACTTGTGCCAGGAGCACACATATTCTAAACTCCCTACTGGGATTGTCTCTAAAACAAGTCGTCGAGGAGCCAACTCGTAAAGAGGCCATACTAGATTTAGTGTTAACAAATGGAGATTTGGTATCCGATATTACTGTAGGTGAAAGTTTAGGATCCAGTGATCATCAGTCAGTGTGGTTTAATATAAGAACAGTGACTAAGTCACACCACACAAAAACAAAAGTTTTAGACTTTAGAAAAACAGACTTTTCTAAAATTAGAATATGTGTAAAGGAGTCATTATCAGACTCGAGCAATTTAAATGGAGTTCAAGAGAAATGGAATTATTTAAAAGTTGCACTACTGAAGGCAACAGAAAATTGCATTAGGCTTGTCAGTAAAAGCAAAAAATCCAAGAAACCACTGTGGTACTCCGCAGAAATGGCCAAAATAGTAAAAAAACAAAATGTTAGTATTTAGTAATTATAAAAAAAAACAGAGTGAGGAAGACCTATAAGATTAGGCAGAAATAGGCTAAGCAAGTTATGAGCTTCCAAATCACACACAGAAGAGAAAATCAGTAAAGTCAGTAAAAAAGGGGGACAGAACTTTTTTTAGATACATAAATGAGAAAAGAAAAGTAAAACAAGGATTAGTTAGATTAAAAACAAAAGAAGGATGGTATGTAGAAGAGGATAAATGATGTGGGGTTACCTAATTAAGATGGATTCTGTATTGATACAATACAAAGGGCCTAAATTCTCCATACAAAAGGGGATGCTTGAATAATTTAATGGAAGAGTAGAATATAGATGTTGCCTTTATCCAGTTGACACACTGGATTAAGGATACCAAAAAGTTGTGGAAATTTACTAGATTTTCCAATGATTATCTCAGCAAACTTAAAAAAAAAATCAAAAGAAAAAAAGAGGGGGTTTCAATCATTTTTTCTGGTAAATTAAAAGTCAAATTATTGTACCAAGATGATCCAAATGGGCATTACCAATTGTTGTTAATATTAATGATATAACATATATCCTGATAAATTGATATGCTCCAAATCAAGAAACCTTTACATTCATTAACAGCCTATATTCTAAATTGGAAAAGTTTGCTGTGGGCATCTTGTTAATGGGAGGAGATTTTAATAGTGTAGTTGATCCTAAATTGGACAGGAATAACACAAGGAAAAATAATGTATCCTTAGACACTAATTTTACTAAACTGCAGAGTTTTCTATGGCAAAATTAGTTATATGATTGTTGGAATGTTTTTAATCCATCAAAAAGGGATACCTTCTATTCGAGTCCTCACTAATCATATTCCTGACTTGACCTATTTTTGACTAGAAATCAGTCAATGTCTCTAATAAAAAATATTAATATTGATCCAATAACAGGGTCAGACCATGCTCCTTTAATTATGGAGATACAAAACAATATTGAATATAAATTTAGATCCAAATGGTGATTAAATGAAAACGTCATAAAAATACAAACACACTTTGAAGTATTATATGAGGAGACTCAAAAAGCTATTGAAATTAATGGCAATGGAAAAGTAACGGACTTAACACTTTGGGCAACGTTCAAATGTATAATGAGAGGCCTATGTATTAAAAGAGGTGCTTATAGCAAAGATAAAAAAAAACTGATAACCTTCCACAGCTTTATGTAAAATTGTCAAACTTAGAGAATAAACATAAAAACAATTTGGACGATAAAATACTTATCGAAATAAAGCAAATAAGACAACAGATTAATGATAAATTATTGGAAAATATTAACAGAAATATTTTAAGATTAAAACAGAATTGGTATTACAATAATAACAGAATAGGTAAATCTTTAACAAATAAATTCAAATTCAAATGGAAAACTGAAATTATCAAAATAATTATAGTAAAAGATGAGACCTTTTTATCTCCTCAAAAAAATTCCGAGGCCTTTAGAGATTATTACTACTATCCATACAATTTTTAAAAATACCATTTCAAGCCATCAAATTATTTCCTTTCTTTCGAAGTTGAAATTACCAAAGATCAGTGAGGAAGACCTAGAAGTATTAAATCAGCCAATCTCAATACTAGAGGTAACAGAAGTTGTAAAAAATCTGAAACCAAATAAGGCACCAGGCCCAGATGGATATACTGCCATTTCTATCAAAAATTTCAACCCATAGTAGCTCCCTTACTTTTGAGAGTTTTTTCTATTTTTCCAACAATGCAAAAATTACCGGAAGAAGCCTTACAAGCCTTTATCCTCCCAATTCCAAAAGAAGGCAAGGATTTAACTAAAACTTCTAACTATAGAGCAATTTCTTTAATAAACCTTGATGTTAAAATTTATTCCAAGATACTTGCAAATAGACTAAAGCAGGTAATACCGTATTTAATACACCGAGATCAGTCGGGGTTTCGTCAGGGCCAGGGGTGCTCCAGATAATATAAGTGAACTCCTTAATCTCATCCATGGAGTCGATCGGAAAAATATCAAAGCGACCTTTTTGGTGCTGGACGCTGAAAAGGCCTTTGATAGGGTGGATTGGAAGTTTATGGATCTTGTCATACAAAAATTTGGTTTGGTGGGTTTATTTAGAGATAGTATTAAAATACTGCACTCCAATTCATCTGCAAGAGTAATTGGCCCGGGGATGATGTCGGAATACTTTAATATCACAAATTGAACTCGACAAGGCTGCCCTTTAGCACCAATGCTCTATATTATGACACTAGAGCCTTTAGCAGCCTTAATTAGACACTCAACAGAGGTACAGGGAATTAAAACTGGTCCGGTTGAACATAAACTTACCTTGTTTGCAGATAATGATAATAGTGATAAGACACAATTTATGTCCTTTGGCTTACAATCTAAGGAAATTATTTATTTTATATCATTATATAAATTCCAATGGAAAAAAGCAAAAGCTATCAACTATTTGGGGGTGAGGGTGCACCGAGGCAGACGCCATCTTCAACAGCTCCGTCCAGTCAGCATAATAAAACAAATAAAACCGGGATATATAAGGCCTGGCGACTGAAACAGGCTACAGGCACAGACTCTAGGCATCCTGCTGAATCTGCAGATGCCTTTCTTTCAATCCTCTGACACAAAATGCCATGTCAGGGGAGCTGGGGCACACGCGACCAAACTCTTGCCAGGGAACTAACAGCGTGGCTGGAAGCGGGCCCGCAACCCACCACTGCAGACTCCCACTTCACGGACGACATGGGACGGAAGTCCCACAAGCAAGCCTTAACCGCGCACACATCACACCAGGACATAGGCAGCATGCTGCAAAAACCCCCGCCCGCACAGACCAGAGCCACCACGGCAGTATCACAAGGGAGATCAAATGATGTAGACTCCCTTGCTCACCACGGCCGCGGCCGACACAGACAGGCCGCACACCCATAACACGGAGACACTAGCCCCAGCAACTAAGCAGGACTTTCAGACTATGCTAGCCGGTCTGCAATGAAACTTACAACAAATGTGGCAGGCAGACCTGAAGGGGTTGGCAGCAGAGGTGCAGGCGGTTTCGGCCTGTGCCCAGGCCAAGGAGCGGGACGTGAGTGACCTGCCCCAAGACCTACACTCAATGTGCAACAAAATCGCCCAGCTACAAGCAGAACAGGCAAATACATCCAGGCAAGTCAATGTACTAGATGACAGGGGAAGGAGGAAAAAAAGTAAAGATCAGAGGGGTATCTGAAATGGTGCCACTGGAAGAACTACCTCACTTTATTAGACGCCTGGTGACCTCGCTTATACCTAAAAAGCAAGCAAAACACTTTGGGTTTGATGGCATATACCGCATCGCCAAGCCCCTACAAGCACCAAAAGCAGCACCAAGGGACATCATCTTGCGTTGTCAAAGCCTTACGGACAAACTAGCTCTCATGGCAGCCATAAAAAAACAGACACCCTATAACTTCAAAACGCACCAACTCTCCTTTTTCCAGAACCTGTGCCGGGATACAATGTTATGGCGCAAGAGCCTGCAACCAGTAACCACCACCCTACAAACGGCAGGACTTAAATACAGGTGGGCAACCCCCAGAACATTGTGGGTGACCAAAGGAGAACAACACTACAAACTCACCAACATAGAAGAAGGCCCAGCCCTGCTGAATACCCTGGGACTTTCCAATAACACTACAGGACCATCCACTTCGCAACCCGGACCGTTGACCTGAGTCCTGAACTGAGCATCTAATGTTATGGTTACCATTGTTCATGTTGCCTGTTTGAAATGATATGTTTTATTTTATTTGCGACAACGCTGCGCTTAGGCTCCAAGACACCCCCCAAATCCCCCAATGCCCTGGGGTCAAGGGATATGGCAAACAATGGAGCTCCCACTCACCCCCACTGTAATAGCCCACCAGTACCACAAAATCTCAGATCTCAATCACAGCTAAATGAGCCCCGAAAAGCTCACACAGCCAGGCTCCAAAAACACCTATCTCTCACATAGACGGCTCGATAGCACCTAACCCTAACTCTAATGTTTAATCCAGCGCACTACACATAGACATGATGGATAGGAGGCTTTCCAGCATCAAACAGATGCCAGTGCTACACTCCTAGGGTCCAGATGGACCGACGGTCGCTAACTTACACCCACATATACACCACTGGCATAGGCGACCACCTCGATAAAACCACCTAGACCAGTGATGGCGAACCTATGGCACGCGTGCCACAGGTGGCACGCCGGGCCCTTTCTGTGGGCACGCGGCCATAGGTTTGCCATCACTGCAGAGTAGGCACCTGCCTGCCCAAAACGGCAGGCGCCTACTCTGCTTCCGGGTCGGGAGGACAGGGGGAGGGATCTATGAAGCAGCTCCCCTGTCCTCCCGCGAGCAAGCTGTGTGGAGCGTTGCTGCGTGTTACCATGGCAACGCTCCACACAGCATCGCGCAAGAGGACAGGGGAGCTGCTTCACAGATCCCTCCCCCAGTCCTCCCGACCCGGAAGCAGTGCTTGCCACCACCGGACCACCAGGGATGTCTGTGTCCCCCCTCCTTCATTAAAGGTAAGAAGGAGGGAGGGGATACTGATTTACCATACTTTTTTTTTTTTTAAACACCTTTACCCCTACAACCCCACACACAGTACCCCTACCCCCCACACACAGTACCCCTACTCCCCACAGCACCCCTACCCCCCACACACAGTACCCCTATCCCCCCACAGCACCCCTACCCCCCACACACAGTACCCCTACCCCCCACACACAGTACCCCTACTCCCCACAGCACCCCTACCCCCACACACAGTACCCCTATCACCCCACACACAGTACCCCTACCCACCACAGCACCCCCACCCCCCACAGCACCCCTACCCTCCACACACAGTACCCCTACCCCCCACACACAGTACCCCTATCCCCCCACAGCACCCATACCCCCACACACAGTACCCCTACCCCCCACAGCACCCCTACCCCCCACAGCACCCCTACCCCCACACACAGTACCCCTACCCCCATAGCACCCCTACCCACCACACACAGCACCCCTACCCCCACACACAGTATCCCTACCCCCCACAGCACCCATACCACCACACACAGTACCCCTACCCCACACACACAGTACCCCTACCCCCCCACACAGTACCCCTACCCCCACACACAGTACCCCTACCCCCCACAGCACCCATACCCCCACACACAGTACCCCTACCCTCCACAGTACCCCTACCCCGCACAGCACCCCTACCCTCCACACACAGTACCCCTACCCCCCACAGCACCTCTACCCCCCACACAGTACCCCTACCCCCCCACACAGTATCCCTACCCCCCACACAGAACCCCTACCCCCCACACAGAACCCCTACCCCCCACACAGTACCCCTACCCCCCACAGCACCCCTACCCCCCACACACAGTACCCCCACCCCCCACAGCACCCCTACCACCCCAAACAGCACCCCTAACCCCCAAACAGCACCCCTATCCCCCACAGCACCCCTACTCCCCACAGCACCCCTACCCCCCAAACAGCACCCCTACCCCCTCCCACACAGCACCCCTACCCCTTCCCACACAGCACCCCTACCCCCCACATAGCACCCCTACCCCCCACATAGCACCCCTTCCCCCCACACAGCTCCCCTACCCCCACACAGCACCCCTCCCCTCCCAGCAACACCTATCCCCCCAGCATCCCTCCCCTCCCCCACACCCATCATCCCACCCCTCCCCTACACCCAGCTTCCCTCCCCTCCCCTACACCCAGCATCCCTACCCCCCCACACACACACAACAACTCTACCCCCACACACAGCACCCCTACCCCCATACACAGCACCCCACAACACACACAGCACCCCTACTCAGCACAGCACCCTTACCCCTGCCCAGCACCCCTACCCCCGCCCAGCACCCCTCATACACACACACCACCCCTCACACACCGCTCCTCACACACACACACCGCCCCTCACACACACACACCACCCCTCACACACACACAGCACCCCTCACACACACACAGCACCCCTCACACACACAGCACCCCTCACACACACAGCACCCCTCATACACACACACACAGCACCCCCCCCACACACACACACACAGCACCCCTCATACACACAGAGCACCCCTCACACACACACAGCCACAGTACCCCTCATACACACACACAGCCACAGCACCCCTCACACACACACACACACACAGCACCCCTCACACACACACACACACACACACACACAAACACACACACACAGCAACCCTCACACACACACACAGCAACCCTCACACACACAGCAACCCTCAGACACACACAGCACCCCTCACACACAGCTCACACACAGCACCCCACACACAAACACATACACTACACCCCTCAATGCAGTATGTGTGTGTATTCAGCAGTATGTGTGTGTGTGCGTGTATTCAGCACTCTGTGTGTGTGTATTCAGCAGTGTGTGTATTCAGCGGACTGTGTGTGTATGTATTCAGCAGTCTGTCTGTATGTGTATTCAGCAGACTGTGTGTGTGTGTGTGTGTATGTATTCAGCAGTCTGTGTGTGTGTACTCAGCAGTCTGTGTGTGTGTGTGTGTGTGTACTCAGCAGTCTGTCTGTATGTGTATTCAGCAGACTGTGTGTGTATTCAGCAGTCTCTGTATTCAGCAGTCTTGTGTGTGTATATTCAGTGTGTGTGTGTGTGTGTACTCAGCAGTCTGTCTGTATGTGTATTCAGCAGACTGTGTGTGTATTCAGCAGTCTCTGTATTCAGCAGTCTTGTGTGTGTATATTCAGCAGACTGTGTGTATGTATTCAGCAGTCTCTGTGTGTATGTATTGCATTTGTTGGAGATACTAATAAATATAATCTTCATTTTATCTATTTATATCATTATTTAAAATTTGTATCATTAAACTCTCTGTTGTTGTGTTCTTTTAAAACAAAAGTTGTTAATTAGTTCGGACAACAGTACAAGTTTTTTTTTTCTAAACTTAAACCTCAGTATTGAGGTTTAATTGCCGTGTTGGCACTTTAAGGAAAAAAAAGTTGGCACGTATTGCGGTTTGGGCACTTGGGCTCAAAAAGGTTCGCCATCACTGACCTAGACCATTCTAACAAAAAAGGTGCACAGATTGTCACGTATTCATCCGCTTATAAAAATGTGGTTAATGGGGGCGTGCTTGGCGAGCAACGCGGATGGTCGCACTGATCTGAGCTCCGCAAAACGCTAGCCCAAAAAGCGAAGAAAAAAGCATATAACACAGCTACATCGTGTCACCCGGTACCCCCCTCGGCATGGCAAGCCAGAAACAGAAGAAGCAGGCTGACAAGACGGACAGATCCGGGTTCTTTGCGGCCCGAGCATCGACACCGCGAGGTACAGGCCTAACTGACCCGGACCAAGATGGCGACGGCGGGAACGACACCTTGCCGCTGCAAAACTCCCCCGGACCCCACAACTTACCTGTGACCCAGGATTTTCTGCAAAGCTGTCTGGAGGATATGTCCAGCAAGATACTGACATCCATACAAGGTACCCTGAAGGAGCTCCATAAAGATCTACAGGAGCTGGGGGAAAGGACAGCCAGTGCCGAACAGCGCATAGAGGAGCAAGCGTCTGCACACAATGAAGTGGCGGATCAATTGCAAACCCTGCAGCAGCACATGGAACAGACACAGCGCAAGGTCATGGACCTGGAGGATCGATCAAGGTGACAAAACCTGTGAATTAGGGGCATACCGGAAGAGGTGAAACAGCAGGACCTCCATGTATACCTCATAGAATATTTTAAAGCACTAGCACCTGATCTACCTGCGGAGGTACTGCTCATAGACAGATACCATAGAGTCCAAAAAACAACGTTCCTGCCACAAGACACCCCCAGGGATGTGCTCATCCACCTACATTACTTCCACGTGAAGGAGGCCATACTACAGGTCACTAGAGTGGGTAAAGACCCACCGCAAAAATACAGGAACGTGAAAATATTTACGGACCTGTCAGCAGCCACGCTACAAAAGAGGAAGGAATTTAAGGACATAACAGAAGCACTGCGCAGCAATAACATCCAGTACAGATTGGGATACCCGATACGCCTCCTGATCAGGAAAACTGGAACGGTGACAACCGCCAACAACCCAGAGGAGGGCCGCAGACTACTACGCAGCTGGAACATCACGCTACCCCAAGACGGGAGGGCCAATACAATGCAGACCAGGTTGTCTTCAGAATGGAAGAGACCCAAAAAATGAACTGGTGTACGGACTTGAGACGGAGTTGCATAGATGTCATGTTGCAAGCATAACTTACACACATACTAAACACAAACATATCCACACACTTACCCTTGTCACACAATTATGTAGTGAAGAAGTGGCATATAGACGTGCCAAGCACCCACTTGGGAAATGTGAGAGACGAAAAGATTGACAAGACAGACCACATACAAAAAAAAAAATTCTAAAAATGGGACGCAAAGGGCTAAGGCCCAAAAAATGGCATCATCCCTACCGCAGAGTCAACTCCTACACGCTCAACCACTAAGCGCACCTCTTAGACCCACTTGATGACACAAAACACAAGCGCTGCCACACACGTTTTAGGAAGACAGCGCACACTGGGCATAGCGCGCTCACCCAGTACCCCAACACATTTCCACACTAAGCGATAACCACGCTCCACCTGGCACTACATAACTGGTGCCGGACCCTTCAGTGGGACATGCTTATAGATGCTACTATTAGTGTATATGTTATGTATGTTGTAATGTTTTATTCAAATGTTCTGAATAATGGATGCATTACTGTTATCCCCCCTGCACACCCACCTTCCCTATCCCCCATCACCAGACAGGAACACGACCCTATAATTAACCTCAACGAATGGAAACACGGGACTCATGGTGAGGTAGCACCCCACCGGATAAGGCCACAAAGGGACCCAATGAACACCCGGATACTCGATAAGGGGACTCAAATCCACAACCAAGGGAGACGATTAGAGGAGGGGGTGATGGGCGGCTTAACGAGACCCGGACAAAACATTAACGACGTACTCAGGGCCGGATTAACATAGGGGCTGATGGAGCTGCAGCTCCAGGCCCAGGCCCATGGAATAGGCCAATTGATTTTTTTTTTTCACACACTACTCTTAGGGATTCCACCTGGCTTTTATTTTATTGGTGCAGCCAGTATTTGAGGCTGCCTGGCTGGTGCCAATATTGCAGTGATACTGGCAATACAAATGCTGGTATTTTTCTCAGTATAAACAAGAGATTACTATGCAATACCAGCACTGGCCAGTAGGGGTCGCTGTGTGTGGAGACAGGCAGGGATAGGAAGTTCCAGCATATCCCTCCCTGCCTTTCTATACTCACTGATCTGCAGGGGTGCAGCTACAGAGAGTCCAAATAGCAACTTCCACCCTGCAGAGACAGCCTACACAGCTCAGGGAAGTAAGGGATGGGGGGAAAGGCTGCAAGCAGACATACACTGAGACACTAAGGGACATTGGGAGACATTATGACACAGACACATGGGGACACAGTGTCCCCATGTCTCTCAGTGTCCCCATGTCTCTCAGTGTCTCCATGTCTCCCAACCAGTGTCCCTAGTCTCCCAGTGCCCCCAGTCTGCCAGTGTCTCACTGTCCCCATGTATCCTAGTAACTCCATGTCTCCCAGTGCCTCATGTGTCTCAATGTCCCCATGTCTCCACACTAGTGTCCCTAGTGTCTGTGGCCCTGGTGTCTCAGTGTCCCCATGTCTCCCAGTGCCCCCATGTCTCAATGTCCCCATGTCCCCCAGCCAGTGTCTCTAGTGTCTGTGTCCCCATGTCTTCAAGTGTCCCCTATTTTCCCAGTGTCCCCATGTGTCCCAGCCAGAGTCCCCTAGTGTCACTGGTGTCTCCGTGGTTCTAGGTCTCCCCGTCTTCCTAGTGTCCTAGTGACATGGGGACCCTGGGATACATGGGGACACAGGGAGACATGGGGCATTGAGACACTGTGATACATAGGATCACTGGGAGACCTGGGTCACGACACAAGGGGACACTGGGAGACATGGGGCACTGAGACACTGATGCATAAGAACACTGAGACCTGGAGTAATCGACACATGGGGGCACTGGGAGATATGAGGGCACTGGTAGGAAACCATCTATACAGCAGAATCAAACTAAGTAGTTTTTTGGTGATTTTACAGCATTTTCTCTTATGTCACTCCTTGTGATTTACATCATGTGATGTCACCCATACATATTTAATTATGCAAATTAGCAAGGCCGGCATGTTTTTCCAAGAAAGGTGGCAACCCTAACTACTTTTCACATACTCTTACTTAAGTATGGAAACTTAAGATGGATGTATGGGAACAAAACTTGTGTGGACTGGCTGACAATGAATATAGTTAAAGGGACACTATAGTCACCAGAACAACTACAGCTTATTAAATTTGTTCTGGTGAGTAGAATCATTACTGTCAGGCTTTTTGCTGTAAACACTGTCTTTTCAGAGAAAATGCAGTCTTTACATTACAGCCTAGTGATAACTTCACTGGCCACTCCTTAGATGGCTGTTAGAGATCCTTCCTGGGTCATGGCTGCCTAAAATACATCCAAACATTCAGTGTCTCCTCCCTCTGCATGTAGACACTGAACTTTCCTCATAGAGATTCATTGATTCAATTCATCTCTATGAGGAGATGCTGATTGGCCAGGGCTTTGTTTGAATCATGCTGGCTCTGCCCCCGATCTGCCTCTTTGTCAGTCTAAGCCAATCCTATGGGGAAGCACTGTGATTGGATCAGGGCACCACTTCTAATGATGTCAGCAGACTGCTTGTTTTTCTGAGTCTAACAGCATACAGCTTCAGGCTTGAATACAGTAAGATGTTGCTATATCTATGGAGGCATGAGGGGCCCAGGGGGGCTAGATGGTGGTGTTAACATTATAGGGTCATGAATTCATGTTTGTGTTCCTGACCCTATAGTGATCCTTTAAGGTGACTTTGGTCTCTCTATAGTGACTTTGGTCTCTCTAACACTGTGGCATGTTCCCTTTCTTCTACACTCACTACATACAGCTTTTCTCTGTCCCAGACTATATACCAGGAGCTTCTGCCTGCTAGTAAGAAGGTAAGGAGACAAGTGGACCAGCGAGTGCTAGGGGACATGCCTTAGAAAGCGTTGAGCGAGCGCATCATTAGATGCATTTATGCCAAGCTCAGGGTGCTGTCTGCATAGTATGCCCTTAGTTGGCCAGCTGCATGATTGGCAGGCAGCCTGACATGCATTCATGCCAGGCTGGCCTTCTAATTCTTTGGGCAGACATGTCCTCTTTTTGGGCATGTTCGCCCGTTTTGTCAGGTTACGTGATTTGTGTCAGTGGCACACCCTTTTACCATGCCCATTGACTTCCTGCTTGACTGGACACTGCTGTTAGGGGTTATGGATTTACTTGAAAGATGAAAACATAAATCAGTGAGAGATTAGCCTAGGGTATGTGTTTTCTTATAGCTGCTGTTTTCTTTCTCTCCAGCACCATCTCCATCAGATACATGACGCTTGGGAGTGTTTTACTGTTTTTGGTCGATATGATTCTGTAATTAGGCCCGTCATAATTGTCAGCACCAGGCCCACTGGGCTCTTAATCTGGCCCTGGACGTACTATCAGACAGGACCCCAGCACCTATAGTATCACACAATAGATTATGAAAATATACTGTCATAATGTAAAAGGGTTAAAGACCCCGACGATATTGCTTGGCGAGAGACCTGCGCAGAGACCACCCAGACGTGGTGTGCCTCCAGGAAACCCACCTCAAAAAGGCAACCACCCTAGCACACACGCTATACCCCATACAATTCCACAGCACCTTCACGTCCAAAACCAAAGGTGTATCCATTCTAATTAGTAAAGATGGGTCATTTAAGCTATTATACGAATCTATAGACAAAGAGGGAAGATATATCATACTGGTCTGTGAAATCAACAACCTAGAACACACGATAGTCAACCTGTACGCACCAAACAAAAACCAGAGAAATTTTATGCACAAACTGATCACGAAATTTACACCAGTCCAGAGGGGCATCACGATAGTGTGCAGTGACCTAAACCACATACTAGACCCTAGATGGGACACCACAGTGCAGCCCAAAACCCCTAGAGCCGCCACTCTCACAAGAGAATGCAAACCGTTGACACGATTACTGGGAGAACATGACTTGTATGACGCGTGGAGAGTGCTGCACCCGGAGGAGAGGGACTACACCTTCTTCTCTCGGGTGCACAACACTTATTCGCGAATTGACGGGTTTTATATAAAGGGCACATTCCTCAATCAATTAACAGCATGCTCAATAGGAACCATCACATGGTCTGACCATGCCCCAATAACCCTAGAATTACATGATGCATACGACTATAAACACCGAAGTCCATGGCGACTCAATGAATCACTGTTAACAGACCCACAATTCTGTAACCACATTGAGGCAGACATTCAACAATATTTTACTGAGAACCAAGCCACGGAAATCACACCAGAAACACTATGGCAAGCGCATAAGCCAGTCATCAGAGGACGTTTTATAGGGAGAGACAGCGCCTTAAAACAGGCATCCCAAACAAAAAGGAGAGGATGGCTGACAGCCCTCTATAATCTGAATAAGCAAAACCAACTAACCCCGACCCCTCAACTTAAAGACCAGATTAGGGACATGTTAGAAAAAATCAAGGACCACGACTTAACGAAACTAGGATTCAGCCTCTGGAAACTTAAGGCAACACACTACACTCAGGGGAACAGGGCAAGTAAACTGCTAGCCAGGAGACTATCACTTAGGAATGCAAACTCCAAGATACCGTATATCTTGAACCCAGCTGGTGACAAAAAGGTGACACCCAAGGACATTAGCGATGTATTCGCTGACTACTACACGACCTTATACAACTTGAGACAGGACCCCAACACCCCCCAGCCAACCCCAACAGACATAGAACGGTACTTAGAAGGAATAGCCCTACCATCCCTAAATGAGGAACAGATAGCATCCCTACTAGCCCCAATCAAGGAGGAGGCACCTGGACCCGACGGGCTCACAAATACATATTACAAAAAATGTGCTACCTCCCTAGCACCTCACCTGGTCAACCTATTCAATAACACCACCCACAAAGCGGAAGCTCCAGCAGAAATGTTAGGTGCTCATATTATAACCCTGCCCAAACCGGGGAAATCGCCCACATGTAGTCAAAATTTCAGACCGATATCGCTACTCAATACCGATACCAAGCTTTATGCAAAAGTGCAGGCCACTAGGCTCACCCATATCCTCCCCACACTGATACATAATGACCAGGTGGGTTTCACCACAGGACGACAGGGTTCCGACAACACGAGAAAGGTGATAGACCTGATGCACAGTCTACACAGGAGCCCAGAGAGAGGTGTACTGCTCTCACTTGATGTTGAAAAGGCATTTGATCGCCTCAACTGGTTGTTCCTGGAAGGTGTACTCCAGAAGTACAAGTTTCCACTACCATTTATAAAAGCAGTAAGGGCGCTGTATCACACCCCACGGCCAGGGTACTTAACTCAGGTTTTGTATCCAAACAAATTACAATAACCAACGGATCGAGGCAGGGCTGCCCATTATCCCCACTGCTGTATATCCTAGCATTAGAACCACTAGCAGCAGCACTACGAGCGGAGCCCTCCGTACACGGCATCACCTTAGGAGACAGAGAGTATAAGCTTAACTTGTTTGCAGATGACATTTTAGTAACCATCACGCAGCCCTTGGTTTCTCTGCCTAACCTGATGGCGCACATAAAATCATACGGAGAAGTATCGTACTATAAACTAGTTGTTACAAAGACGCAAGCCTTAGTGATACACATGGGGAGGGAAATTCCTCTCATGGATAGGGCGCATAGCGGCGGTCAAAATGACACTTATGCCCAAAATCCAATATCTCTTCCGCACGTTACAAATACCCATCCCGAAACAATACCTAAAGAACATACAACATACCCTCGACACTTTTATTTGGGAGGGGAAAAAAGCAAGGGTGGCTACAGGCACCCTACAACAAACAGTACTCAGGGGAGGACTGGGCCTTCCAAACGTGACAGCGTATTCAAGGGCAGCATATCTCCACAACATAGCACAAATTAACCGCCTAACCAACGCTCCACAATGGGTAGCCATAGAATCCCACTGGGCCCCCCGGAAGGACCTCCGAGCAATAATGTGGCAGCAAAAATGCCCCAGACATATTCATGACAACCTTCTGCCTAGCACCCAAACCCTACTGCGGGTTTGGAGCAAAATGAGGAACAAACTAGTGACGAAACAGTCATTGCCTCTGGCCACGCCAATGCAGACCATAGGGCTGGAGATTCCGACATTCCCATGGGAAACCTGGGTGAGGGGAGGAATACATCACATATACCAGGTAATAGACAGGGGGAGGCTGAAAACATTCCCAACAATTTAAGCGGAGTATGCAATGCCCACTAAGACGACATTCTCATACCTCCAACTAAAATCATATGTACAAGAAACTTAACAAATTCATCACATTTGTTATGCAAATTGATAATAGACTAAGAACCAGAGAGAATACTAGAAATAAGACCAGGCGTATGACTATGCTTTTAAAACCCCGTCTCTTCGAACCTGTTGTTCCTGACCTTCCTATACAGTCCGAATCTGAACCCATGCAGTTGGGGGTCACTAGACTGTCAGAGGCCGAGAAACAATATAGGAGAAATGAAGGTTTATGTTTATACTGCAGTAGTAATGGACATATGAGTGACAATTGTCCCATTTGTCCGAAGAAACTACCGCACCTAAGTGCCTTAAGGAGACGGGTCTTAGGTTTAATGGAGATGTCCTCTGAAAATAATAAATATAGACTTCTCATTGATATTTCGATTATTCTTGACTATACCTATCAAGGAGAGACTATCACCCCTAGCCGTTGAAGCTATTGATGGGAGACCACTCTCACAACCATTAATAATGCATGAAACCTTACCCATAAATATTTCCATTGGTGCCTTACAAAAGGAAGAGATTATATTTTAGGTGATTGCATCTCCTTCTTGTCCTATCATATTTGGGGAAATATTGGAATGGGGTAAGGAGTGTAGTGAAAGGTGTATATTGCATGTCACCAAAAGAGTGGGCACTATCGAATTACCCACTAGTACACCTCAAAATCCTGATATTCCTATACAATACCGTGACATTAAAGAAGTATTCAGCAAAACTCAGTCTAATACTCTACCTCCTCATAGACCATATGACTGTTCCATTAACTTACTACCCGGCGCTATGCCACCTAAGGGAGAAGTCTATGCTCTATCTCCTCAGGAGAGTAGTGTAAAGGATTCAATTAATAAAGGCCACGAAAATCATCCTCACCTGCTGGTGCAGGATTCTTTTTTTGTATCTAAAAAGGATGGTGAGTTGCGCCCATGTATCGATTACAGGGCATTGAACAAAATCACCATTAAAAACGCCTACCCCATTCCTCTTATTGCTGAATTATTTGACAGACTCCAGGGTGCTAAAGTGTTTACTAAGCTTGATCTTAGAAGTGCTTATAATTTAGTGAGAATCAAGGAAAACCATGAGTGGAAGACTGCATTTAATACCAGAAGTGGACACTATGAATATCTAGTGATGCCATTCGGGTTGTGCAATGCTCCAGCGGTTTCCCAAGATTTCATTAACGATGTACTCAGGGATTATATTTACTCGTTTGTCTTTGTCTATCTGGATGATATCCTTATTTATTCTCCTGACCTCCAGTCTCACCACGATCATGTTAAACAAGTTCTGCAAACCTTGTTAAAAAACCAACTTTATTGTAAATTGGAAAAATGTATCTTTGACCAGTCTGAAGTACAGTTTTTAGGATATAATATTTCTGCCTCGGGGTTTCAGATGGATCCTAAAAAAACTAGAGTCTGTTCTACAGTGGCCTTTACCAACTGGTTTGAAAGCCATTCAAAGGTTCATTGGTTTCGCCAATTATTACAGAAGATTTATGAGCTGCACTACCTGAGCCACTTGTGTGGGTTGTAGACTCCATCTCATGCTACCACTAGAGTGAAAGCACCTCCAGCATTCAAAAGTGACCAAAACATCAGCCAGGAAGCATAGAAACTGAGAAGTGGTTTGTGGTCACCACCTGCAGAACCACTCCTCTATTGGGGGTATCTTGCTAATTGCCTATAATTTCCACCTTTTGTCTATCCCATTTGCGCAACAGCATGTGAAATTGATTGTCACTCAATGTTGCTTCCTAAGTGGACAGTTTGATTTCACAGAAGTGTGATTGACTTGGAGTTACATTGTGTTGTTTAAGTGTTCCCTTTATTTTTTTGAGCAGTGTATATACCCAGGAATCTGTATCAGATACTTGACTTAAATTACACTCCCCTGTTTAGAGATCTTATAAAGCAGTCTAGTGAATGGAATAACCTACATTTGTCTTTTTAGGGCAAAATTAACCAGGTTAAAGCCTATATTTACCTTGATGGATGTATTCCCGTAGAATGATTCCTATTTCAATACCCATTGCATGGTGTAAAAATCTAAAAAGGTTGTGAGTAAATTTATCAGGTAAAATAAACTTCAAATAGAGACCAATGCCTTATATAGACATAAAGATCGAGGTGGTGTAGGGATACCATGTATGGAGAGGTGTGTTCAAGCCAGTATGCTCACTCATGTTAGTAAGACCCAATGCCCCTCCTTGATAATGGAGGATTGGTACAGGATTGAGCAACAGTTACTGAGGGTTAATAACCTGGCAAGTCTTCTGTGGATGGAGCAGGACATATTAGTAGCCAGGATCAAGGATTCAAACAATTTTGAGAATTTGGAAGACATTTAAAAAGAAAAAACAGATGAAAATTATATAAGTAAAGAGGTCCCCAGTTATTATATTTGAAGATGTGTTGGTTGATTTGAACATAGTTTCATGGCCAAACAAAGAATATAAACGCTATAGACCTATTTCAAGAGGGGGGCTTTAAGAGTATTGCTCAAATAAATCGTGATTTTAACATCCCATTAAATCAATATTTTAGCATTTATAGAATCCAATACTATATTGTAAAACATCAGTGTTCTGAGGACAAGGTCAAGTTGTTTTCCCAAACAGAAAAATTGCTAAGTAAACTCCACCAATCGGGTAGTCTAAAAATATGGCATTATATATTGGGACAATGGGTGCCAGAAAGGTTCCCTAAAGCATGTAGTAGATGGTCTCAAGAGCTAAGCACTGAGAGTGAGTTGAAAATATGGGCCAAAATTGGAGCATTACAAAAAGAGTTACACATTGTATAAACATTCAAAAACTACAATGTAAAATAATATTTAGATGGCACATTTTCCCATAAATTATACATAAGTTTAATGCATTAATGTCTTAGGCCTGTTGGCAGTGTAGAGAAAACAAAGGTAACAATCTACACATGTGGTGGGAGTGTAAACTCATTAACCCCTTAGTGACCAAGGACGTATCAGGTACATCCGACAAAAAACAGTCCTTAAGGACCGTGGATGTAGCTGATAAGTCCGCGAGGAATTAGAGCGCTGGAAGTGATTATGATCGCTTCCAGCAGCTCTAATGGTATTGCAGCGATGCCTCGACAGGCAGTCCCCCTGCTGGTGAAAAAAGTAAAAAAAAAAAAGTAATACATTATAAAATATATATATATATATATATATATATAAAACGTCATACTAAGTGTATTTTTTTATTTATATATACATATATTAATATAAAAATACACTTAGAATAAAATTACACACATATATATAATACCTATATATATTGTGTGTGTGTATATATATATATATATTTATATAAAAATACACTTAGAATGAAATTATATATATATATATATATATATATATATATATATATATATATATATACGTTGATCACGGTCGGTGGAGGGCTGCCATAGACCCGAGCAGTCCACCTGCAGCAGCTCTGCCCACCCCGGCCCTCCAGGGCCATGTGGTCACCATGATCACATTGCCGCAATAGGAGTCTAGGAGCTGCCAGCAGGGGGACTGTCTGAGCTGTCAGACAGTCCCACAGGCTGCTAAAAAGTAAAAAAAAAAATATATATATATATATATATATATATTATATAATATACATAGTTATATGTATATCATAAAATAATGAAAGCATGATTTGATTATAAGTGTACTTTGAGATATATAAACATATATCTCAAATTACAATTATAATGAAATCATATATATGCATTATATGTGTATAATCTATTATAAAATGCTTTAATTATAATATATTATATATATATATAGGAAATAAAAGTGTGTGTGTGTGTGTGTTTTATATATATACACAAACACATACGTATTATATGTAACCAAAAAAAGGATAGCCGCCAAAAGCAGATCACCTTAAGAGTGGAGCGTTTAATAAATCAATTGTACACCTACCCTATATCAGGGTTATCTGGTCCTTTCTTTATGGTAACCCGTTAGTTGCTTCCAATTCAAACCAATGTATGCATCCACCAAGTTATAAAGAGAAAAAAAATAATAATATAGTGTGACTCCGTATAATCAATATGTGGTCAGGAATAGTTTTATGAATTGTCCACTCACATGTAATAAAGCCCTAGATAGGATAGGCTCAAATCACTTTCGCTTGTGTGCCATCTGGTGGCACTTTCCCCTTTAAATGGACACAATTCTTATCCTCAATGTAAGTAAACAAAAGTTGACATAATAGTGTCATGTATTCATCCGCTTATAAAAATGTGGTTAATGACATTTACTGCCCACACAGGAAAAGTTGTGCCGAACAGTAACCAAATCCACAGAAGGGTTAAAGCTGAGCAGCAATTATGCAAATGGAAACCCATTACATCGGGATCGATAGCCCCTTAGTCAGGGAGGATTGGTTAATGATTGGGCAGCTAGTGGCAGTCCTTAGGCCATTCAGGGATGTTACAGAGAATTTAAGCCAAGAAAATGCGAGCCTTGGTCAAGTAATTCCCTTGTTCACCCACCTCTCAAATAAGCTGAGTCTAAAAAGGAAGTGGTACCTGGTGGCCAACTACTTGGTGATGTTGCTGCACTTGTTAGGAGGCTCGAGGAGCAACTAACACGTAGGTTCAATGAGCGCATGGAGTCCTGCCAAGAGTTGATGCTCGCGTGCATGTGTGACCCAAGAATAAAGTGCAAGATGGCACTCCACATGAATTCCCTGACCGCTTGGAGGGATAAATTGATTGACAGGGTGCGTGATGTGCAAAGAAAGAGGATAAGGTTGTTTGAAGAAGAAGAGCTGGAGGAGCCTGATAGTGTAGCACCATTATCTACCAGTGTAAGCAGCACTGCTCAGTCCACTGAAGCAGCTGCGTTTTGGGCTGAAGCCCTGGATACTTTTGTGGGACCCACTACGGTTCCCTCAAGAAAAGGAAGTAGTGCTGAAGAGATGGAGAAGGCTTTCCTTGGTGAACCACCTATGCCCCCTACGACAGATCTTTTGGGATGAGAAAAGGGATGTGTGGCCTGCTCTTTCTCTGTTAGCCCAGGAGCTCCTTTCTTGTCCCCCAACCACTGTCCAGAGTGAACGTGTGTTTTCTGTTACGGGAAACATACTTTGCCCTCAGCGGTCACAACTGGCACCGCGGCTCATAGAGCAAATGGCTTTCCTAAAAGTCAATCTGCCCAAGTTGGGTTACCCCACTCTTAGCTTTGACACAGATTAAACTACGTTGTCTATACCCTCCGTCTGTTTTTCTCTCTTTTGTCATTATTCTATACTTTTACGTTAAGCCCGGCCACTCTAAGGACCGGTAATACGTTTACTATCTTTCCTTAGTAGATATCTGTGTCTCAGGTTTGCGTGTTGAGATATATCTTCCTTGACAGTGTTTTCTGTTCTGTTTAATCGTTCACTCAACCCCACTTTATGACGTACTCCTTATTGATTGGCCACACTACACGTGGCTAATTTATTATGCACCCAACGACTAGTGTGATTGGTCCAAGTATTGTTCTATCTACACACGGGCTCCTATTTAAATCCTTCTAGGATTCAGTCACTTGTTTTCTCCTGAGGAAGGCGCCATGTTAGCGCTGAAACGCGCTTTGGGTTTTGGGCTTCAAGTTCTTTTTTTTTTTTTTTTCTTACTCACGTAAATCACTATGGAACGGGTGTTTGTTGTTTGTTTACCTTAATTTATTGATTTATTTAGTTTTTTTTATGTATCCTACTAGCTAGTTGTTTAAAAATAAAAAGCATTCAGAGAGGCAGTATCCAATTCATGCCACACCCACTACTTTATAATACAAAATTAGTTTTTCTTCTTCTGAGTTCTGAACAAAATTGCATATATCATTGCTCTTAATTTGTTGAATTGATCTAAAGAAATAATGTGCTGGGTTGTATAATAGTTTGCCAACTCCTCGTCGATGTGTTCTGAATGGAACAGCTCCGTATTTGCTTGAAATATGAGATTTGGCTTCTGAAGATGGACAACTCACGGAGGTGCCATAAGAGCCATTGCCGTGGACTTTTTTCCGACTTGGATATGACTCTGCTTTGTGACCGAAACGAGAGACAGGAGGATTCCCTGAACGATAGTTGGTTGGTAAGTAATGGTATGTCAACACGTCAGGCAATGACATTCCATCACCTGCACTCTTAATCACTACTTGCATGCACTAACACACCCAGTAAGTTTGATCCCAAACACACCTGTGCAATTCACCATTGCTGTGGATAAGGTATAACACAATTCTAACACTAAATAAGTTATGCATGCACACAGCAGCCACAACTTCTATACTTTTATGTCCAATATCCATGCTGCACTGCGTCTTGCTTTTACTTGTGCACAACCTGCCCTGGGTTTAGTGCACTGCTCACACACAAATTAAGCTTTCACTGAACTGCTTCCAATCGCTATAAAGTTGGAGAGGCAAGTGTACTTCACATTCACACTATAAACTGACATGACAATCCTCAGCACTCCTCCCATATGTATATTCACAACAATTCATATCTCCAACAGGTGACACAAGATATGAATTTAAAGGGAAACTCCAGTGCCAGGAAAACAATCCGTTTTCCTGGCACTGGAGGGTCCCTCTCCCCCCCACCGCCCAATCCCCAGTTGCTGAAGGGGTGAAAACCCCTTCAGTCACTTACCAGGGGCAGCGACAGGTCCCACGTCGCTGCTTCCTCCTCCCCCGCCGCTCCTCCTTCTGGTTACGTCGGCCGGTGGGCGAGACTGATCTCGCCCGCCGGCCGAGGAGACCTAATGCGCATGCGCGGCAATGCCGCGCATGCGCATTAGCGCACCCCATAGGAAAGCATTGAAAATGAATTTCAATGCTTCCCTATGGGGAATAGAGCGACGCTGGAGGTCCTCACACAGCGTGAGGACGTCCAGCGACGCTCTAGCACAGAAAACCTGTGCTATGAAGCAGGAAGTGTCCTCTAGTGGCTGTCTAATAGACAGCCACTAGGGGAGGACTTAACCCTGCAAGGTAAATATTGCAGTTTTAAAAAAACTGCAATAATTACACTTGCAGGGTTAAGGGTAGTGGGAGTTGGCACCCAGACCACTCCAATGAGCTGAAGTGGTCTGGGTGCCTGGAGTGTCCCTTTAAGGCCTGGCTGCTCACTTGTCACACAGCATCTTTGTCTTGCTGAGCAAGCCTACAATGAGACCTGGTCCGTAACTAACTGAACCTTTAGATCACACTTGTGTGGCCGTGCTATACTCTCCTCAAAAGGTCGCTGGCATTGTCATTGACTGCTGTGGCCAACATATTTTGGTGCATCAGGGGATTCATTCAGAATCATACATGAAGACTTCCAAGGTAAATAACCTTTTTTGATCATAAGCGTGTGTAGATGGGCCACAGACAGGCCTCTACCCCATCTCCCTCCATGTCCCCCCTCCTTTTCTCTGTCTCCCCACTCCCACCTCACTCTGATCTTGACACAAGATATTGATTGACAACCATCTGGTGCCTATTTTCTAACACACCTGTGTCTTATCTGCACCATGTCGCTTTAACCCCTGTATCACAACTCAACTTTGAATTCTATGTGTCGTCAGAAATGCTTCAGACTTGAGAAAGGGAGGTTCTCCCGAAAGCTTTTCATTAATAAAAATCTGTTAGTCCAATAAAAAAGGTATTACAAGATACAAATTTTATCTTTTTTACATCTACATCACTGGACTAATACGGCTACAATCTCTACTTTAATACTTAGAAAGACACTATAGTCACCAGAACAACTACAGTTTAATGTAGTTGTTATGGTGAGTATAATAGCTCCCTTCAGGCATTTTCATGCAGACACTGCCTTTTCAGAGAAAAGGCAGTGTTTACATTGCCCCTAGTGACACCTCCAAGTGGCCACTTGTCAGATGGCCACTGGAGGTGCTTCCGGGCTCAGTGCTGCACAGTAGGCAGCAGTGCCATTCAGCATCTCCACACTCTGCATAGGAACGCTGATTTTTTCTCATAGAGGTGCATTGATTGAATGCATCTCTATGAGGAGGTGCTGATTGGCCAAAACGGGGCGTTTGGCCATGCCGATTTTAGCCAATCCAAAACTTTCCCATGGATTGGCTAAACATTGTCAGTTTTTATGTCACCAAGGTGGCGGGGCAGCACTGTCGGACCCATGGAGAGCTGGAAATAAGGTGAGTTTACATGGGGGCAAGCCACCTAAATGGTGGGTTTAACACTATATGGTCAGGAATACATGTTTGTGTTCCTGACCCTATAGTGTTCCTTTAACCATATAAGTTGTGAATTGAATGTTAAGATGGAAATAAAATATATATCATATACAATCAAAATGTTTGTATATACACACACACACACACACATCGAAAAATCTAATTCACAATTTAAAAAATGTACATTGTGCATTGAAAAGCTGTTCCCTTTCAATATATGTTTATTTTACATATACACAAGAGCCGTTATCTTTATAATAAATAAATATATTTTTGTTAAGTGCACTTTAGGAATGAAAACGTTGCTCAGAGTGCTTTGTTAATGAACAATACATCTCTTAGGAAAAAATTAAACTAAGGCTATGCATTTATAGTAACATAGAATGTGACGGCAGATAAACTTGTACAATTTTGAAAATTAGGTTGTGTAATTCAAAAAGGCCAACAGACCTCATGACACATAGTGCCAGGATAAATACCATGCATGTTTGATTTTGTGGTTAGTACTAGTAAATAGTTATTTTAAACATTTGTGACACCAATTACAAAGTGGCTGACAAAGCACATGACCAACTAGTACTACTAACCAGTAGAGAGGATAACAAGCCTAAAAGCATGGATGCAGCACACGCATAGAATTATATTGGATATGGTAAAGGACATTCAAAGATTTAGATTTTAAATTATACCTTCATGCATTTGATGCGTGAATATGTGTGCCAAATTTCACATTGTCCTAACAACTGGTTTTCAGCTTAAAATGTTCTTGCATGAAAAGTTTCAAATAACATTTCTTGCATGACTATGTCACAACAACATGACCATGCACAGCAATATGTAAATCTGTAGCACAAATGGTTCTGGAAAAGCAGATGTTTTATGGGACCCATGACTATTTGGTTGCAAAGGATATAGAGCACTATAGGACTCTAAAAGAAAATAAAAACAAACAAAAAGGGGGAGTGCATGGGCACTTTTAGTTTAATTTACTGGGACCTCCGGTCACAAGGCCCTTGTCTCCGCCGGTGGCTGCCTTCTCTGGTCCCTGGCGGAATCATCGGGGATGGTCCTGGCGGGGTGGAGGATATTGGTTCGGACTCAGATGATCCAGACGATGGAGAAACACGGCGCATGATTTCATCAATAATGGGAACTCTCATGTGCTCCATCGCCTGGCGCTGCTCTATGCTGACCTGGGACACCACACGGTCCATTTTGGTCGACAAGCTTAGACTCATGATGGCCCGGGTCTGCCTCCTTATGGCCTGAACCATATCCTCAATCAGCTCCTCCATTCGCCGCATGGATCCTCCTGGGCCAGGTGATGACTATGACTGGAGAGGTGGCAGTGGCTGGACAGGTGGCGGTGTGATTGGTGGCTCTTGTGCAGTCACACAGTGGGCAGTCTCAAAGACAGACCCTGGGCCCATTTCCTCCTCCAGGGAGCAGGCAATAGATTCTGAGGACAGCGCCGCCTCAATCACACTGTCCTCATGTGACGGGAGGACGGTTAACTGAAGCGAGCTGCCCTCTTTGCCTCTCCCAACAGACTGCATTGGACCTGAAATAGACAATATAGGCAATGTTATTAATATGCAAACAAATTGATTTGTGGACATGTTGAAGACATTACTACACGTGGCTGTGTCACTACTATCTTTTTAATAATCTATAGTGTATTTTTTTTAATGTAAAAAGAATAGTGTTACTCTAGGAAATATTGAAACTTCTATCTAAGGCGGATTTATAGCAATGCTAATCATTGCTAATTGTGCTACCAGTTAAAGGACCAATATAGCGTTAGGAATACAAATTTGTATTCCTAACGCTATAGAGCCCTAGTCACCGTTTATAAATTAACTATTTATTTGCTTACCTAATCCAGCGCTGGGCTCCCTCGGCACTGGTGACCTCTCCATCGATGTCAGCTTTCGAGTGGAGCCGAAAGCGCATGTGCCGCCAGAAAAGTGAGATCACTTTTTTTTTTTTTTTACTACATGTAAATCGCGGAAGTGGCCTCTAGTGGCTGGATTAAGCCTGCAGTGTAAACATAGAAGTTTCTCTGAAACATGTTTTCAGCTGAAGGGTTAAGACTAGGGGGACCTGCACCCAGACCACTTCATTGAGCTGAAATGGTCTGGGTGCCTACCGTGGTCATTTTATGAGATAAAAACTGTATCTGGTTAAAAAGATACAGTAACTCTGCTGTATAATATCTATGTATGCACTTGTATGATATTTTCTGTATATACAAGCACAACATTAATGCATTTATAATTGTACTGTGATCTTAGTACTACCTGAGAATGTATAATTGTCTGATAACTAGTGTTAGTGCTGATTGAGAGTTTGTGTGTGTGTGTGTGTGTGTGTGAAGATAGATTCGGATTATGAACGACTTTAAAGTGTTTTATATGGTAAGGACTCATCATTGTGTGTAATGCATAGGTAATAATGGCATGTCATTTTTAGACGCAGTTTCTACTTACGTGGAGGAGAAATGGGCCCAGGTCACCTTTCAGAGGGTGTCCCTTGTGGGATACGGTAGTCTGTTATGGATGAAAAGTGCACATAAGTTTTTAAGGTATCCAATAATTAAAATAAAAATAATTTTGCGCATCAATATTCCAATAGTAATTTTGTATATGCCATTTTGGGATATTTTAGCAGAAATTTGACATTTTGTGAGTAAATCTTAGACTAATCTGGCTATTGAATTGTCTACTGGAGGTAAAGGGAGCCTTGGGAGTGATGTGAAAAAGCAACTCTATCAGTTCTTTAAGCAAATTCTGCATAGATTGGATGGATTAGCAAGAATGGCATTGTTTAACGAGTTAATCCAACCATCATGACAACATCAGTGATTTGAAGTGGTCATGGTGTCTGGAGTCTGCATGTACAGAGTCTCGCTGGGAAGCGCTGCACATACAGAGATTAAGTCCTTTACTCCCGAAGGTGTAACTCTACCTCCGGCAACGTTAACTGGTGTGCCATTCATTGGCTGAGAATGGTCTGCTGAATCTAAAGCGCTCAGCCAGTGAATGAATAGCCAGCAGGATTTGCATCCAGCTTCTGCTGCTGTGCATAAGCCAGATCTCAAATCCTGCTTAACAGCAGAACAGGTGCCCAGAAAGAGGGCCAGGGTACTCTTGGCATGAGTTACGCTTTATAATAAGTAATGCTTTATGTATGAGTTTGTCCTATTTTTTACCCTTCATTTTAAAAAAAAGTGCAGATTTTATTAGAAATTGTCACTTTATATAAATTAACTTGGTAACACTCAAGCAGACAACCGGTCAATTTACTTCCGGATTTGGTTAGCTCAGCTGAGCTAAACTCAATAGGCAGTCAATTGCCCAGAGCACCTGCCTTGCAAAGGCTTCTAATTCAGCTGCATTTGAAAGTCTGTGATTGGACAGCCACAGAAAGCCTGGGGGGGTTATAAGGGGAGTGCTTGCAAAGACTGCAGACAAGAGAACTGCCGGTTCTGCAAGCTGTTAGACATAGCCCCAATGAAAAATGCATAATTAAATGCATGCATGTTTTCATTGAGGATACGTCTTCTAAACAGTGATTTGTTTTGTTTTATTTGGGCAGTGGAGTGCCCCTTTAATGCTGTTCATCATTATTTGTGTTTGTGTACTCACTAGAACTTGGTTGAGATGGGCTTGGAGCTGATCCAACACCAGATGAGGTTGATGGACCTTGAAGAAAAAAAATGGAAAGCAAAAAGTAAGTTCACACTTGTAATAGTGCAGTATAGTGAGCTTCAAAACAACAATGTCCTCATTATAATGTAATGATAAAATTAATTTTACTCACCGAGAGTCTGATTTGTAAGCTTTTAAGACCACGTTGCATGCATTAATGAGGCCAAAACAAAATTCATAATAACAAATCAGATTTAACAGCTTTGAGAGAGAGGGGAAAAAAGTGGGGGATTAAAGAGAAATCTGTTTGGAGAACATTTCTGTCAAACATGGACACAGTTTTCAGGATGTGAAGTGTTTGGCACTTTTTGGGGGATCGTTCAGCACCCAGAGGGAGAGAAGAATATGGGAGGTCAAGCCAATATGCCAGTTTAAGGCCTTAAGAGAGACAGTGAATTTATCTCACAATATAACTTTACTACCGTATATACTCGAGTATAAGACGAGTTTTTCAGCACATTTTTTGTGCTGAAAAACCCCAACTCGACTTCGACTTTACATTGCCATAATACAGACAAGGGGCTGTGGGGGCTGCAGAGCGTTTACTTACCTGTCCTGCAGCTCCTGTCAGCTCCCTTCTCCTCCGTGCCGGTCCGTTCAGCACCTCGGTCAGCTCCCAGTGTAAGTCTCGCGAGAGCCGCGGGGTCATAGTGCGGCTCTCGCGAGACTTACACTGTGAGCTGACAGAGGAGCTGCACGGACCGGCGCGGAGGAGAAGGGAGCTGACAGGAGCTGCAGGAGAGGTAAGTAAACTCTCTGCCAGCCCCCCTCCTCCCCCACTGAACTACCAATGCCACTGGACCACCAGGGAAGGAGAGCCCCCCTCCCTGCCATGTATCAAGCAGGGAGGGGGGACGGAAAAAAAAAATATTAACCCCTTAAGGACGGAGGACGGTTCAGGACCGTCATCGGCATTTTTGCGTTGCCGACCGGTGACGGTCCTGAACCGTCCTAACCGTCCAATATACTTACCCGATCGCCGTCGTTCCCCCGGCGGCGATAGGCGGTGCTCCCGTTGTGGGGAGACTGCCTGCAGCCCAGACAGTCTCCCCATGGCGGTTTAGGACCCCTGTGGCCATGTGATTGCCCAACAGGGCGACCACATGGTCACAATAGGTGTCCAAGTATCTGCCTGCAGGGGGACTGTCTGTGCTGTCTCCCTGCAAGTGTAAAATCAGAAAAAAATTAAAGTTATAGTTAATAAAAAAATGATTATTATATATGTGTATATATATATATATATATATATATGATATATAGACATATATTATACCTATATAATATATGTCTATATATCATATATATAATGTCATGCTAAGTGTATTTTTATATTAATATGTACCGTATATACTCGAGTATAAGCCGACCCGAATATAAGCCGAGGCCCCTAATTTTATCCCAAAAAACTGGGAAAACTTATTGACTCGAGTATAAGACTAGGGTGGGAAATGCAGCAGCTACTGGTAAATTTCTAAATAAAATTAGATCCTAAAAAAAATATATTAATTGAATATTTATTTACAGTGTGTGTATAATGAATGCAGTGTGTGCGTATGTGTGTGTGTATGAGTGCAGTGTGTGTATGAGTGCAGTGTGTGTGTGCATGAATGCAGTGTGTGAATGCAGTGTGTGCAGGGCCGGTGCAAGGATATTTGCCGCCGTAGGCAAAAAAAAATTTGCCACCCCCTCCTCCCCCCCATATGTCCTGACTTCCCCTCCTCCTCCCTCAGTGGTCCTTACCTCCCCACCCCCGTGTTCCTTCACTCCCCCCCCAGTGGTCCTGACTCACCCCTCCCCTAGTGGTCCTTACCCTCCCCTCCCCTAGTGGTCCTTACTTCCCCCTCCCCTCCCATAGTGGTCCTTATCCCACCCCCTCCCTCTCATAGTGGTCCTTATCCCCCTTCTCCCTCCCATAGTGTTCCTTATCCCCCCCCATCCCTCCCATAGTGGTCCATATACCCCCCCCTCCCATAGTGGTCCTTATACCCCCCCTCCCTCCCATAGTGGTCCTTATCCCACCCCCTCCCATAGTGGTCCTTATACCCCCCCTCCCTCCAATAGTGGTCCTTATCCCCCCCTCCCTCCCATAGTGGTCCTTATCCCCCCCTCCCTCCCATAGTGGTCCTTATACCCCCCTCCCTCCCATAGTGGTCCTTATACCCCCCTCCCTCCCATAGTGGTCCTTATCCCCCCCCTCCCTCCCATAGTGGTACTTATCCCCCCCCCTCCCTCCCATAGTGGTCCTTATCCCCCCCCCCTCCCTCCCATAGTGGTCCTTATACCCCCCCTCCCTCCCATAGCGGTCCTTATACCCCCCTCCCTCCCATAGTGGTCCTTAACCCACCCCCTCCCTCCCATAGTGGTCCTTATACCCCCCCCCCTCCCATAGTGGTCCTTATACCCCTTTTTTTTTGTTATTATTAATTTTTTTATTATTATTATTATTATTATTTTATTATTATTTCTTATTTTATTTATATTTTTTTTTTTTCGTCCCCCCTCCCTGCTTGATATATGGCAGGGAGGGGGGCTCTCCTTCCCTGGTGGTCCAGTGGCAGTTCAGTGGGGGGCAGAGGGGGGCTGGCAGAGCTGTAACTTACCTGTCCTGCAGCTCCTGTCAGCTCTCTCCTCCTCTGCGCCGTCCGTTCAGCACCTCGGTCAGCTCCTAGTGTAAATCTCGCGAGAGCCGCGGCTCTCGCGAGATTTACACTGGGAGCTGACAGAAGAGCAGAACGGACGGCGCAGAGGAGGAGAGAGCTGACAGGAGCTGCAGGACAGGTAAGTTACAGCTCTGCCAGCCCCCCTCTCCCCCCAGTCTGTATTATGGCAATGCAAATTGCCATAATACAGACTCTGACTCGAGTATAAGCCGAGTTGGGGTTTTTCAGCCCAAAAAATGGGCTGAAAAACTCGGCTTATACTCGAGTATATACGGTACATATATTAATATAAAAATACACTTATAATTAAATTACACACGTATATATAATATATATAATAACTATATATATTGTATATATATATTATTATAAAATACAAATAATAAGTAATTTAAATTAAATTAAAAAAATTAAAAATAATAATAAAAAATGTAAAAAAAATGATATATCTATACGAAATTTTATTCTAACTGTATTTTGATATTAATATATATATTTATAAGGGGCGGAGCCGAGCAGCGGAGCTGACAAGACGCATGGCATTAGAGCTCCGGAGAATATCTCCCAAACTTACCTGTTTTAGGGTACATCACTCGATCAAAATACCGGCAAAAGCCCAGAGGCAGTGGGAGAAAGCATTATGGGTCGAAAGACCAAAAAACAGAAGCCAGATCAACCCAGACAAGGCCTGGACATCGGAGCCATGTGGAGGCAGGCCCACGGAGTAACAATGCCCATGATGGCCGACTACACGGAGACGTACTCTGAAGTTTCGGACGACTTCTCCCTGGGCGAAGAGGTACCTGACTTACCCAGCCTGACTGCACCCACGAGACAGCCCTCAAGCCCCGACACAGCACCAGTGACCACAGCGGTGCTCAAAAGCCTTTTGGCAGACCTCCAAGCCACGATACAAGCGGACATGGCTAACATCCGCACGGACATACAAGGGCTATCGGGTAGACCGGCCGCCCTGGAAAAAACCTCTACGACCAATTCTGCCCACATCTCCTCCTTGCAACAGGAGATCAAGGGCCTACAAAGCCGAAATGACGACTTCGAAAGGAGATTTGCCTCCCTAGAGGACACAAGGCGGATGAATAATCTGAAAGTAAGAGGGGTGCCGGATGACATACCGCAAGCCGAACTGCCGCAACTCGTACGGCGGCTCCTAGGAGCCTTACTGCAACCACGACATGCCAAAGCAGTCACCCTAGACGGCGTCTTCAGGACCCAGAAACCTGCAAGTGCTCCACCGGCGGCTACCCGAGACCTCATTCTTTGTTTTCAGCAACGAAAAGACAAAGCGGCAATATTAGCGGCGGTCAAGGACTGCTCCCCATACTTATTTGAATCGATGCAATTGACATTCTTTGCAGACCTCTCAGGGAGCACTCTGGCCTGGAGGAGGTCCATGCGACCGCTCACTGAGCTCCTACGACAACACGGACTCCCGTACAGATGGCGACTCAACCGTACCATAAGCATTGTAAAAGGCAACGAGACACACAAGGTCAGTGACATGCTGGATGCACGGGAACTGTTACCTAAACTGGGACTTCCTCAAGAGGCCCTGCAGCGCACAGCACCTACCGATCCAGCCGGCCCTTCACACAGATGGGATCCGGACAAAGTGACAGCCTTCATACCGGGACAACCTAGACGAGGCTCCTATGCAGCGGCAACCACATGAACTCTCGACAGACACTGAACTGAATCTCAACCAGTTATTTTCTTACTTGCCTGTTTAGTTGGTCTTTTAAACCATGCGTACCTGTTCAACCTTTCTCTTGTATAATGTTAATGATGTCTCCCCCTCAACACTTTTCCACTACTGCTCGGTTAACCACCGGCAGTATGAGTCTACTTGACTGGTTCTACACCATAGTACTCAGTTGTGGGCCAATGTTACCGCTCTATGCGACACACTAGGCAACTGCTTTAGATCACTGGCTCATGCAAGCTTTCCATCTAATCGCTCTATATCACAGAAATGTAAACGGAGCCAATGCAATTTTTCTTTTGGCTGTATTTTTATGATCCTCATTTTCTGCAACTTAATTGAGCAACAGCACTAGGCAATTGACTATACAAATAAATTCCTCTACGCAATTGTTCAACACAACTCATATGTGTACCCATAAACGTTGTAAACTCCTCCTTACACTTAAATTTAACCTGTATTCACACACTAACCCTTGACGCAGCATTAGACTTTTATGAATAGATAGCAAAGCGGTGTTACGTAGGGTGATGAAACTGTTTAACTCTTACCTGTTGTTATGTTTTGCATCGATTAGTTAATAATTTAAACTGCTGAGAACCATACCTAGACACGTCTACCTAGCCTGATCATCACGCATTTAAAAATGTGCAGCTATCTTCATGCCATAGTTGTGTCAAAAGGTGATGTACCTAAAGTGTTTATATATCGACGTGACACTGTCGAATGTTTTATAAATTTTTAGCACACTGTTGAAACGGCGGACCATATTAGATTCTCTCATAAAACTAAAATGTGCTGTATAATTATATGCCACGTTATGTTTCCTCTGTTCGATGTATAACTGCTTGTGACCGCTGTTGTGGCTGAACAAGCCTTTTGTTATACCACGCACAACCAAAATAAAGAATTTAAAAAAAATATATATATATATATTTATATCAAAATACACTTAGAATGAAATTGTATATATATCTATGTATATATAAATAAATAAAAAGAATGCGAACTATTCATATGTCCATATACAAAATTACATAAATAATTATATAAATATACACGTAGACTTCAAATATATAAATATGCATATATATTTAAATTCTACGTGCGTATTTATGTAATATTTTTACATAATTAAGTTATTTTATTGATTGCAATTTAAGGGACCTGCCTGCCAACCCAGGCCGAAAGTCCAGAGAATTTAATTTGCTATCACTGTATTTTACCCTGTAACGTTCTACGACACCCTAAAACCTGTACATGGGGGGTACTGTTTTACTCGGGAGACTTCGCTGAACACAAATATTAGTGATTCAAAACAGTAAAACATATCACAGCGATGATATTGTCAGTGAAAGTGACTTTTTTGCATTTTTGACACACAAACAGCACTTTTACTGATGATATAATTGTTGTGATACATTTTCCAGTTTTGAAACACTATTTTGTGTTCAGCAAAGTCTCCTGAGTAGAACAGGACCCCCCATGTACAGGTTTTATAGCGTTTTTGAAAGTTACAGTGTCAAATATTTTTACATTGAAAACGGGCAGGTTGGTTACGTTGCCTTTTGAGAGCGTATGGTAGCCCAGGAATGAGAATTACCCCCATGATGGCATACCATTTGCAAAAGAAGACAACCCAAGGTATTGCAAATGGGGTATGTCCAGTCTTTTTTAGTAACCACTTAGTCACAAACACTGGCCAAAATTAGCGTTCAATTTAGTTTTTTACTTTTTTCACACACAAACAAATATGAACGCTAACTTTGGCCAGTGTTTGCGACTAAGTGGCTACTAAAAAAGTCTGGACATACCCCATATTGAATACCCTGGGTTGTCTGCTTTTAAAAAAATATGTACATGTGGGGTGTTATTTAGCGATTTATGACAGATAATAGTGTCACAATGTCACTATTGATACATTTTAAAAATGTATGTTTTGAAACCGCAATATCCTACTTGTACTTATAGCCCTATAACATGCAAAAAAATAGCAAAAAGCATGTAAACACTGGGTATTTTTAAACTCAGGACAACATTTTGAATCTATTTAGCAGTTTTTTTCATTCGCTTTTGTAGATGAGTAAAAGATTTTTCACATAAAAGTCAAAAAACGTGTGTTTTTTTCAATTTTTCATCATATTTTTTCATTTTTTTAAAATTAAATTACATGAGATTATATAAATAATGGTATGTAAAGAAAGCCCCCTTTGTCCTGAAAAAAACAATATATAATTTGTATGGGAACAGTAAATGAGAGAGCGGAAAATTACAGCTAAACACAAACACCACAAAAGTGTAAAAAGACGCCTGGTCGCAAATGTACAACATCGCAAAAACAGTCCGGTCCTTAACCCCTTAAGGACAGAGCTTCAGAAGCTTGACTTACGCTTAATGACACAAGCAATTTTTGCATTTTCTTGCTGTTTGCGTTCAACTGCAATTTGCATCTCTCTCATTTATTGCACCGACACATATTATATACTGTTTTTTAAAGGACAGAAAGGGCTTTAATTTGATATAACATATAAATATATAAATGCTTACTTATTATAAAAAAAATACAGAAAAATGCAAAACAAATGAAAAATATTGTTTTTTTTTACAGTTTTTGCAATCATAATGTGTGCATAATTAGTGCAGGTTAAGGAAAGTAATTAAAAATAAATTCATTTATTTGTTCTGATTTACAGAATATATAATGTGTCTGGGATTTTAAGTTTTTTTTGGTAGTTACAGGTCACAAAGCACAAGGAGTAAAATAAAATTTTAATATGGAGCGATTTTAGAATTTGGTATGTTTGTCTTGTAAGCCTAATAGCCATAAAATAAAACAAAATTGCCACACAAAAGTATATATTTATATAAAGTAGACATCACAGGCTATTTACCTAAGGTTGTTTTGACACTTTCTACGTAGCCATTTTACCGCCAACCTCTGCTAAATATTGGAGTAAAATTGTGTTTTTGGGGGGTTTTCGCACACAAACGTATAACAAAGAACTTCTCATGTGTATTTTGTAAAGTTGTTGTGTGCTATTCCTGTACAAAGTTTTATTATGTGTTCAGTTACTTCTGCTGAGTACAACGGTACCCCCATTGTATGTCTTTGGCACTATTTCGTGAAGCTACAGTGCCATATAGGAGACCTGTCCTTTTCAGTATTCACAGTAGAATTTTGAGAGACGGATATAATGAGCCTATGCTTCCATTTGGGGTATTATAACAGTTTGACTGTTCAAAAACCCCCACAAAGGCCTACCATTTGTAAAAGTAGACACTCCAGGGTATCTCATAAGGTGCATATTGTGCCTTAACATGCCCCCATTTTTTTACCATTACATGCCAAAGTATGTGGTAAAAAATAATTGTGTGCATTTTTTACATACGGATTGCATTTTTGCTGGGCATTTTGTATATTTCATATGTGCCACTAAGTTCAAACCCCCCAAATTATGCTCAGCTAAGTCTTCTGAGTAAAAGGACACCCCCATTGTATGTCTATGGCACTATTTCGTGAAGCTACAGTGCCATACAGGAGACCTGTCCTTTTCAGTATTCACAGTAGAATTTTGAGAGACGGATTTAATGAGCCTATGCTTCCATTTGGGGTATTATAACAGTTTGACTGTTCAAAAAAAAAACCACAAAGGCCTACCATTTGTAAAAGTAGACACTCCAGGGTATATCATAAGGTGCATATTGTGCCTTAGCATGCCCCCATTTATTCACCAATATATGCCAAAGTATGTGGTAAAAAATAATTTTGTGCATTTTTTGACATACGGATTGCATTTTTGCTGGGCATTTTGTATATTTCATATGTGCCACTAAGTTCAAAACCTTCAAATTATGCTCAGCTAAGTCTTCTGAGTAAAAAGACATCCCCAATGAATGTCTTTGGCACTATTTTGTGAAGCTACAGTGGCATATTGGAGACCAAGCCATATCAGTTTTTACAGAACTTTGAATTTTGACGCTGGACCTATGTGCAATTTCCAAGCATCTTCGTAAGTTTTAAATTCAAACTACCCCACAAAGGCCTACCATTTCTTAAAGTAGACACCCCAGGGTATTTCAAAAGGCATATTTTGAACCTTAGCGTGGGATATTTTTTCCGCTAGCTTGTACCAGGTGTAGTGGTAATAAGCGTTTTTTCTGCCTTTTTGACACACAAAGTGAGTTTGCACAGTATATTTTGCAAACCTTATGTGTACCACCACTCTATAATACTTTATATGTTGCTCAGCTATGTCGGCTGAGTACAAAAATACCCCCGTATGTACCTTTGCCAGGTATATGTGGACATCGGAGGGGCACATTTGGGACACAGCCATTCCATTTTTTTCAAACGTTAAATTTTTACGCTGTGCCCATGTCCCATTTTAGAGTATTTTACCAGGCTATATAATCCAAATACCCCATAAAGCCATACCATTTCTTAAAGAAGACATCCCAGGGTATTTCAAAAGGCATATTTTGAACCTTAGCGTGGGATCATTTTTCCGCTAGCTTGTACCAGGTATAGTGGTAATGAGCGTTATTAAATGTATTTTTTTACTTTTTAAAACTTTTTTTACTTTTTAAAACTATTTTTTAAACTTTTGTTTTGCTTATTCATTTTTTTAAAGTTTCCTAAACTTTCGTAAAACTTTTTTTTACAGATTTAACATTTTTCTAAGCTTTTTCTTTTACCGTTAACCCCTAACTAGCAGTAAGCAGCACTAACAGTAAATTCCCCATTTTCCCATAACTCCCACCCACCCCAGCTAGCAAAATATTTAATTATACAATATTTAAATTAGTTAATTAAATTAATTTAACCCCTGAGGGTTAAAAAATAAATAAAAGTTAATCGTCAGGGGTTAAAAAAAAATTAGATCACAGTATAATACTGTGATCTGTATTTTGATCACTGTAGGCAGTGATAGACTGGCAGGCAAGGGGTTAATTTTTATTTGGACTGGGTAAAGGGTTTTTTTTTTTTTATTTTTTACTTAAACGTTATTAAAACTTTTTTTTACTTAATTTTTTAACTTTTTAAAGCTTATTTTAAAACTTTTTTTAACATTAACCCCTAGTTAGCCTAACACTAAATCCCCCAATTCCCCACTAACTTCCACCCTCCCCAGCTAGCTAAATTTATAATTTTAAAATATTTAAATGAATTAATAAAATAAATTTAACCCCTGAGGGTTAAAAAAAAAAGAATTAAACCTCAGGGGTTAAAAAAAAAAATCAGATCATATTAAAATGTAATCCCTGCCAATTGATCACTGTAGTCAGTGATCAATTGGCATGGAAGGGGTTAATTTTTTATTAATATGGGTAAAGGGGGGGTGGGATTTTAATTTAACTTTTTTTTTTAACAGCAGGGGGCAGGATCACTGAAGATCCGTCTCCCTGCACTTCACACTGAACCCGGAAGTGCAGGGAGGCGGAGGTGAGTATAGAGAGCACATGTGCCCGCTCTGGCATGCTGTCAGAGCGGGCACATGTACTCTGACAGCCCGATCCGGTGCTCCCGGTCTGCCTCTAATGCAGAGGCAGACCGGAGCACCATTAACCCCACGATCGCCGCAATTGCGGCGATCTGGGGTTAATTTTACCGCGTGACGGACGAGGTCCGTCACCCGTCGTTAAGGGCATCCCCAGGATGACGGACCTCGTCCGTCACCCGTCGTGAAGGGGTTAAGGGGTTAATAATAATAATAATGAAAAAAAATATATATATATATTTTTTTAAAAATATAACAAAAAACTATTTATTAAAATGATAAAAAAATAATTAAAATGCCCACCCCCCACCAAGGCTCTGCATCACACACACACACACTGCACTCATACACACACACACTGCATTCATACACACACACTGTAAATAAATATTCAATTAATGTAATTTTTTTAGGATCTAATTTTATTTAGAAATTTACCAGTAGCTGCTGCATTTCCCACCCTAGTCTTATACTCGAGTCAATAAGTTTTCCCATTTTTTGGGGGTAAAATTAGGGGCCTCGGCTTATATTCGTGTCGGCTTATACTCGAGTATATACGGTAATTAATAATCTTTCTACAAGCCCTGGATTACTGCAGTGAACTGATTTCAAATGGCAAATAGTCAACACTTTCCTGTAGCTGGCATGTGTCTAATTGTTTTATTGTCCCCCTATCCAGGGAGTGGAGTGATCAGGGATGCTCTGACCAAACTGATTTTATCTGTTGGATCTCTGTAGAACTGGCTAATTTACTGCAGAGAACATTATTTAATACCCTGTGTCTTTCATGCCTCCCTCTCCCCCTTCCTTGTTTTCTCTCTCAAAGCCTTAACTATGATTTGTTATTAGGAATTGTGTTTTAGTGGTATCATTTTAACTCTACTTGTTTCCTGTTTTTCAATGGCTAACACGGTACTATTTTAACTATTTTACTCACCAGCTCACTGCTGCACAGCTGGCTCTTCTGTATCCACAGCACCAAGACTCGGGACAGCCTCTGAAAGGAGCCCGTCTTTGAGACGAGTCTGCCACTCATTGAATCCCACAGCGGACTGCGACATCTTCCTTTTCACCGCCGCCTTGCAATCATAGTACCTGTAAAAAACAGCATTAGTTATGAAGTACATAAGAAATTGACAAAACGTTAACAATAACCTCTTATTAAAAACATGATGGCTTGCTTCCACTATCAGGTTAACCTTCACACTGACTGGGGAGTATAAGATTAAATAATAATCTGGGTAGAATTTTTCAATAACATTTCTTTTTAAAAAGTCTAGGTTTTTAAAGACTGACATTAGAAGTTGCATTGAGAACTGAAACAAAGATACAAAGAGCATGTTTATTCTACATTAAACCTTGGCAGACATTAATTTACATTTAACCAAAATGCGCTTACATTTTTTTTTTTCCCAAAACACTCCTTGCACCATAACCACTACAGCATGGTTTGACTAGAAACATAGAAACATAGAATGTGACGGCAGATAAGAACCATTCGGCCCATCTAGTCTGCCCAGTTTTCTAAATACTTTCATTAGTCCCTGGCATTATCTTATAGTTAGGATAGCCTTATGGCTATCCCACGCATGCTTAAACTCCTTTACTGTGTTAACCTCTACCACTTCAGCTGGAAGCCTATTCCATGCATCCACTACCCTCTCAGTAAAGTAATACTTCCTGATATTATTTTTAAACCTTTGTCCTTCTAATTTTAGACTATGTCCTCTGGTTGTGGTAGTTTTTCTTCTTTTAAATATAGTCTCCTCCTTTACTGTGTTGATTCCCTTTATGTATTTAAATGTTTCTATCATATCCCCCCTGTCTCGTCTTTCCTCCAAGCTATACATGTTAAGATCCTTTAACCTTTCCTGGTAAGTTTTATCCTGCAATCCATGAACCAGTTTAGTAGCCCTTCTTTGAACTCTCTCTAAGGTATCAATATCCTTCTGAAGATATGGTCTCCAGTACTGTGTACAGTACTCCAAGTGAGGTCTCACCAGTGTTCTGTACAATGGCATGAGCACTTCCCTCTTTCTACTGCTAATACCTCTCCCTATACAACCAAGCATTCTGCTAGCATTTCCTGCTGCTCTATTACATTGTCTGCCTACCTTTAAGTCATCAGAAATAATCACCCCTAAATCCCTTTCCTCAGATGTTGAGGTTAGGACTCTATCAAATATTCTGTACTCTGCCCTTGGGTTTTTACGTCCAAGATGCATTATCTTGCACTTATCCACATTAAATGTCAGTTGCCACAACTCTGACCATTTTTCTAGTTTACCTAAATCATTTGCCATTTGGCTTATCCCTCCTGGAACATCAACCCTGTTACATATCTTAGTATCATCCGCAAAAAGACACACCTTACCATCAAGACCTTCTGCAATATCACTAATAAAAATATTAAAGAGAATGGGTCCAAGTACAGATCCCTGAGGTACCCCACTGGTGACAAGCCCAAGCTTCGAATATACTCCATTGACTACAACCCTCTGTTGCCTGTCACTCAGCCACTGCCTTACCCATTCAACAATATTGGAATCCAAACTCAAAGATTGCAGTTTATTGATAAGCCTTCTATGTGCAACAGTGTCAAAAGCCTTACTGAAATCTAGGTAAGCAATGTCTACTGCACCACCCTGATCTATAATTTTAGTTACCCAATCAAAAAAAAATCAATAAGATTAGTTTGGCATGATCTCCCTGAAGTAAACCCATGTTGTCTCTGATCTTGAAATCCATGTGTTTTTAGATGTTCAACAATCCTATCCTTTAACCCCTTAAGGACCAAACTTCTGGAATAAAAGGGAATCATGACGTGTCACACACGTCATGTGTCCTTAAGGGGTTAACATGGTTTCCATCACTTTCCCCACTACTGAAGTAAGGCTTACTGGCCTATAGTTGCCCGACTCCTCCCTATTACCTTTCTTGTGAATGGGCACAACATTCGCCAACTTCCAATCTTCTGGGACTACTCCTGTTAACAATGATTCGGTAAATAAATCTGTTAATGGTTTTGCTAGTACAACACTAAGCTCTTTTAATAGCTTTGGGTGTATTCCATCAGGTCCCATTGACTTATTTGTCTTTACTTTTGACAGTTGAAATAGAACCTCTTCCTCTGTAAACTCACGTGTAATAAATGACTCATTTATCCTTTTTTTTAACAGAGGTCCCTTTCCTTCATTTTCAGCTGTAAATACCGAACAAAAATATTAATTGAGGCAGTCAGCTAGACCTTTATCCTCATCTACATACCTTCCTTCTTTTGTTTTTAATCTAACTAATTCTTGTTTTACTTTTCTTTTCTCATTTATGTATCTAAAAAAAGTTTTGTCCCCCTTTTTTACTGACTGTGCTATTTTCTCTTCTGTGTGTGATTTGGAAGCTCTTATAACTTGCTTAGCCTCTTTCTGCCTAATCTTATAGGTCATTCTGTCTTCCTCACTCTGGGTTTTTTTATAATTACTAAATGCTAACTTTTTGTTTTTTACTATTTTGGCCACATCTGCGGAGTACCACAGTGGTTTCTTGAATTTTTTGCTTTTACTGACAAGCCTAATGCAATTTTCTGTTGCCTTCAGTAGTGCAGCTTTTAAATAATCCCATTTATTTTGGACTCCATTTAAATTGCTCCAGTCTGATAATGACTCCTTTACACATATTCTAATTTTAGAAAAGTCTGTTTTTCTAAAGTCTAAAACTTTTGTTTTTGTGTGGTGTGACTCAGTCACTGTTCTTATATTAAACCACACTGACTGATGATCACTGGATCCTAAACTTTCACCTACAGTAATATCTGATACCAAATCTCCATTTGTTAACACTAAATCTAGTATGGCCTCTTTACGAGTTGGCTCCTCAACGACTTGTTTTAGAGACAATCCCAGTAGGGAGTTTAGAATATGTGTGCTTCTGGCACAAGTAGCTATTTTTGTTTTCCAATTCACATCAGGAAGATTAAAGTCACCCATGGTGATAACTTCCGCCTTCATTGTAATTTTAGCTATTTCTTCAACTAGTAGATTATCTAACTCTTCAATTTGTCCTGGGGGCCTATAAATCACACCTACACGAACTACTGTGTGATTACCAAATTCTAACGTAACCCAAATGGACTCTATGTTCGTCTCACTAACCTTTATTAGGCTAGATTTTATGCTATCCTTCACATACAGGGCCACCCCTCCCCCTTTCTTGCCTTCCCGGTCTTTTCTATATAAAGAGTACCCTGGTATTGCTATGTCCAAGTCATTTTTTTCATTATACCATGTCTCAGTAACAGCGACTAAATCTACACTATCAGTTGCCATTATTGCCACAAGTTCATGGATCTTATTCCCTAAACTGCGAGCATTTGTAGACATGACTCTAAGCTTATCATTTTTTAACACACTTGCTACAGGCACCTTCTGTCCTTGTTTTGGGGGACAATTGGATTGATGTTTTATCACCCTTTTGCCCCCCCATCCTAGTTTAAATACATCTTAGCAAAACCTCTGAACTGCTCACTGAGAACATTTGTTCCCTTTTGAGAAAGATGCAAACCATCTTTTTTGTACAGTTTATTTCCATTCCAAACAGAGCTACCATGAGCAATAAAGCCAAATCCTTGCTCCCGACACCATTCACCAAGCCACAAGTTAAAGTCCCTAATACGCATCCGCCTGCCATTCTGAGTGTTATGCACAGGCAGAACTTCAGAGAATGACAGTGTGGAAGCAACCTGCCGTATATCATTGGGTCAGATTTAGGGCACTCCTTATACAATAACCAGTGTTCTGTTTTGGCAACGGTTCTCGCAGTATTCTTTAAACCCCTTAAGGACAGATGACATGTGTGACATGTCATGATTCCTTTTTATTCCAGAAGTTTGGTCCTTAAGGCGTTAAACACAGTTGCATCATATCCACTGTGTGGCTGAATCTGGGGTTTCAAATCTTAGAAAAGCTCCTGTGTTGTCTTTGAGAGAGAGAGGGGGAAAACAAAAACAAAAAACACCACAACCACCTCGTCAAATTGCATTAATTTTCCACACAGTCTTTTTAACAATCTTATTTTTCCAAGCAAGAAGATATAGGCTCACAACCGTGATCATCAGTTGAGACTAAGGTTAATATAATTTCTGTGTGTAATGTAGTAAATCCAAAAGTGCATTAATGACACACCCATCTATATCTAGAGTGATAAAATGTGACCTTACAAGAACATGCAACTCCTCCCTACCATTACCGAAGAGGTAAATGTAAAAAAACACAAATGAAAATTAGTGAAGCCAATTCAAAAAGGTCACACAATATGTGCACCATAGGCGTGCGCACGGGGTGTGCCGGGTGTGCCTGGGCACACCCTAATCCCCGTGGCACGCCTATGGATTGAGTCCTGCAGGAACGGAGTTCCTGCACTTTCTTTGTGCAGGAACGCCGTTCCTGCAGGCACTCAGCGCCCCCCTTCCTCCCCCCATGTCCCCCTGTCATGGATGGGAGGGGGGGGGGCAAGAGGTTATGGACCCCCCCCGGTCAGCTCTCTCAATATCAGCCGCGGCGAGGGAGCTGTGAGCTTTCTGCTCCCTCTCGCCGCGCGCTGCTTGCTGATGCTGGGAGCCGGAATATGCCGTCATATTCCGGCTCCCAGCTACAGCAGACAGCCCACGCGGCAAGAGGGAGCAGAGAGCTCACAGCTCCCTCGCCGCGGCTGATATTGAGAGAGCCGCCCGACCCACTGGACCCCAGGGACAAGTCCACGCCAGCACTCCAGGTAGGGAGGCTGGGTGGACATTTTTTAATTAAAAAAATAATCATTTGTGTGTGTGTGAATGTGTGTCTGTGAATGTGTATGTGTGTCAGTGTATGTGAATATGTGTGTCTGTGAATGTGTGTGTCTATGAATGTATGAGTGTGTGTGTGTCTGTGAGTGTATGTGTGTGTGTTTGAGTATGCGTGTCAGTGTGTGTATATATATATATATATATATATATATATATATACACACACACACACACACACACACACACACACACATATACATACACACACTGGAGTGTATATTATTTTTTTGGGGGGGTGGGAATCTTGGTTCCCACACTTTATTCCCCAGGACTTTATTCTCCCCTGTCGGCTCACGCAGAACCGGCGCTGAGTGTCGGCTCTGCTCTAAGCCTCCATGGGCCGGCGGGGAGATCAAAGATCTACCTCACCGGCCCACAGCAGCATGAAGGGAGGCAGGAGAGGACCCGGGGAGCTCTAGACAGCAGCTCCGCCAGGTTCCTCTGGCGAGATCTGAGCGTTGCCGTGGCAACGCTCAGATCTCACGAGAGTTAACTCTAGCCCCGCAGGCTAGAGTTCACTCTCCACTGGACCACCAGGGATGGCACATGGCAGCAAGGATCCCCCCTCCCTACATAAGGTAAGAAGGGAGGGGGGATATTTACTAATCTGCCCCCACCTCCACAATCTGTCCAAACATACAGCACACACACATACAGCACCCACACACAAAAAGCACCTACAGACATACAGCACTCTCACACAAACAGCACACACACAGCACCCTCACACACACATACAGTACACATACAGCACCCTCACACACACAGTACACTAACCGCACCCTCACAAACACACACAGCACCTTTACAAACACACAACACCCTCACACACAGCACACTAACAACACCCTCGCAAACACACACACACAAATAGCACCCTCAGAAATACACGACACCCACACACATCACACAAACAGCACCCTCACACACACATCACACAAACAGCACCCTCACACACACAGCACCCTCACACAGCACACTAACAGGACCCTAACACACACACAAACACCCTCACACACAAACAGCACCCACACACACACACACACAGCAGTGTATGTATATATATGTGTGTGTGTGTATATATATATATATATATATATATATATACACACATATACATGCGGCGTGTGTTTGTGCTTTAGGGTGCACACCCTAATGCAATAGGCTGCGCACGCCTATGATGTGCACCCAGTTTTAAATAGTGCAGATATACATAACACACGTGGGGGGGAACCAAAATGTGTGTTTGACTTTCAGTCTTATTACAAAAAAATTAAAAGTTGTAACTGTGACAGAAAAGGGTTTTTAGAGGAGTCAAAATTGTGCTGTAGGTAAGATACTTTAAACTGATCTTTAGAGTAATTATGTGTCTGAACATCAACACTAGTGCTACGGACTTAACCTAATCAGGAGGTGCCATGAAAATATGCAAGAACAAAAAATAAAACCCCAAACATGACATTAAAGGAAAACTCCAGTGCCAGGAAAACAATCCGTTTTCCTGGCACTGGAGGTTCCCTCTCCCTCCCACCCCCCAAATCCCCAGTTGCTGAAGGGGTGAAAACCCCTTCAGTCACTTACCTGAGGCAGCGACAATGTCCCTCGTCGCTGCCTCCTCCTCCGCGCCGCTCCTCCTTCTTACTCCGTCGGCCGGTGGGCGAGACTGATCCCGCCCACCGGCCGAGGAGACCTCATGCACATTAGCGCTCCCCATAGGAAAGCATTGAAAAAGATTTTCAATGCTTTCCTATGAGGAAATGAGCGACGCTGGAGGTCCTCACACAGCGTGAGGACATCCAGCGACGCTCTAGCACTGATAATCTGTGCTATGATCCATGAAGTGCCCTCTAGTGGCTGTCTAGTAGACAGCCACTAGAGGTGGAGTTAACCCTGCAAGGTAATTATTGCAGTTTATAAAAAACTGAAATAATTACACTTGCAGGGTTAGGAGTAGTGGGAGTTGGCACCCAGACCATTCCAATGGGTAGAAGTGGTCTGGGTGCCTGGAGTGTCCCTTTAAAGTGTCAAGTGGCAAGTCAATTATTGATTTAGTGTAAGTTTCACAAACACTCCCCGATTTAAACCAAGTTATGTTGCATAACCTGTGCATAGGACATACTGTGGGATTTTAAAGGACCACTATAGGCACCCAGACCACTTCAGTTTAATGAAGTGGTCTGGGTGCCAGTTCCAGCTAGGATTAACCATTTCTTCTACAAACATAGCAGTTTCAGAGAAACTGCTATGTTTATAATAGGGTTAATCCAGCCTCTAGTGGCTGTCTCATTGACAGCCGCTAGAGGCGCTTCCGCGCTTCTCACTGTGATTTTCACAGTGAGAAGACATGTAGAATATTGCATATTCTATGTTTCTATTGATTATATATATGGATGTGTGGATTGACATAAGTAACAGATGGTATCAATAAGTCACAAGGCTTTCTTTGTCCGAGAGCTCTGGAATGTGGATTTGGGGATCTTGTCCTTATATGGCAAGAGTTATGCTCTGACGTCAGTATGGGCACTTCTATATAGTAACTGAACAAAGATACACAAGGTCTCTTGGCTCTGGTCTCTCTCTTGGCTCTTGGCTCTCTCTGGCTCTCTCTCGATGTAAAGATGTAAGGATGTAAAGAAGTCCAGCAATTACCATCTGCTGTTGAATGTCCATTATCCTGTAACATCATTTGTTGTTTTATTATGTATCCGTAACTAAGAATAAACCTGAAGAAACTGTAAGTCAAATTGCGTAATAGTACTTTTATTAATATAGACATATTAATATGGCGAGCATTTGGCCCAAGACTATTTATACCAAAAGACGTATATATATCAATCAACTGAAGACAAGAAGAAATTAAGAAGATTTAACATTAACAGTGACGATTCCAACCAGATTTTACAAGACGCCAGCGTCCATAGGAAAGCATTGAGAATGCCTTCCTATGGCCTGGCTGAATGCGCATGCCTCCGATGACATCGATATGGAGGAGGAGAGTTCCCCGCCCGGCGCTGGAGAAAGAGGTAAGTTTAACCCCTTCCACCCCCTAGAGCCCGGCGGGAGGGGGACCCTGAGGGTGGGGGCACCCTCAGGGCACTAAAGTGCCAGTAAAACAAGTTTGTTTTCCTGGTAGTGTTGTCGCGAACCCGAAATTTTTGGTTCGCAAACGGCGAACGCGAACTTCCGCAAATGTTCGCGAACCGGCGAACCGCGCGAACCGCCATTGACTTCAATGGGCAGGCGAATTTTAAAAACAACAGGGACTCTTTCTGGCCACAATAGTGATGGAAAAGTTGTTTCAAGGGGACTAACACCTGGACTGTGGCATGCCAGAGGGGGATCCATGGCAAAACTCCCATGGAAAATTGCACAGTTGATGCAGAGTCTGCTTTTAATCCATAAAGGGCAGAAATCACCTAACATTGACACCTGTCCTCAAAGCCCAGCCCTGATACACACTGACACAGAGCAGAATAGAGACTGTTCCCCCTACATAGGGTCACTTGGCAGATATGGATTGACACCTATCCTAATGATCCCTGATACACACTGACACAGAGCAGAATAGAGACTGTTCACCGTCCACAGAGACCATGATACACACTGACACAGAGCAGAATAGAGACTGTTCCCCCTACATAGGGTCACTTGGCAGATATGGATTGACACCTATCCTAATGATCCCTGATACACACTGACACAGAGCAGAATAGAGACTGTTCCCCCTACATAGGGTCACTTGGCAGATATGGATTGTCACCTGTCCTCAAAACCCCTGATACACACTGACACAGAGCAGAATAGAGACTGTTCACCGTCCACAGAGACCATGATACACACTGACACAGAGCAGAATAGAGACTGTTCCCCCTACATAGGGTCACTTGGCAGGTATGGATTGACACCTGTCCTCAAAACCCCTGATACACACTGACACAGAGCAGAATAGGGACTATTCCCCCTACATAGGGTCACTTGGCAGATATGGATTGACACCTGTCCTCAAAACCCCTGATACACACTGACACAGAGCAGAATAGGGACTGTTCCCCCTACATAGGGTCACTTGGCAGATATGGATTGACACCTGTCCTCAAACCCCCTGATACACACTGACACAGAGCAGAATAGGGACTGTTCCTCCTACATAGGGTCACTTGGCAGATATGGATTGACACCTGTCCTCAAAACCCCTGATACACACTGACACAGAGCAGAATAGGGACTGTTCCCCCTACATAGGGTCACTTGGCAGGTATGGATTGACACCTGTACTCAAAGCCCCTGATACACACTGGGGGGAGCTACTGTCCTCCCCAACCCCTGCGCGGTGGGTGGGGGCCATAAATCACAATGGGGTGACCTACTGTCCTCCCCCCCTCGGCCCCCACCCCTGCGCGGTGGGTGGGGGGCATAAATCACAATGGGACGGACCTACTGATAGGAGTGGAGTATTGTTCATATCAGTTTAATACCTTCCGCGTCTCCTATCAGTGGACGTGTAAATGGCAGAGATTTTTAATTGTTGAATCACCTCCCCTTTTTAGGCCAAGGTGGGAAGATGCTTAGACCACTGGTATATTGGTGCCATCTTGGAGGATTTTAATTTTTGGTTTGGTTTTTGAAGCCACAGTGCTGCACCAGTGGGCCTAAAAATTAGGCATGTACACATGCCTGAAAAATGTGGTATTGTTGCAGCCGCTGCTGTAGCAGCGGCCAGAAAAATTGATGTTTGTTTCACAGGCAGAAAGTGCCCTAAAACATGGCGGCTTGAACCCTAGTTGGTGGCGGATAAGTCACGCAAGTCAAACGTCATTCAGAGCTAAAATACAGCAGCGTGTGGACCATTTGTAGCCCAAGGCAGCTCATCTCATCAGGCCTTTTTTAAGCGAATGTATCGCCCAGTGTCAGTCCCTTCGGGATCCATCTCTCATTCATCTTAATAAAGGTGAGGTAATCTAGACTTTTTTGACCTAGGCGACTTCTCTTCTCAGTGACAATACCTCCTGCTGCACTGAAGGTCCTTTCTGACAGGACACTTGAAGCGGGGCAGGCCAGAAGTTCTATCGCAAATTGGGGTAGCTCAGGCCACAGGTCAAGCCTGCACACCCAGTAGTCAAGGGGTTCATCGCTCCTCAGAGTGTCGATATCTGCAGTTAAGGCGAGGTAGTCTGCTACCTGTCGGTCGAGTCGCTCTCTGAGGGTGGATCCCGAAGGGCTGTGGCGATGCATAGGACTTAAAAAGGTCCGCATGTCCTCCATCAACAACACGTCTTTAAAGCGTCCTGTTCTTGCCGGCGTGGTCGTGGGAGGAGGAGGAGGAGGATGACTTCCACCTCTCCCCCTGTTAGATTCCCGTTGTGCTGTGACATCACCCTTATACGCTGTGTAAAGCATACTTTTTAATTTATTTTGCAAATGCTGCATCCTTTCCGACTTGTTGTAATTCGGTAACATTTCCGCCACTTTCTGCTTATACCGGGGGTCTAGTAGCGTGGACACCCAGTACAGGTCGTTCTCCTTCAGCCTTTTTATACGAGGGTCCCTCAACAGGCAGGACAGCATGAAAGACCCCATTTGCACAAGGTTGGATGCCGAGCTACTCATTTCCCGTTCCTCCTCCTAACTGATGTCATTGAAGGTATGTTCTTCCCCCCAGCCACGTACAACACCACGGGTACCAGATAGGTGACAACGAGCACCCTGGGATGCCTGTTGTGTTTGGTCTTGCTCCTCCTCCTCCTCCTCCTCAAAGCTACAATCCTCCTCTGACTCCTCTTCCTCACAATCCTCTTCCAGCGTTGCCGCAGGTCCAGCAAGCGATGCTGATAAGGCTGTTTCTGGTGGTGATGGTGACCACAACTCTTCCTCTTCCTCTTCACGCTCATCTACAGCCTGATCCAGCACTCTTCGCAGGGCACGCTCCATGAAGAAAACAAATGGTATGATGTCGCTGATGGTGCCTTCGGTGCGACTGACTAGGTTTGTCACCTCCTCAAAAGGACGCATGAGCCTACAGGCATTGCGCATGAGCGTCCAGTAACGTGGCAAAAAAATTCCCAGCTCCCCAGAGGCTGTCCTAGCACCCCGGTCATACAAATATTCATTAACAGCTTTTTCTTGTTGGAGCAGGCGGTCGAACATTAGGAGTGTTGAATTCCAACGTGTAGGGCTGTCGCAAATCAAGCGCCTCACTGGCATGTTGTTTGCACAAAGCGTTGTACGATCAGATTACACACATGTGCCATGCACGGCACATGTGTCAACTTGCCCAACTTCAATGCCGCTATCAAAATTTTTCCGTTGTCACACACCACTTTGCCGATATCCAGTTGCTGCGGAGTCAGCCACTTTTCCACCTGTGCGTTCAGGGCGGACAGGAGTGCTTGTCCGGTGTGACTCTCTGCTTTCAAGCAAGTCAAACACAAGACGGCGTGACACTGCCGTATCCGGGATGTGGAATAGTACCTGGGGAGCTGGGGGGGTGCCGTTGATGTGGAGCAAGAAGCAGCGGCACAAGAGGACTCAGCCGAGGAGGTTATGGAAGAGGATGGAGTAGGAGGAGTAGAGGAGGTGGCAGCAGGACTGCCTGCAATTCGTGGCGGTGTCACCAACTCCTCTGCAATGCCACGCCTTCCTTGCTTGTCAGCCGTCAGCAGGTTTACCCAATGCGCAGTGTAGGTGATATACCTGCCCTGACCATGCTTTGCAGACCAGGTATCAGTGGTCAGATGGACCCTTGCCCCAACACTGTGTGCCAGACATGCCATGACTTCCTTTTGCACAATCGAGTACAAGTTGGGGATTGCCTTTTGTGAAAAGAAATTCCGGCTGGGTACCTTCCACTGCGGTGTCCCAATAGCTACAAATTTTTTGAACGCCTCAGACTCAACCAGATTGTATGGTAAAAGCTGGCGGGCTAATAGTTCGGACAAGCCAGCTGTCAGACGCTGGGCAAGGGGGTGACTTGGTGACATTGGCTTCTTACGCTCAAACATGTCCTTGACAGACACATGACTGTGGGCAGATGAGCGGGAACTGCTCAAGGCGGGAGACGGAGTGTCGGATGGTTGAGAGGGGGCAAGAAGGACAGCAGTGGTTGACGTGGCTGAAGATGCTGGACCAGGAGGAGGATGGCGGCTTAGAGTAGGCGTGCTGCTTGTACTCATGTGTTGATCCCATAGGCGTTTGTGATGTGAGATCATGTGCCTACGCAAAGCAGTTGTACCTAGGTGGGTGTTGGACCTCCCACGACTCAGTTTCCTTTGGCACAGGTTGCAAATGGCATCGCTGTTGTCCGAGGCAGACACACAAAAAAATGCCACACTGCTGAGCTCTGCAATGACGGCATTCTGGTGGTGGACACAGCATGCGTTGATTGGCGTGCTGTCGGGCTGACCCCGGGTGCCGATGCATGCTGTCTGACTGTGCCACTAGCTCCTTGCGACGACCCCCCCTGCTTCCAACTCGTCTCCTCCTCCTCCTCTCTGTCTCCCCATCTGAACTTTCGCCCTGTTCTTCTTCTTGCCGAGGGGGCACCCACGTGACATCCATGGACGCATCGTCATCATCAACCGCTTCGCTTGTATCTGACAACTCAGAAAAGGAAGCAGCAGCGGGTACAACATCATCATCATCACACCGTACCTCCATGTGTTTAATGCTGCCTGCCTGAGACATATCCCTGTTATCTACATCCTCTAGCAATAATGGTTGCGCATCACTCATTTCTTCAAACGGGTGTGTGAATAACTCCTCTGACATACCAAGTAAAGCGGCTGTGGTGCTAGTTTTGGTGGTGGCGGCAGGCGGGTGAGTGCTATCTTGAGAGGTGCCTGAAGCTAAGCTGGAGGAGGATGGTGCGTCAAGGTTCCGAGCGGAGGCTGTACAAGATTGGGTGTCCTGTGTTAGCCAGTCAACTAAGTCCTCAGAACTTCAGGGTACGTGGCTTCTGAAAACTGGGCATTATTCTAGGGCAAAAGGGAATCACAGCACCACGACCACGACGGCCCCTGCGGGGTGGCCTGCCTCTGCCTGTCATTTTTTGGGGGATTAGTGGTACTATGCGTGCAAGCTACTGTGAGACCAGATATGATTGGCAATGTGAACTGTAACAGTTCTGCAGAGCACACACTGTAGGCCTGAGACACCCGCTTGAAGGCAAGTAACTGCTATTCAATCTATAACAGTGAAAAAAAATTTTGGTTTTAAAAGCACGCTATAGAGACACCAGATATGATTGGCAATGTGCACTGGAACAGTTCTGCAGAGCACACACTGTAGGCCTGAGACACCCGCTTGAAGACAAGTAACTGCTATTCAATCTATAACAGTGAAAAACTAATTTTGGTTTTAAAAGCACGCTATAGAGACACCAAATATGATTGGCAACTGTCAAAGCACGCTGGAACAGGTCTACAGAGCACACGCTGAAGTAGGCCTGACACCCAGACGCTTGCAGACAACTAACTGATCTTCTATTACAGTGAAAAAAAATGATTTCTTTAAAATCTAAAGCTTAAGCTATTGTTAAAACAGATATGAGTGGTGGCACTGACTGTGCAAATGGGCAAGGCATCCAACCTGACACAGAAGCTGGCAGGCAGGCAACTGCTCTTCTATTACAGTGAAAACAAATTATTTATTTTAAATCTAAAGCTTAACCAATTGTTAAAACAGATATGAGTGGTGGCACTGGGCTAGTGGGCACAGTATCCAATGTGAACCTCACACAGAAGCTGGCAGGCAGGCAACTGCTCTTCTATTACAGTGGAAACAAAATTTTGGTTGTAAAAGCACGCTATAGAGAGACAAGATATGAGTGGCAACTGTCAAAGCACGCTGGCACAGGTCTGCAGAGCACACGCTGAAGTAGGCCTGAAACACAGACGCTTGCAGACAACTAACTGCTCTTCTATTACAGTGAAAAAAAAAAATTATTTTAAATCTAAAGCTTAACCAATTGTTAAAACAGATATGAGTGGTGGCACTGGGCTAGTGGGCACAGTATCCAATGTGAACCTCACACAGAAGCTGGCAGGCAGGCAACTGCTCTTCTATTACAGTGGAAACAAAATTTTGGTTGTAAAAGCACGCTATAGAGACACAAGATATGAGTGGCAACTGTCAAAGCACGCTGGCACAGGTCTGCAGAGCACACGCTGAAGTAGGCCTGAAACACAGACGCTTGCAGACAACTAACTGCTCTTCTATTACAGTGAAAAAAAATATTTATTTTAAATCTAAAGCTTAACCAATTGTTAAAACAGATATGAGTGGTGGCACTGGGCTAGTGGGCACAGTATCCAATGTGAACCTCACACAGAAGCTGGCAGGCAGGCAACTGCTCTTCTATTACAGTGGAAACAAAATTTTGGTTGTAAAAGCACGCTATAGAGAGACAAGATATGAGTGGCAACTGTCAAAGCACGCTGGCACAGGTCTGCAGAGCACACGCTGAAGTAGGCCTGAAACACAGACGCTTGCAGACAACTAACTGCTCTTCTATTACAGTGAAAAAAAAAAATTATTTTAAATCTAAAGCTTAACCAATTGTTAAAACAGATATGAGTGGTGGCACTGGGCTAGTGGGCACAGTATCCAATGTGAACCTCACACAGAAGCTGGCAGGCAGGCAACTGCTCTTCTATTACAGTGGAAACAAAATTTTGGTTGTAAAAGCACGCTATAGAGACACAAGATATGAGTGGCAACTGTCAAAGCACGCTGGCACAGGTCTGCAGAGCACACGCTGAAGTAGGCCTGAAACACAGACGCTTGCAGACAACTAACTGCTCTTCTATTACAGTGAAAAAAAAATATTTATTTTAAATCTAAAGCTTAACCAATTGTTAAAACAGATATGAGTGGTGGCACTGGGCTAGTGGGCACAGTATCCAATGTGAACCTCACACAGAAGCTGGCAGGCAGGCAACTGCTCTTCTATTACAGTGAAAAAAAAGATTTATTTAAAATCTAAAGCTTAACCAATTGTTAAAACAGATATGAGTGGTGGCACTGACTGTGCAAATGGGCAAGGCATCCAACCTCACACAGAAGCTGGCAGGCAGGCAACTGCTCTTCTATTACAGTGAAAAAAATGATTTATTTAAAATCTAAAGCTTAACCAATTGTTAAAACAGATATGAGTGGTGGCACTGGGCAAATAGGCACAGTATCCAATGTGAACCTCACACAGAAGCTGGCAGGCAGGCACCTGCAATTACATTACACAGGAAAATACTGAATACCCTAGCCTAGCTATCAATTTCCCTATCTAATCAGCAGCAGCTAAACTTTCCCTCCTCTCACTAAGCATGCATCTTTCGAATGAATCGAAAATGGATGCTGGGAGGGAGGTTGGAGGGTGTGGAAGGGAGGGAGTGCTGCTGATTGGCTGGAATCTGTCTGCTGACCGAGAGGCACAGGGTCAAAGTTTGCCCAATGATGACGAATAGGGGGCGGATCGAACTGCGCATGTGTCCGCCCGCCGCGGCGAACGCGAACACGCTAATTTCGCCGGGAACTGTTCGCCGGCGGACAGTTCGGTACATCACTATTTCCTGGCACTATAGTGGTCCTTTAAGTAGTCATTTTCTTGATTAAGTACATAAAAGTTTCTTCTTTTACAGAGTGTGGAAAGTAAATCTGAGCACTTGACTTTCTTAAATTCCATTTTTTACGCAGCTTTGAATTCTTCCTATTGGGTGTAGAGGAAAACACTGCTGTACAATCCACATGTTTGTGCAGCTTTTTAGGCAGCTTCTGACCAGCCGGAGTCTTGAAGGCATGTACAGTCCCACCATATGTTGGATATAGCTCCATGTAGCTCGGTTCCTTTTCCTTGAAAACATCTTCAGAATTCAGAAGCAACTTTTCAATACCACACACTGTTCATCTGGTTCTCTTAAAGCCCAATCATTGACCTAACTTGATGTCGTACTATTAGCAAGGCTTCTGGAAAGATGAAGGTCATAACTGTCCCAGATGATACTTTGCTTTGGTTCTACATATTCATGCTTATGGAATGTGCCATAGAGAGAGGAATCATGTTTGATGGCTGGTTATCAGTTTGAACATTGCAGTCACGGCAATTAATGGAATTCTTAAGACTATCTCTGGAAACTGATTTTTGTATGGATCTGGACCATGACATAGGTTTGTTGGAGTAAAGAGTAGGTTTAGCAGTGTCCTCTTTTTTATGATCGGTTGTCTGCGTATGATGACATGGCATGGTTTTTGCCAAATTAAGTGGCAAGCTAAAAACAGAACTTTTTGTACTATTCGAAGAATATAGAGTATCATTGTTTAAGACAGGCTTTGGAGGCAGATTTAAACACTCATGTTCTAGATTTGTACAAGGTAAGCATTCCTGTAAAATTTTAATTTGAAGAGTTAGTGGACTCCAGTTTCTAATAGCATCTTCCCGGGCAGGTTTATGTTGAGGAGTCTCCAGTTGAGGAACGGAGCCAAACTCGTGAAGCGTTAACGTAGCAGAAGAGTTTTCTTGCAAGTTTGTTATGGAACACTGTCCAGTGGGCCCGTTTACTATGTAGTTTTGATGTTCTGAAAACTTGGGTCCTTCAATGGTGTGTAGAGAGGTTAAGCATATAGGCTTTGGTGGACAAGGTTGATTTGACAGACTAGACAGCCAATCAAAGTCATTCACATCCTTAAAGGAACTTTAAGTTATTTAGGTCATACTTGAAGTTACCAAGTGAATACGAAGGAAAGAGGCTTTGGTCAATACAACTGGTTAGCTCAAATACGATTGCTTTTAATAGCTTGCCTGATGAGCGCTTCTTCTGGATTCCCACAGCTCTAAGAGATTCATAACAGTAAGTGATATCACAGCAGATATTGAACAATTCCAATCAACTGCATCCAGGCTTTAAATGACACTATCCAGACTCACCACACACCGGCTACAACTTACAGGGAATGAGGCAGCTTGGACCAGGGCTGCCATCAGAAATTTTGGGGCCCCTGACAAAGCACAAGGTCTGGCCCTCCCCCCACCCCCCCCCACCCCCACCCCCCCGCCCGCCCACGCCCTACCTAGTCCGCTGACAATGATGCGGGACTGAATGTGGTGTGTATAGTGGAAGTGAATTAGAATGTGTGTAATGGATGTAGTGTTTGTGTGTATTAGATACTGTTTGTGCAGTGAATGCAGAGTGTGTGTTTGTGTAGCGGATGCAGTGTGCATAGTGAACGCAGAGTGTGTTTGAGTAGTGGATGTAGTGTGTGTACAGTGATGTAGTGTGTGTTTGTGTAGTGGATGTAGTGTTTGTATGTACTAGATGAAATGTGTTTAGTGGATGCAGTGTCTGTAGTGGATGCAGTGTGTGTATTAGACACAGTGTCTGTGTATAGTGAATGCAGAGTGTTTCAATTTGTGGTGGATGTAGTGTGTGTACTGTGAATTCAGGATGTTTGTGTATTGGATGCTGTGTGTACAGTTAATGCAGAGTGTGTGTCAGTATAGTGAATCCAGAGTGTGTGCATAGTTTAGTCAAGGCAGAGTGTGTGTTAGTGTGTAATGAATGCAGAGTGTGTGTTAGTGTGTAGTGAATGCAGAGTGTGTTAGTGTGTAGTGAATGCAGAGTGTGTCAGTGTAATGAATGTAGTGTGTGTGTTAGTGCAGTGAATGCAGAGTGTGTGTAAATGTGTAGTGAATGCAGAGTGTGTGTTAGTGTGTAGTGAATGCAGAGTGTGTTAGTGTGTAGTGAATGCAGAGTGTGTCAGTGTAATGAATGTAGTGTGTGTGTTAGTGCAGTGAATGCAGAGTGTGTGTTAATGTGTAGTGAATGCAGAGTGTGTGTTAATGTGTAGTGAATGCCGAGTGTGTGTTAATGTGTAGTGAATGCCGAGTGTGTGTTAATGTGTAGTGAATGCAGAGAGTGTTTGAGTAGTGGATGTAGTGCGTGTTTGTGTAGTGGATGTAGTGTTTGTATGTACTAGATGAAATGTGTTTAGTGGATGCAGTGTCTGTAGTGGATGTAGTGTGTGTATTAGACACAGTGTCTGTGTATAGTGAATGCAGTGTGTTAATGTGTAGTGAATGCAGAGAGTGTTTGAGTAGTGGATGTAGTGTGTGTACAGTGATGTAGTGTGTGTTTGTATGTACTAGATGAAATGTGTTTAGTGGATGCAGTGTCTGTAGTGGATGTAGTGTGTGTATTAGACGCAGTGTCTGTGTATAGTGAATGCAGAGTGTTTCAATTTGTGGTGGATGTAGTGTGTGTACTGTGAATACAGGATGTTTGTGTAGTGGATGCTGTGTGTACAGTTGATGCAGAGTGCATGTTAGTGTAGTGAATGCAGAGTGTGTGCATAGTTTAGTGAATGCAGAGTGTGTGTTAGTGTGTAATAAATGCAGAGTGTGTGTTAGGGTGTAGTGAATGCAGAGTGTGTCACTGTAATGAATGTAGTGTGTGTGTTAATGTGTAGTGAATGCAGAGAGTGTGTTAGTGTAGTGAATGCACAAAGTGTGTTAGTGTAGTGAATGCAGAGAGTGTGTTAATGTGTAGTGAATGCAGAGTGTGTGTTAGTGTGTAGCGGATGCAGAGTTTGTGTTGATGTAGTGAATGCAGAGTGTTAATGTGTAGTGAATGCAGAGAGTGTGTTAGTGTGTAGCGGATGCAGAGTGTGTGTTAGTGTAGTGAATGCAGAGTGTGTTAATGTGTAGCGAATGCAGAGTGTGTGTCAGTATAGTGGATGCAGTGAGTGGGTTAGTGTGTAGTGTATGCAGAGTACATGTTGTATTAGTGAATGCAGTGTGTGTATTGTATTAGTGTATTAGTGTATGCACTGTGTGTTAGTGTATGCAGTGTGTGTGTTGTATTAGTGTATGCAGTGTGTGTGTGTTGTGTTAGTGTATGCAGTGTGTGTTGTGTTAGTGTATGCAGAGTGTGTGTTGTGTTAGTGTATGCAGAGTGTGTGTTGTGTTAGTGTATGCAGTGTGTGTTGTGTTAGTGTATGCAGAGTGTGTGTTGTGTTAGTGTATGCAGAGTGTGTGTTGTGTTAGTGTATGCAGAGTGTGTTGTGTCAGTGTATGCAGAGTGTGTGTGTTGTGTCAGTGTATGCAGAGTGTGTGTGTTGTGTCAGTGTATGCAGAGTGTGTGTGTTGTGTCAGTGTGTGCAGTGTGTGTGTGTTGTCAGTGTATGCAGTGTGTGGTGTGTTAGTGTATACAGTGTGTGTTGTATTAGTGTATGCAGTGTGTGTTGTGTCAGTGTATGCAGAGTGTATGTTGTGTTAGTGTATGCAGTGTGTGTTGTGTTAGTGTATGCAGAGTGTATGTTGTGTTAGTGTATGCAGTGTGTGTTATGTTAGTGTATGCAGAGTGTGTGTTGTGTTAATGTATGCAGTGTGTGTTGTGTTAGTGTATGCAGAGTGTGTGTGTTGTGTCAGTGTATGCAGAGTGTGTGTGTTGTGTCAGTGTATGCAGAGTGTGTGTGTTGTGTCAGTGTCTGCAGTGTGTGTTGTGTTAGTGTATGCAGAGTGTGTGTTGTGTTGGTGTATGTGTTGTGTCAGTGTATGTAGTGTGTGTGTTGTGTCAGTGTATGTGTGTAAATGTGCAATCTGGGGTGAGGGGGAGGGGGGGCATTTTAACATAATAAAAAAAAAAAAATTTAATTCCATTGTTTCTCCCCCCTCCCTGCTTACCTGTGTCTAGGGAGGGGGGAGATTCCATCCCTGGTGGTCCGGTGGCATGGTGGGGCGGCTGGGGCCCCCCGGGTTCCCTGTTACCGCAGAGGGGGCCCAGGCAGCACACAGCTTCTCCTCTTCTCTTCTCTCCTCCAATAACTCTTGCGAGACCTGCGGAGCGTTGCCATGGCAACCGGGTCTCGCGAGAGTTATTAGCAGAGAGGAGAAGAGGAGAAGCTGTGTGCTGCCTGGGCCCCCTCTGCGGTAACAGGGAGCCGGGGGGGGGCCGCGGCTGCACACATAGATAGCGATATTCGCTATCTATGTGTGCAGAGAGGGAAAGTGGGGCCCAGGACTGCCAGAGCAGTCCGGGCCCCCCAGGGCCGCCGGGCCCGTGACAACCGTCATGGTTGTCACCCCCTGATGGCGGCCCTGGCTTGGACTAAGGTTGCACCAGTATAAGATTTTAAACACCACATGTAAACTGTCATTTGCTTATTAGATTGTAATTGCTAGCTACATGATAACATATTACAATATTTGCATTTATTATTGTCTGCTGTTAATGTGCTACGTTAATAAATATTTTTGGGAACAAGTAATATTGTGTGCTTATATGTTTTTTTTTTTACATTTAAAGGACCACTATAGGCACCCATACCACTTCAGCTTAATGAAGTGGTCTGGGTGCCAGGTCCATCCAGGATTAACCCTTTCTGTTGTAAACATAGTTTCATAGAAACTGCTATGTTTACCTATGGGTTAATCCAGCCTCTAGTGGCTGTCTCATTGACGACCGCTAGAGGCGCTTCTCACTGTGATTTTCACAGTGAGAAGACTCCAGCGTCCATAGGAAAGCATTGAGAATGCTTTCCTGTGGACTGGCTGAATGCGCGCGTGGCTCATGCTGCGCATGCGCATTCAGCCGATGATGAGGAAAGGAGGAGGAGAGTCTCCAGCACTGAGGGAGCCCAGCGCTGGAGAAAGAGGTAAGTTTTAACCCCTTCCTCCCCTTACAGCCCGGCAGGAGGGGGACCCTGAGGGTGGGGGGGACCTAGAGACCCTATAGTGCCAGGAGAACGAGTATGTTTTCCTGGCACTATAGTGGTCCTTTAAGAGAGTCTAATGACTAAAAAAGAATAATGGGGAATTTGCAATAACATTTCTATTCAGCTCTTCATCCAGAAAAGAAACATTGGCATAGTTTTTATAATTCTCCTGCAAATTCAACTACATTTTTTTATTGGTGACTGACTATATAAAGAATAATTTTGTGATATTAGTTACCTGTGCCTCACACAGTTGATGGACCTGCACTCCTCTCCAACAGAGTTTACAGCGTCCCTTATCCTGGCCCAGGCAGCCTTCTTCCCCGATGATCTGGCAGAAAAGAGTATGTCTTTTTCCTGGATGACGGCAGCCACCAGCGCACAGTTTTCATTATAGCTGAAAGGGGGGCCCCGTGATATTCCTCTAAGAGGTGCCTCCTCAGTTGAGGAGTCTGTACTGCTACAGATGACAGGGCTCCCGGGCAAATGCTCCCCAACAACCTTCCTTCTACCCTCCTCCCTGGGAGCCCCTTCCCCGCCTCTAGAATGCCTACTTTCCCTCCCACCACCCTGCCTGGGCAAACGCTCCCCAACTCCACCCCCCTCCCTGCCCCTAGTACGCCTACCTTCCATCGCACCACCCTCCCTGCCCCTAGAATGCCTACCTTCCCTCGCACCACCCTCCCTTCCCCTAGAATGCTTAGCTTCTCTCGCACAACCCTCCCTGGACCTAGAACGCCTACCTTTCTTCGCACCACCATCCCTGCCCCTAGAACGCCTAGCTTCTCTCGCACCACCCTTCCTGGCCCTGGAACGCCTAGCTTTCCTGGCACCACCCTCCCTGCCCCTAGAACGTCTACGTTTCCTCCCACTACCCTCCCTGGGCAAATCCCCTACAACTACCCCACTACCACCACTCTCCCTGAGGGACTCCCTGCCAGTGCCAGCCACAACTACCCCACTACTACCACTCTCCCTGGGGGACTCCTTGCCAGCCACAACCACCCCACTACCACCACTCTCCCTGGGGGACCCTACAATGCTCTCCCTACCAGACATCATTTGCTCTCTCTCACACACTCTTACTTGCTTGTTCACACACAAATTGCTTTCTCTCTGCTCACACTCTCTTTGCTCACTCTCTCTGCGCTACTAAACTCTCTGCTCCTAAACTCTTTACAAAGATGGTGTCACAGAGGTGGGTATATATTAGACTTGGGCATTTCAGAACTTTTCGTTTCGTACGAATGTATTCGTACGAAAAATAAAGTAGTTTAGTCAGAACCGAAATTCGTAAATTCTTTCATTCGTTTTCGTACGATATTCGTTAGTATTTTCGTTTCGGATAAACTCGTTCGTTCATTCGGCTTGTTCATTTAATTGAACCAAATGAATTCATTCATATTCATAACACTATGTATGTTCCCTAATCCCTAAATACCGAATAGCTTCAACCGAACTCAGTAAAACCATTCGTTTCAAATGTTGAACATTTCTCTAACAACATGGCATTGAATGCTGTATTTCGTAATTTCGTTTAATTTACGCCTAAAACTCCCGAATGTTCAAATGTACGAACGCTGCCATTCGCATGAAAATGAATTGGCTCTATTAGTAAACTACCGAACACCACTTACTATAGTCATTCGCATGGCGAATGACATTGCAAATGCAATGCATTGCTTTGCTTTTGCTTAGTTTTTCTTTTCAACGTGTATTTTATTGAGATTTTCAGTAGGGGGGTACAGAAGGGAAGAAGGAGGAAAAAAGGGGAACATACATTTCTCTAACAACATGGCATTGAATGCTGTAGTGTATTTCGTAATTTCGTTTAATTTACGCCTAAAACTCCCGAATGTTCAAATGTACGAACGCTGCCATTCGCATGAAAATGAATTGGCTCTATTAGTAAACTACCGAACACCACTTACTATAGTCATTCGCATGGCGAATGACATTGCAAATGCAATGCATTGCTTTGCTTTTGCTTAGTTTTTCTTTTCAACGTGTATTTTATTGAGATTTTCAGTAGGGGGGTACAGAAGGGAAGAAGGAGGAAAAAAGGGGAACATACATTTCTCTAACAACATGGCATTGAATGCTGTAGTGTATTTCGTAATTTCGTTTAATTTACGCCTAAAACTCCCGAATGTTCAAATGTACGAACGCTGCCATTCGCATGAAAATGAATTGGCTCTATTAGTAAACTACCGAACACCACTTACTATAGTCATTCGCATGGCGAATGACATTGCAAATGCAATGCATTGCTTTGCTTTTGCTTAGTTTTTCTTTTCAACGTGTATTTTATTGAGATTTTCAGTAGGGGGGTACAGAAGGGAAGAAGGAGGAAAAAAGGGGAACATACATTTCTCTAACAACATGGCATTGAATGCTGTAGTGTATTTCGTAATTTCGTTTAATTTACGCCTAAAACTCCCGAATGTTCAAATGTACGAACGCTGCCATTCGCATGAAAATGAATTGGCTCTATTAGTAAACTACCGAACACCACTTACTATAGTCATTCGCATGGCGAATGACATTGCAAATGCAATGCATTGCTTTGCTTTTGCTTAGTTTTTTTTTTCAACTTGTATTTTATCTAGATTTTCAGTAGGGGGGTACAGAAGGGAAGAAGGAGGAAAAAAGGGGAACATACATCAAATATATAATCCAGTACAGCATATACATCCAGTGTGATTGCGCAAGGAAACATATTCACAAAAACATAAGTTTACGGCTTTAGGTTCACAAGATCCTACCCTGTCAACTTTGTAATGGTTACAGATTATAGATTAGTTACACAACATGAGTGACTGACTACATATATATACCATGGAGGACACCATAGACATTTAGATGATCAGAGGATTATGTGGTTAGGTGGTGAGATGGGTGGACGAAGATTAGTAAAATTTTTGGAAGCGTTATGCGTTCAGGAAATAGAGACCGGTAACGGCCGGGGATGATATTCTGGTGTTTGCCGTCATCAACACTACGGCATATACTGAGTTAAGTTACTGAATTAAGCTCTACTAACTCTGTGTCGTTGGTTATATTATATTCTTTCAATATTGATTGTTAATGATTGTTAATAACCTGCATCAGTAATGCTTCATTGCTTAGCATAGGGATACCTACATCTTACTGTGTCAATAGGTCATCTAGTTCAACTATAGGGGTGTACTGTCTAGTGTCTAGGTTTTTTTTGGCTTCAGACATGAGTCATGCTTCCCTGACAGGTGGTACTGGCAACACAGTATCATTTTAGCAGAGAGTGGGAAAGTAGGAGCCAATTAAATGGGCTTTTACATACTGCCAGACAAAACTGTAAAAAATAAAAGTATCAACTTCAATGCAAAATCTATCCAGATTTTCTATAGGCCAGCCATTCAGCCATTTTGGAGCTCAGCCAGCCCACTACCCTGTGTCAGCCATTTTAGTCATTTTTATTGGGACCTTGCCAGAAGTGGTCATGTCCTCCTCCAGCTCCTCTAGTGATTCAGCTATGGATATAGTGGAGGGGGGCATTGGCCCTTCTGGCCAAGATCAAGGAGAAGCAAGTGGGAGAAGCAAGAAGAAGCAGAGAGAGCCAAGGATTTTAAAAGTAGCATGTCCTGGGAGGAAGAGTAAATATGCTGACAGCTTTGGTGCAGAGGAGAATAAAGTACTGGTAAACAAGCTTTGCCAGTACTACCAATGTATATTTGGGGGAGCAGCCAAAAATACTTCTAGAGCAAGAAAAAACAAAATGTGGAGGAAGATTGCGGCATCGGTGAACACTGTTGGAGGGAACAACCGCACCCAGGAGGTGGTGAAGAAACGGTAAGTGCACTTATATTCCTAAAAATAATTTTCTTTATGCCATGTTTTTTAAAACTTTTTTTTTCCTCCATGTGCTTTTGCTACACCCCCACCCCCACCAGTGGCAGCTATGCTTTTAAGTCTTTTAAAAGTGAGGGTTGGGTCACTTAAGCACATAGAGGGAAAAAAACATGAAAATGTTAGTACTCAGTCAGTGCAGGGATAATGGGAATGGTAGTACTTAGTCAGTGCAGGGATAATGGGAATGGTAGTACTTAAGTCAGTGCAGGGATAATGAGAATGACAGCACACAAAGTACTACCATTCTCATTATCCCTGCACTGACAGTCAGACTCAGCATACATCAAACATAAACCCTTCCAAAAATCAGCCAAATCCCCCCAGTGGATCAAAAGTTAGCTGGAAGTCCTTTATGACCGACCGCAAGCACAATTTCCTGCCCAAAACAGTTCCATAGATTTGGGCTGTGCGGTCGGTCAATTTCATGCGAAAAAACGACTAAGTCCCATTTCGAACGGGACTTAGTCTCTGGAGCTGCAAGTTCCGTATGGGAGAAGGTAAGGGTCAGCGGTGTTCGGCAGAATGTGTAGCCGATTTTAGTTCCACAGAATCTTTAGCATACACCGCTGACCGCATTTGAGGAAACCAAGATGGCCGCCGCCACGTGCAATTAACCTGCAGTAACCTCACAGCCTGGGAGGTAAATTGCCTGCACACTTTAGCTTCTGGGTGGTCCGCCTGTGTGGTATTTGGTTCAGTAAGCCCTATTTACTGAACCAAGTGGGAGAAAGCCAGGGGCAAGTTATTTTACAGGTCTGGGGACATAGTCTTAAAGGGACATTGTTCAGCAAAGTCACAATATGTCCCCCAGACGGTTCTTAAAGGGCCATACACACCCAATAAAAGTCCATAAGTTTTCAGGGGCACAATCTTCCAGGGGCCATAGTCATGAGGAAGGAGGCTGGCAAATAGGCTTCTACACAATCCAGGGAAGCAGGGCAATTTATCATTTAAAGGGCCAGTTACAAATAGCAATTTGTAACAGTATGACTTAGTGCAGGGATAATGAGAATGACAGCACACAAAGTACTAACATTCTCATTATCCCTGCACTGACTGAGTACTACCATCGTCAATATCCCTGCACTGACTGAGTACTACCATCCTCATTATCCCTGCACTGACAGTCAGTGCAGGAATAAATGAGAATGACAGAACGCAGTCAGTGCAGGGATAATGAGAATGACAGCACACAAAGTACTACCATTCTCATTATCTGACTGTCAGTGCAGGGATAATGAAAATGGTAGTACTCACTCAGTCAGTGCAGGGATAATGGGAATGGTAGTACTTAGTCAGTGCAGGGATAATGAGAATTACAGCACACAAAGTACTACCATTCTCATTATCCCTGCACTGACTGCGTTCTGTCATTCTCATTTATTCCTGCACTGACTGTCAGTGCAGGGATAATGAGGATGGTAGTACTCAGTCAGTGCAGGGATAATGAGGATGGTAGTACTCAGTCAGTGCAGGGATAATGAGAATGGTAGTACTCAGTCAGTGTAGGGATAATGAGAATGGTAGTACTCAGTCAGTGTAGGGATAATGAGAATGGTAGTACTTTGTGTGCTGCCATTCTCATTATCCCTGCACTGACTAAGTACTACCATTCCCATTATCCCTGCACTGACTGAGTACTACCATTTTCATTATCCATGCACTGACTGTCAGTGCAGGGATAATGAGAATGATAGTACTTTGTGTTCCTTAATTCTCATTATCCATGCACTGACTGTCAGTGCAGGGATAATGAGAATGGTAGTACTTTGTGTGCTGTCATTCTCATTATCCCTGCACTGACTTAAGTACTACCATTCTCATTATCCCTGCACTGACTGCGTTCTGTCATTCTCATTTATTCCTGCACTGACTGTCAGTGCAGGGATAATGAGGATGGTAGTACTTAGTCAGTGCAGGGATAATGAGGATGGTAGTACTTAGTCAGTGCAGGGATAATGAGAATGGTAGTACTGACAGTCAGTGCAGGGATAATGAAAATGGTAGTACTCACTCAGTCAGTGCAGGGATAATGGGAATGGTAGTACTTAGTCAGTGCAGGGATAATGGGAATGGTAGTACTTAAGTCAGTGCAGGGATAATGAGAATGACAGCACACAAAGTACTACCATTCTCATTATCCCTGCACTGACAGTCAGACTCAGCATACATCAAACATAAACACTTCCAAAAATCAGCCAAATCCCCCCAGTGGATCAAAAGTTAGCTGGAAGTCCTTTATGACCGACCGCAAGCACAATTTCCTGCCCAAAACAGTTCCATAGATTTGGGCTGTGCGGTCGGTCAATTTCATGCGAAAAAACGACTAAGTCCCATTTCGAACGGGACTTAGTCTCTGGAGCTGCAAGTTCAGTATGGGAGAAGGTAAGGGTCAGCGGTGTTCGGCAAAATGTGTAGCCGATTTCAGTTCCACAGAATCTTTAGCATACACCGCTGACCGCATTCGAGGAAACCAAGATGGCCGCCGCCACGTGCAATTAACCTGCAGTAACCTCACAGCCTGGGAGGTAAATTGCCTGCACACTTTAGCTTCTGGGTGGTCTGCCTGTGTAATACTTGGTTCAGTAAGCCATATTTACTGAACCAAGTGGGAGAAAGCCAGGGGCAAGTTATTTTACAGGTCTGGGGACATAGTCTTAAAGGGACATTGTTCAGCAAAGTCACAATATGTCCCCCAGACGGTTCTTAAAGGGCCATACACACCCAATAAAAGTCCATAAGTTTTCAGGGGCACAATCTTCCAGGGGCCATAGTCATGAGGAAGGAGGCTGGCAAATAGGCTTCTACACAATCCAGGGAAGCAGGGCAATTTATCATTTAAAGGGCCAGTTACAAATAGCAATTTGTAACAGTATGACTTAGTGCAGGGATAATGAGAATGACAGCACACAAAGTACTAACATTCTCATTATCCCTGCACTGACTGAGTACTACCATCGTCAATATCCCTGCACTGACTGAGTACTACCATCCTCATTATCCCTGCACTGACAGTCAGTGCAGGAATAAATGAGAATGACAGAACGCAGTCAGTGCAGGGATAATGAGAATGACAGCACACAAAGTACTACCATTCTCATTATCTGACTGTCAGTGCAGGGATAATGAAAATGGTAGTACTCACTCAGTCAGTGCAGGGATAATGGGAATGGTAGTACTTAGTCAGTGCAGGGATAATGAGAATTACAGCACACAAAGTACTACCATTCTCATTATCCCTGCACTGACTGCGTTCTGTCATTCTCATTTATTCCTGCACTGACTGTCAGTGCAGGGATAATGAGGATGGTAGTACTCAGTCAGTGCAGGGATAATGAGGATGGTAGTACTCAGTCAGTGCAGGGATAATGAGAATGGTAGTACTCAGTCAGTGTAGGGATAATGAGAATGGTAGTACTCAGTCAGTGTAGGGATAATGAGAATGGTAGTACTTTGTGTGCTGCCATTCTCATTATCCCTGCACTGACTAAGTACTACCATTCCCATTATCCCTGCACTGACTGAGTACTACCATTTTCATTATCCATGCACTGACTGTCAGTGCAGGGATAATGAGAATGATAGTACTTTGTGTTCCTTAATTCTCATTATCCATGCACTGACTGTCAGTGCAGGGATAATGAGAATGGTAGTACTTTGTGTGCTGTCATTCTCATTATCCCTGCACTGACTTAAGTACTACCATTCTCATTATCCCTGCACTGACTGCGTTCTGTCATTCTCATTTATTCCTGCACTGACTGTCAGTGCAGGGATAATGAGGATGGTAGTACTTAGTCAGTGCAGGGATAATGAGGATGGTAGTACTTAGTCAGTGCAGGGATAATGAGAATGGTAGTACTGACAGTCAGTGCAGGGATAATGAAAATGGTAGTACTCACTCAGTCAGTGCAGGGATAATGGGAATGGTAGTACTTAGTCAGTGCAGGGATAATGGGAATGGTAGTACTTAAGTCAGTGCAGGGATAATGAGAATGACAGCACACAAAGTACTACCATTCTCATTATCCCTGCACTGACAGTCAGACTCAGCATACATCAAACATAAACACTTCCAAAAATCAGCCAAATCCCCCCAGTGGATCAAAAGTTAGCTGGAAGTCCTTTATGACCGACCGCAAGCACAATTTCCTGCCCAAAACAGTTCCATAGATTTGGGCTGTGCGGTCGGTCAATTTCATGCGAAAAAACGACTAAGTCCCATTTCGAACGGGACTTAGTCTCTGGAGCTGCAAGTTCCGTATGGGAGAAGGTAAGGGTCAGCGGTGTTCGGCAGAATGTGTAGCCGATTTTAGTTCCACAGAATCTTTAGCATACACCGCTGACCGCATTTGAGGAAACCAAGATGGCCGCCGCCACGTGCAATTAACCTGCAGTAACCTCACAGCCTGGGAGGTAAATTGCCTGCACACTTTAACTTCTGGGTGGTCTGCCTGTGTGGTACTTGGTTCAGTAAGCCCTATTTACTGAACCAAGTGGGAGAAAGCCAGGGGCAAGTTATTTTACAGGTCTGGGGACATAGTCTTAAAGGGACATTGTTCAGCAAAGTCACAATATGTCCCCCAGACGGTTCTTAAAGGGCCATACACACCCAATAAAAGTCCATAAGTTTTCAGGGGCACAATCTTCCAGGGGCCATAGTCATGAGGAAGGAGGCTGGCAAATAGGCTTCTACACAATCCAGGGAAGCAGGGCAATTTATCATTTAAAGGGCCAGTTACAAATAGCAATTTGTAACAGTATGACTTAGTGCAGGGATAATGAGAATGACAGCACACAAAGTACTAACATTCTCATTATCCCTGCACTGACTGAGTACTACCATCGTCAATATCCCTGCACTGACTGAGTACTACCATCCTCATTATCCCTGCACTGACAGTCAGTGCAGGAATAAATGAGAATGACAGAACGCAGTCAGTGCAGGGATAATGAGAATGACAGCACACAAAGTACTACCATTCTCATTATCTGACTGTCAGTGCAGGGATAATGAAAATGGTAGTACTCACTCAGTCAGTGCAGGGATAATGGGAATGGTAGTACTTAGTCAGTGCAGGGATAATGAGAATTACAGCACACAAAGTACTACCATTCTCATTATCCCTGCACTGACTGCGTTCTGTCATTCTCATTTATTCCTGCACTGACTGTCAGTGCAGGGATAATGAGGATGGTAGTACTCAGTCAGTGCAGGGATAATGAGGATGGTAGTACTCAGTCAGTGCAGGGATAATGAGAATGGTAGTACTCAGTCAGTGTAGGGATAATGAGAATGGTAGTACTCAGTCAGTGTAGGGATAATGAGAATGGTAGTACTTTGTGTGCTGCCATTCTCATTATCCCTGCACTGACTAAGTACTACCATTCCCATTATCCCTGCACTGACTGAGTACTACCATTTTCATTATCCATGCACTGACTGTCAGTGCAGGGATAATGAGAATGATAGTACTTTGTGTTCCTTCATTCTCATTATCCATGCACTGACTGTCAGTGCAGGGATAATGAGAATGGTAGTACTTTGTGTGCTGTCATTCTCATTATCCCTGCACTGACTTAAGTACTACCATTCTCATTATCCCTGCACTGACTGCGTTCTGTCATTCTCATTTATTCCTGCACTGACTGTCAGTGCAGGGATAATGAGGATGGTAGTACTTAGTCAGTGCAGGGATAATGAGGATGGTAGTACTTAGTCAGTGCAGGGATAATGAGAATGGTAGTACTGACAGTCAGTGCAGGGATAATGAAAATGGTAGTACTCACTCAGTCAGTGCAGGGATAATGGGAATGGTAGTACTTAGTCAGTGCAGGGATAATGGGAATGGTAGTACTTAAGTCAGTGCAGGGATAATGAGAATGACAGCACACAAAGTACTACCATTCTCATTATCCCTGCACTGACAGTCAGACTCAGCATACATCAAACATAAACACTTCCAAAAATCAGCCAAATCCCCCCAGTGGATCAAAAGTTAGCTGGAAGTCCTTTATGACCGACCGCAAGCACAATTTCCTGCCCAAAACAGTTCCATAGATTTGGGCTGTGCGGTCGGTCAATTTCATGCGAAAAAACGACTAAGTCCCATTTCGAACGGGACTTAGTCTCTGGAGCTGCAAGTTCAGTATGGGAGAAGGTAAGGGTCAGCGGTGTTCGGCAAAATGTGTAGCCGATTTCAGTTCCACAGAATCTTTAGCATACACCGCTGACCGCATTCGAGGAAACCAAGATGGCCGCCGCCACGTGCAATTAACCTGCAGTAACCTCACAGCCTGGGAGGTAAATTGCCTGCACACTTTAGCTTCTGGGTGGTCTGCCTGTGTAATACTTGGTTCAGTAAGCCATATTTACTGAACCAAGTGGGGGAAAGCCAGGGGCAAGTTATTTTACAGGTCTGGGGACATAGTCTTAAAGGGACATTGTTCAGCAAAGTCACAATATGTCCCCCAGACGGTTCTTAAAGGGCCATACACACCCAATAAAAGTCCATAAGTTTTATGGGGCACAATCTTCCAGGGGCCATAGTCATGAGGAAGGAGGCTGGCAAATAGGCTTCTACACAATCCAGGGAAGCAGGGCAATTTATCATTTAAAGGGCCAGTTACAAATAGCAATTTGTAACAGTATGACTTAGTGCAGGGATAATGAGAATGACAGCACACAAAGTACTAACATTCTCATTATCCCTGCACTGACAGTCAGTGCAGGGATAATGAAAATGGTAGTACTCACTCAGTCAGTGCAGGGATAATGGGAATGGTAGTACTTAGTCAGTGCAGGGATAATGAGAATTACAGCACACAAAGTACTACCATTCTCATTATCCCTGCACTGACTGCGTTCTGTCATTCTCATTTATTCCTGCACTGACTGTCAGTGCAGGGATAATGAGGATGGTAGTACTCAGTCAGTGCAGGGATAATGAGGATGGTAGTACTCAGTCAGTGCAGGGATAATGAGAATGGTAGTACTCAGTCAGTGTAGGGATAATGAGAATGGTAGTACTCAGTCAGTGTAGGGATAATGAGAATGGTAGTACTTTGTGTGCTGCCATTCTCATTATCCCTGCACTGACTAAGTACTACCATTCCCATTATCCCTGCACTGACTGCGTTCTGTCATTCTCATTTATTCCTGCACTGACTGTCAGTGCAGGGATAATGAGGATGGTAGTACTTAGTCAGTGCAGGGATAATGAGGATGGTAGTACTGACAGTCAGTGCAGGGATAATGAAAATGGTAGTACTCACTCAGTCAGTGCAGGGATAATGGGAATGGTAGTACTTAGTCAGTGCAGGGATAATGGGAATGGTAGTACTTAGTCAGTGCAGGGATAATGGGAATGGTAGTACTTAGTTAGTGCAGGGATAATGAGAATTGCAGCACACAAAGTACTAACATTCTCATTATCCCTGCACTGACTAAGTACTACCATTATCATTATCCCTGCACTGACCAAGTACTACCATTCTCATTATCCCTGCACTGACAGTCAGTGCATGGATAATGAAAATGGTAGTACTCAGTCAGTGCAGGGATAATGAGAATGACAGCACACAAAGTACTACCATTCAGATATAGCAATCGGATGGGTGTACTGTGCATGCGCGCGACACATCCATCAGACATCCACAAGAGGTGGAGTTAACCCCTAAAGATAATTATTGCAGTTGCAATAATTGGGACACTGAACCCAGACCACTTCAATGTGCAGAATTGTTCTGGGTGCCTATAGTATCCCTTTAAACATGTCGGTATACATATATATAGAAACATATTAAAGTAATTAATCAATCACACATGTCATTGCAGTTACTACGACATCAGGCGGATGGTGAAGAGGAAGGTGAAGGCAGCAGCCGCCTCCAGGAAGACAGGAGGTGGTTCACAAGACAAAGAACCGAACCTGCTGCCCTATGAAGAGGAGCTCCTGCAGTTCCTGGGAAGAGACAACATCCTTGGGATTGAGGGGACAACTGGCACTGAAACATCTGAAGGTATGTTGTTAAAGGACCACTATAGTGCCAATAAAAGAAACTCGTTTTCCTGGCACTATAGGGTAATTAGGTCCCCCCCACTCTCGTGGTGCCCTTCCCACTTCAGCCACTTACCTTTCTCCAGCACCGGGCTCCCTCGGCGCTGGGGAACACTCCTCTCTCTGCCGACGTCAGCTCCGAATGCGCAGCAAGAGCCGTGCACGCATTCAAACCGCCCACAGGAAAGCATTACTCAATGCTATCCTATGGACTTCCAGCATCTTCTCACTGTAATTTTCACAGTGAGAATCGCAGAAACGCCTCTAGTGGCTGTCAGTGAGACAGGCACTAGAGGCTGGATTAACCCTCAGTGAAACAGCAGTTTCTCTAGAACTGCTATGTTTTCAGCTGCAGGCTTTAAACTAGAGGGACCTGGCATCCAGACCACTTCATTGAGCTGAAGTGGTCTGGGTGCCTATAGTGCTCCTTTAAATTCATATTTGTCAGTCAAAATGTACATATATCAGTTTTCTTGTGTTAACCCTCCAATTTGTGTTTTCTATGCCATCAGTGCAAGCCCCTCAATCCCCTGAAGAGGCACCAGGAACTGCAGGAGATGTGGTCTCCATTGAGAGCAGGGCAGCAGGTTCACCTCCTGTCTCCCTGGAAATGCGCCTGGCTTCACTTTCCTCTGGTAAGTATTTGCATAGCATTGTAAGATGAATGTTATATATGTGTGTGTGTGTGCGTGCATTTAAACATACACACACACGTATGATTTTACTGTATATGAAGTTAATTTATCACATACATGTATTTCAGACCATCCGCAACTTGTCGATGTTCCTTCACCACGTATGAGTGTGGTTTCCCTCCAACAGCCGGCCACTGGTGTCCAGGAACAGGGATCCACTGCTGAGCGTAAGTAAAAAATGCTTTAACTGTACACATTTTCTTTACATGCATACTAGTTTATGTAACAATCAGGGCCGGGTCGACCGCTAGGCAAACTAGCCGTCTACCTAGGGCGCACTGGCCAGGGGGCTCAATGTCTGGGTGACCAGCAGGGGTGGGGGGGCGCACATCGCTCCTCTCCTTCTGTTAACTTTATGTACTGTGGCTGAGTGTACCACGTGGATGATCTTCTGTACCATCTACTTGGCCTCTCAACGCATTTCTTTGTGCCCACCTCCCTTTCCTTCTAATCTCACTACATGTATCGTGTCCGAGTGTCCCCAGGTAGAGAATCTCCTGTTTCTTTTGCATGACAGGAAGCTGATTGTTGCACTCAACTTCCTGTCATGCAGAAGAAACAGGAGATTCTCTACCTGGGGACGCTCGGACACGATACATGTAGTGAGATTCGAAGGAAAGGGAGGTGGGCACAAAGAAATGCGTTGAGAGGCCACAAATAGACTGAAAAAGGGCTAGGGGGGACAAAGATGCATAACTATACATAGACATAATATTAAATTAATAGCATGACTGCATATATCTTATTTCCAAGTTTAAATAATATTGTTGTACAGATAATAGTAAGCATTGCAACATATGACACATGCTAACAATGTTCTTTCTCTGTTTTCCCTTATAGGTTCTGATGGTACTCTCCCCCTGCAAGAGGAGGGTACCATTACCCTAACAGCAGTGGATCCTGATTCAGAGACATCAGTGGCCGAAGAACAGTTGCCGCAACTTCCTCCAACGATGGCTGCGCTGTATGCGACGAGCCCGGCTCGTCAAGCTGAACCGGACACGTCCATACAGCAGGATAGGGAATATCTGCGAGAACTTTTGCAGAATGTGGTAACCGAGGTACGCTCCATGTCAAGCATTTTGAATGAGGGCGTTAGGCAATTTACATCAGCAATGGTTTGCTTGCAGCAAAATGGTCAGCGCTTCATGGAAATGAGGGAGGAAGAGTGCATTTTAATGCGCGCGCAAGCTGCCCATAATTTGGGCATAACCCTTGCTGATGTAGATAGCCTAGTTCGTGAACAACGTGCGCAGGGTCTTCCCAGAAGGGATGATGATGATGAATAGATATCTGCGGGAATAATGCACTCAGATGTTTATTTCTCATTATCATCCACAATGTGAACACAACTGACGCTGTTCATTATAGGTTGTTATATTCTCAATTTTCTCCTGGTTTTCCCTATCCTTCCCCTGAATATACATTGGTTATTCTCCTCTGCACTATATCCTCCCAGGACTGCTCCTAACAACCTGGGCTTTCTCTGCTTCGTTGCTTCTCCCACTTGCTTTTCTAATAAAAAAAAATATTAGATTACAACTTCTGACTCCTCTTTTCTTTAATGGTGTGTGTGTGTGGGTGTATATATATATATATATATATATATATATATATACATATACATATACATATACATATACATTACATATACACACACACAAACAAACTTGAACGAAAAATATACCGTATTTATCGGCATATAACACGCACTTTTTCTCCCTGAATATAGGTGGGAAATGATGTGTGCGTGTTATACGCCGATATACCATATTTACTTACCTGTCTTGAAGCGCGGGCCGGTGTTCAGCGCGCAACGCGGTACTGGAACTTCAATTTCAGGTTCCAGTTTCCGGCGGGACTTAAAGGAAGTGTGCACATTACAATACATACAATAAACAATACACAAGATCCAGCGCACTCTCCTATCCACTAAACAGGAACTTCAATGTTGACAGATTTTATTAGTTTGTAAAAGTTTTTTTTAAAAACACCTAATCTAGGCAAATAAAAATAATGGTGGTTTAGTTACATTATATGATCATACATTGCATAAGCCTGCCACAACGTCAATGTACCCCATCTTTGGCAGGTCCTACTCTAACAGTCTAATGTCTGCTCTAATGAGATTAACAAACTAACTTGGGAAAAAATTCCATCTGAGACTCCCTGCAGTACAAGGCTAAATAGGGACATGAGATGAGGCACCTGTAACAGGGAGGGGTGCAAAACCAAGGAGTTGGCTAGACTCCCAAATATATATATATATATATATGAAACATGGGGGACGGTTGCACTCACCTGAACATGCTTAAATGGAGTGCTGCTGGGGGCCATATTATACAATAAACAATACACAAGATCCAGCGCACTCTCCTATCTACTAAACAGCAACTTCAATGTTGACAGATTTTATTAGTTTTTAAAAGTTTTTTTAAAAACACCTAATCTAGGCAAATAAAAATAATGGGGATTTAGTTACATTATATGATCATACATTGCATAAGCCTGCCACAACGTCAATGTACCCAATCTTTGGCAGGTCCTACTCTCACAGTCTAATGTCTGCTCTTATGAGATTAACCCATAGATATAAAATATTAATTGGGCCACAAATATCAATGTAAAAAATGTAATCATTGCCTCATCTCAAATTCCCAAGTCAGATCTTTCTCATCCCCCCTCCCCCTATCCAATACACTGCTGGCCCCCCTCCCCCTAATATACTGCTGTCACCCCCCTGCTCTAATATACTGCTGACCCCCCTCCCCTAATACATTGCTGACCCCCTTGTTCCCCTCCCCAATACATTACTGCCCCCCAATATATTACTGCCCTCCCTCCCCAATACATTACTGCCCCCTCCCCAATACATTACTGCACCCTCCCCAATACATTACTGCCCCTCCCCAAATACATAACTGCACCCTCCCCAATACATTACTGCCCCCTCCCCAATACATTACTGCCCCCCTCCCCAAATACATTACTGCCCCTCACCAAATACATTACTGCCCTCCCCAATACATTACTGCCCCCCCTCCCCAATACATTACTGCCCCCCCTCCCAAAATACATTACTCCCCTCCCCAATACATTACTGCCCCCTTCCCCAAATACATTAATGCCCCCCCTCCCCAATACATTACTGCCCCCTCCCCAATACATTACTGCCCCCTTCCCCAAATACATTACTGCCCCCCCTCCCCAATACATTACTGCCCCCTCCCCAATACATTACTCCCCTCCCCAATACATTACTGCCCCCTTCCCCAAATACATTACTGCCCCCCCTCCCCAATACATTACTGCACCCTCCCCAATACATTACTGCACCCTCCCCAATACATTACTGCACCCTCCCCAATACATTACTGCCCCTCCCCAAATACATAACTGCACCCTCCCCAATACATTACTGCCCCCTCCCCAATACATTACTGCACCCTCCCCAATACATTACTGCACCCTCCCCAATACATTACTGCCCCTCCCCAAATACATAACTGCACCCTCCCCAATACATTACTGCCCCCCTCCCCAAATACATTACTCCCCTCCCCAATACATTACTGCACCCTCCCCAATACATTACTGCCCCTCCCCAAATACATAACTGCACCCTCCCCAATACATTACTGCCCCCTCCCCAATACATTACTGCCCCCCTCCCCAAATACATTACTGCCCCTCACCAAATACATTACTGCCCTCCCCAATACATTACTCCCCTCCCCAATACATTACTGCCCCCTTCCCCAAATACATTACTGCCCCCCCTCCCCAATACATTACTGCACCCTCCCCAATACATTACTGCACCCTCCCCAATACATTACTGCCCCTCCCCAAATACATAACTGCACCCTCCCCAATACATTACTGCCCCCCTCCCCAATACATTACTGCACCCTCCCCAATACATTACTGCACCCTCCCCAATACATTACTGCCCCTCCCCAAATACATAACTGCACCCTCCCCAATACATTACTGCCCCCTCCCCAAATACATTACTGCCCCTCACCAAATACATTACTGCCCTCCCCAATACATTACTGCCCCCCCTCCCCAATACATTACTGCCCCCCCTCCCAAAATACATTACTCCCCTCCCCAAGACATTACTGCCCCCTTCCCCAAATACATTACTGCCCCCCCTCCCCAATACATTACTGCCCCCTCCCCAATACATTACTGCCCCCTTCCCCAAATACATTACTGCCCCCCCTCCCCAATACATTACTGCCCCCTCCCCAATACATTACTCCCCTCCCCAATACATTACTGCCCCCTTCCCCAAATACATTACTGCCCCCCCTCCCCAATACATTACTGCACCCTCCCCAATACATTACTGCACCCTCCCCAATACATTACTGCCCCTCCCCAAATACATAACTGCACCCTCCCCAATACATTACTGCCCCCCTCCCCAATACATTACTGCACCCTCCCCAATACATTACTGCACCCTCCCCAATACATTACTGCCCCTCCCCAAATACATAACTGCACCCTCCCCAATACATTACTGCCCCCCTCCCCAAATACATTACTCCCCTCCCCAATACATTACTGCACCCTCCCCAATACATTACTGCCCCTCCCCAAATACATAACTGCACCCTCCCCAATACATTACTGCCCCCCTCCCCAAATACATTACTCCCCTCCCCAATACATTACTGCACCCTCCCCAATACATTACTGCCCCTCCCCAAATACATAACTGCACCCTCCCCAATACATTACTGCCCCCTTCCCCAAATACATTACTGCCCCCCTCCCCAATACATTACTGCCCCCTCCCCAATACATTACTGCCCCCTTCCCCAAATACATTACTGCCCCCCCTCCCCAATACATTACTGCCCCCTCCCCAATACATTACTGCCCCCTCCCCAATACATTACTGCCCCCCTCCCCAAATACATTACTCCCCTCCCCAATACATTACTGCCCCCTTCCCCAAATACATTACTGCCCCCCCTCCCCAATACATTACTGCCCCCTCCCCAATACATTACTGCCCCCTTCCCCAAATACATTACTGCCCCCCCTCCCCAATACATTACTGCCCCCTCCCCAATACATTACTGCCCCCTCCCCAATACATTACTGCCCCCCTCCCAAAATACATTACTCCCCTCCCCAATACATTACTGCCCCCCTCCCCAAATACATTACTCCCCTCCCCAATACATTACTGCACCCTCCCCAATACATTACTGCCCCTCCCCAAATACATAACTGCACCCTCCCCAATACATTACTGCCCCCCTCCCCAAATACATTACTCCCCTCCCCAATACATTACTGCCCCCCTCCCCAAATACATTACTCCCCTCCCCAATACATTACTGCCCCCTTCCCCAAATACATTACTGCCCCCCCTCCCCAATACATTACTGCACCCTCCCCAATACATTACTGCCCCCCTCCCCAAATACATTACTCCCCTCCCCAATACATTACTGCCCCCTTCCCCAAATACATTACTGCCCCCCCTCCCCAATACATTACTGCCCCCTCCCCAATACATTACTGCCCCCTTCCCCAAATACATTACTGCCCCCCCTCCCCAATACATTACTGCCCCCTTCCCCAAATACATTACTGCCCCCCCTCCCCAATACATTACTGCACCCTCCCCAATACATTACTGCACCCTCCCCAATACATTACTGCCCCTCCCCAAATACATAACTGCACCCTCCCCAATACATTACTGCCCCCCTCCCCAAATACATTACTCCCCTCCCCAATACATTACTGCCCCCCTCCCCAAATACATTACTCCCCTCCCCAATACATTACTGCCCCCTTCCCCAAATACATTACTGCCCCCCCTCCCCAATACATTACTGCCCCCTCCCCAATACATTACTGCCCCCCTCCCCAAATACATTACTCCCCTCCCCAATACATTACTGCCCCCTTCCCCAAATACATTACTGCCCCCCCTCCCCAATACATAACTGCACCCTCCCCAATACATTACTGCCCCCCTCCCCAAATACATTACTCCCCTCCCCAATACATTACTGCCCCCTTCCCCAAATACATTACTGCCCCCCTCCCCAATACATTACTGTCCCCTCCACAATACATTACTGCCCCCCTCCCCAAAAACGTTGCTCCTAGCGCTCACCAAAGGACCATCAACACCGTAGACACCATGAGTACCGCTGACTTCATGAACCGCCGCTGCTGGGCTGGAATCACTCTGTCTGCTATCCACCCTGGACTTATGACCAGGTTCTAGTGGGTGAACCTCTTCCTTCTGTAGAGGGAAGCAGGATCAGGAACAAGAGCTCAGTAGCTAAGGGAGTACGCAGAGCATGCTGGGCTCGCATAGAGCAGTGGCTGGCAGGAGGGAGAACGTGGAGGGAGTCTGCTGGGCTCCTCTTTGCTGCCCCAACTACAGGCTACAGTTAAGAGGCAAGGAGGGGGAAATACTTTTTTTTTTTTAATTATACAAATTCTACATTAAAAAAAATAATCCCAGCAGCATTTGTCACACATCCAACACACACACACACACACACACACACACATCAAACAGACAAACAGCATCCACTACACAACAACACACATCATCCACTACACAACCACACACATCATCCACTACACAACCATACACATCATCCACTAAACAACCATACACATCATCCACTACACAACCATACACATCATCCACTACACAACCACACACATCATCCACTACACAACCATACACATCATCCACTACACAACCACACACATCATCCACTACACAACCATACACATCATCCACTACACAACCACACACATCATCCACTACACAACCACACACATCATCCACTACACAACCACACACACATCATCCACTACACAACCATACACATCATCCACTACACAACCATACACATCATCCACTACACAACCATATAACTAGAAAGAAATTTGAGAAACCCTAAGCTCAATTACAGTCAAAGTGTAGAGCAGGGTACCCCAATTTAGGCAGATTAAATTTAAGAAAGGCAATCTGCTCCATGAGATGAGGTGACATTTGTGAGCGCTGTGGATTCAGTATATTACCGGTTACCGAAAACACACGCTCACTTGGGACAGTGGTTGGCGGACATGAAAGCAGCTCCTGCGCAACCAATGAGAGTGCAGGCCACACACTCTTCTTCTCATCCCAATAGCTAAGAGGGTCGACATTATGGGGCAAAGGAGGTTCAGAGAGGTACGCTCTGACCATTTCTGAGGCAGTGCTCTCCTGTCTGCTGCTAGCACTCTCAGTGGGTCCAACTATATCCTCAAGCAACTCTTCCCAAAATGCAGCTGCTCCACTCAGTTGTGTGGTGGTGGTGGTAGTGCCACTGCTTCTGCAAGAAGTGGCCGACATCTCAGCCTCCTGCTGAACTACTCCCTCATACAGCATTCCCCTCTTTTGCTGCCAGTCACACACCCTCTGGATCAGTTTCTCCCTCCAATTTGTTAAGTTATTGGATCTGAGTGCAAGCTTTCCCTTAATCCTTGGATCACACAGGCAAGCTAGCATCAGTTCAGGAGAATTATCCAATCGCTCACGTAGGCGAACTTTAAGCTGATCCTTCAGCCTCCTGACCAGAGTTACTACATCAGGATGTAAAGGATCACCTTGAACAACCTCTTGGCGTTCAAGGAAGACACCCATCTTGCTCCCTAGATGGGTGAAAACAGGGATTACCTGTCCCAGATTGGCAGTGTTCAAGCTTAAATTTTCAGTGGCATCCCTGAAGGGTTTCAGGACTGCCACTAGCTGAGCAATCACTGTCCAATCGTCTCTACCTAGTGGAGAACCAATACCAATGTACTGGTCTGATGACAGACTATGGATTGCCCTCTGCTGCTCTAAAATCCTCTCCAGCATCTCTACAGTAGAGTTCCACCGTGTACTGACATCTTGTCGTAGACAGTGTGTGGGAAGACCTGCCTTCTCTTGTTCCTGCCTCAACAGTTGGCTAGCCTTCACACTGCGGTGGAAGTGCCCAGCAATCCTCCTGCACCTTTCAATCACACTGGAAACTCTGTTATTACCTTCTGGGATTGCTGACTTTACTACTAGATGGATAATGTGCGCTGCACAGCGCACACCAACAAGGTTACCATCACGCAGAGCTTTCACCATATTTGTAGCTCCATCAGTAACCACAAAGCCCACTTCTACATTGGTGCCTGCCTCCGCTCCAACCCAAAGAGACACCATCCTCCTTACTGCCTGCAGAATGTTATCTGAAGTGTGTTTTTCATCCATCACTTCAGCATGGAGAAGGAAAGAGCGATAGCCCAGCTGATCAGATACACCTCCCTTTCTGCTAGACACTGCTGCTGAAGTTGCAGCAGCAGCTTCCTGAGACACACCAGGCTCCCACCAGTGTGCTGTCAGGGAAAGGAAGGCATGCTGGCCACTTGGTGCACTCCACAAATCTGTGGTAAAATGCACAGACTGACCAGCAGCCTTCGAAAGCTCCCTTTTAACTACTCCAACACAGGACCGGTAAAGTGAAGGGACTATCCTCCTGCTGAAAGTGGAGCGTGAGGGAAGATGATATTGTGGAGCCACAGCCTCCATCAACTGTTTGAAAGGCTGCCCTTCTATCATAGAAAATGAAGCACCCCCAACAGCAATTAACTGGCCAATAAGTCGCGTAATTTTATTGGCCTGCTGTTTAGACATAGCCCTGGAGTGGAATCCCCCAAATTGTTCCAGGGTGGGCTGGACGCATTGTGATGCTCCAACCAGTCTTGGTTGTTGGCTGGCAGCACCAGTAGCTCTTGGCTCTGCAACACCTCCCATGTCACTCCTAGCTGCCATGGTACTGGACACTGTAATAGTAGAAGCTATGCTGCCTGCCCTAGTACTTTCTGCCTCTTCCCTCAATAACACAGCCTTGTGATGGCTGCGAAGGTGATGGTTCATCCCTGCACTGGTGAGATGACCCAACACTCTCCCCCTGCTAACTTCCTTCCCACAAAGTTTGCACTTTGCAAAGCGCCCATCTCCAACACTTTCAAAGTGATCCCAAACTTTGCTGCGGCGCAAAACATTGGCACTTGCCCTTCGGGATTCTGCTGCTAATGGTGGTGTAATAATTGGTGGTGGGGGTGGTGGTGGTGGTGGTGGTGGTGGTGGTGGTGGTGGTGGTGGTCTGCTAATGGTTGAAGTAGCAGGTGCTACTATTGGAGAAAGTGGAGAGGAAGGGGAAAAATGTGCACTTGTAGCAGGAGAAAAGGTTGGACTGCTCCCTGAAGAATTCTGACTTTCCTCTACTATCTCATCCTCATTCTCAGGCTCATAGTCAAGCTCTTCATCAGCCAGACTAAATGCAATTCCTGCAAGGTTGGGGGTAAGACTGATATCACCTCCAGGAATAATAGGACTAGGAGCACTGGGTAGCATTGGCAATGGCAACAACTCCTGTGCTGAGGTGCCGCTGTCAGTGGTAGAAGCAGGCGCAGCACTGGTGGTGGTGGAAGTGGTGGTCTTGAGAGGGGGATTAGGAAACAGCCTCCGTGTACAAGAAGGACGCTTCTTAGCAGCACGACTCACAGGCCTGCTTGTGGTATTGGAAGATGCTTGGGGAAAAACACGCTTCCTCTTACTTATTGGGCTACTCCTACTACCAGTTGTGTTTTTAGTATTAGTAGCCATAGTGCTCACCCTTAAAAGCCCTGCTGGTTTCCCTTTGCCATAGAAAAGACTTGCAATTCTGGGCCTTGCTGCACTGCTGCCTGCTATTGGTGCCACTGCCTTTCCTTGACCAGACTTTGGCCTCCTAGGTGGTGAGTCTGACATAGCAGCACTCCTTGACCGCTTAGGCTGACGCATAGGCTGCGTACTCAAACTACCACTACTTGTGGTGGTGGCGGTGGTATTGGTGGTGGTGGTGGCTGACTGACCCTCCCTCACTTTACTAGTGGATGAACGTTTAAGAGGATCCATTTAGAATTTTAAAATAGTAAGAAAAGAAAAGAAAAGAAGTTGAAGAAAAGAAAAGAAAGAGATAATGTAATGTATGTACTATGTGGTGTTTTTAAACTAACGTTTATATTTTTATTAAAAAGGATTATTTGAAGTTTGGTGCTATGCTAATATACAGATCAACACAGATAAAAAAAAAAAAAAATAGAGACACTAGTACTGAGGCAGATTTCTTCACTCTAGTGCTTTCTGAGGAACTATACAAAACTGCACTGTCTGCCAACAACAAGTGCTCCCTGCTCGACTACTGCAAAAAACAGCGTATGAAAAAATTTACTAATATTAGAAAAATAAAATAATAAAAGGTTTACTACAGCTACCTTGAAGCTTAGGTTAGGACAGTCACACAGTCAATCAGAAACTAAAATGAACCAAATAAAAACAGCAACCAGTTAGCTTCACTGATTGCTGTTAAACAAACACACTAACTGAACTAATAAAAATCAGTTAATGAAAAAAGGAATTTCTTCACAACAGCAGTCAGAACAGTTAACTTCACTGCTGATGCTGATGTGAGCACAAAAAGAAAATGACACTAAAAGTGTGAAAAATGTAAAACAAAAAATAGACTGTTTGATTGACTAGTGTGTTTTCTGTTCTAACAAAGCACAAAGAGACTGTACTACAACAAATATATAGTCTAAACTGAAGATAATTCTATCAACTTAATAAAATGTTTTAATTAAAACTGAAGATAATTCTATTAACTGAATAAAAACATATTCCGGCTCCGCCTCCCAGCCTCACTCTGCGGCTGGCGAGGGAGCTGAGCAGACAGCTCAGGGGAAGTGCTCCCTCGCCGGCCGGCCGCCCGCCCGCCTGCCCGATCGCCCAGCAGCCCGCCGGCATGTCTGTTAGCCGCAAGGCTAACAAGGCATTTGCCCTGGGCATTTGGGGGGCGGCTTTTTTTGCCGCCCCCTGGAAAATGCCGCCCAAGGCAAATGCCTTGTTTGCCTCGCGGCTAATACGCCCCTGCCTGCCATCTCAAGGGGTTAGTAGGAAGTCCCGCAACCCTAAAACATACTAAATATTTTGTGCCTTCCAACATGGAAATCTTAAATGTATAGGGTTAACGTGAGTGTCCCAAACCAGGATGTAAGTCTTATGTTTTCACGAGGCCATGCGGTGGTTGTCTCGGTTTTTAGTCCCCTGGATCTGCCGCAGGTAGTTGGGGCTCTCTCCGTGGTTCGAATGGGGCGATGTTGTCCACATCCCATTGTTTTCCCCTAGGGCTGCCCCTTCCGAGTTCCATCTGTGCTGTGATGCCCTGCTGGGTCAGAAACAAGTGGCCTCCCTCTGGTGAGTGTATTGTATGGGTGTTCCCCTCCGCGGTGATCTGAAGGGAGCGTGATGTGCCCCAACGGTACGGGATCCTCCTCCGCCTCAACACGCTGGTAACTGGGCGCATTGTTTGCCTCCATAGCATGGTGGGTTTTGAGAGGTCATTATAGAATGTCAGGTTATGCTTCTCGAAGGACAGGAACTGCAAATCCCTGACCGCTGCCATGATCGCCGTTTTGTCCAGGTATGTGACAAGCTGTATGATGACATCGCTGTATGTCTGCTGGGGCTGTCTGCCCTGCCTGCGGATTCTGTATATGTTGTCCACCAGGATGTTTTTAGCCTGTTTGTGGGGTAGTATGTGCTGGAGCAAGCGCCCCACGTATTGTGGCAGTTCAGTTTTGTTTATCGTGGTAGGGATACCCCTAATCTTGATGTTCTTGCTGCGGCTGCGGTCTTCATAATCGGTTAGTTTCTGCGTCATAGTTGTTTGTGAGGCTGTCAGCCGTTTCTGTTCTGCGGCAAGTGTGAATTGCTCGGCTTTGAGGTGGGCCGACGTTTCTTCTGTGGCCTTGATGCGCCCTGTAAGCGAGAGCATGTCCTCTCTCAGGATTGCTAGGTCCGCCTGGAACATTTTGCGGATGTCGCCCTTCGTGGCCGGGGTGTTGTTCTCCTCGTCCGAGGATTCCCCATACAGGCCGCCAGCTTGTGGGATCTCATCTAGGGCGTCCATGGAGGCTTCTTCCTCCTCCGACGAGGCCTCCGCATGTAGGTCCGCCATCTTGGGCACCACGCGCGGGAGACTCCCTTGCATGTATTCCCCGATATTACGGGTTCCTGACGCCAGGGCTGCCTTGATCTTCTTGGCCCGTTTTCCCATTGCGTAGGTGGGGTGCTAGTCGGTATTCCGGTGATTTTTCACCCGGTTAGCTGTTGTTTTTGGGCTTGTTGGTACGGAGCTACAGCTCTGCACGTCTGTTCGGTTTGCTGGCTTGGCTCCGCCCCTCAATTTTTGGATGCTTTTAAAATACAAAATAAAATATTCCAGCTCCAACCACTGGGGAGCTGTGAGCTTGCTTGCTCTGGGTGTTCCCAGGAACTCTCTTTGTTTGTTTCCGATTTTGAGCTCAATTCCTGGGCTTAGGACTACTACAGCAGGGGGCTCTGCCTGGGCCTAGGCAGCATGGCCCTCGGGCCTTCCTCCCCAGCCTGGGGATGGAAGGTCAGGCTCGACGAGCTACAGGCTGAGCTGGCCTTTGGGGAAGGTAAGGCAGATACCAGGGGCCTGTCCTGGACTGAGCACCAGGCCCTCTCCCGACGTATCCAAAGCCAGGTCTCCCTATTGGAAGAACTGGCGGGGGGATGTCTAGGAAACTGGTTGCATGGAAAAGGGGAGTGGGGGTCCCCCAGGGAGCCATGGCCCAAACCAGGGCCGATATCCAGCTGCTCTCTGGGCTGCTGGCTGAGTGCCGTGAACTTGCCAGCAGTGGCCTCCACTTCCTAGAGCAGCCCCCCACCCGTCACTAGAGATCGGAGAGGGTCCCGAGGAGGAGGAGGTAGTCCCTGAGACCCCCCCTGAGGTGGCTGGTACCAGCAAGGCCCCTCAGGCCTCCCTCACCTATGCTGAGGCTGCTCAGGGTGAGGGGGTTGAGGCTAGGGCCTTTAGGGGGCTACCTTCTGACAGGCTCCGGGGTCTGCTAATGTCCCTGAAGGCCCAGCACGCAGAGGCTGATTCGGGCCTGGCTGGGGTCCAGGCAGAGCTAAAGGAGCAGAGGGACAAGTCGAGCAGGACCTCAAATAATAAAAGGGGTCCTGTGAGGGCCTTAATTGCCCAGAAAAAATTGGAGGAGCAGCATATATCCTACACCCTGCTCCAGACTGAAGCAAAAATTGCAGACATCCAGGACATCCTGCAACAGCGTGCCAAGGACGTTGTGAGGTCCAGGAGGCAGAAGGCTGTTGAGGGCAGGAGGGACATGTCCCCAGGTGAGGAGTCCAGCATGGACTTGGATTCCAACTCCCATCACTCACCTGGGGAGCCATGTACCTCTGCTCCCATCACTCACCTGGGGAGCCATGTACCTCTTGCTACTCCAGGGGGCGCTGCTGAGACGGAGAGGAAAGCCAGAGGGAAGGACAGTGAAGCGGAGTGGGAAGGAGAGTAAGGAGAAGAGTGGCGGCTGAGAGTGCAGGACAGGGGTCGAGGGCTGATCAAGGAGTCTCTCCTCAAGTTTGGTAACGAACTTGGGGAGGGCTCCGTGAAAGGAAAGAAAAAGAAAAGCATGAAAAAGAAGAACATCGCCCGGCGTCAGCCTGAGACCTCTGTCAGGGGGTCTGGAGATTCCACGGAGGAGGGTGAGTGCTCAAATTCTGAGTTTGTATACAATGAGGATGATTGTCAAGCCTTGCAGAAGCCTGGGGCCAGGGATACTAACCCTACAGGTGGCAACACCTGTATGCCCCAGGAACCTGCACACCCTGCCTCTGTGGAAGTATCTGGGCCCCCCGCCGCCCTCCATGGTGACATGGAGACCATCTCCGCCGGTACTATGGCGAGTACCGGTGATCCCATGGAGGGGCCCTTCCCTTCCTCCCTTCCCACTCCCTCCCTACCCTGCCTTCCCTCTAACCTTCCTCTCAGTGTGGTTGTGTCCCCTGGAGTAGCTGGTACCTCTGCCTCCTGTCCTCAGGCGGCTGCTGGGCAGGATGGCACTGGATGGAGCAGTCTGGAGCAGGGTGTGGATGGCTGCTCCGGGAAAGGTGCTGCCTCAGTCCCCGGCGCTGTGCGGCCTGTTGGGGGGAAAGACGGTGTCGCTGGACCCTCCATAGTGGCTGCTCCTGAAGCGGGGCGTCGCTGTGGGGGGAATAGCGGCACTGTTGGACCTTCCATGAAGGTTGCTGCAGCTGCTGGGGCTGTGCAGCACCAGACCTTGCTGAGTAATGGCCCTCCTTCTCCCTCTGCTCCCTTGGAGCAATCTCGGCTGCTCTCCCCTGCCAGTAAGTCTCCTCCCTTGTTTGTCTCCCAGCCTGCTTCCCTGAATGTTTCTAAGTCTGTTCCCCCTGTTTCCTCATGTGTTCCCCTTGTGTCTGTATGTGTTGCAGGTGCCACTGGCACTGTGACGTTCTGTGCTGCCAGTGGCCCTGTTACCCCTGTTTCCCCTGTTGCCACGGGTACCGGTGCCGCGAGTACCGGTGCCGCGGGTGCCCGGGGTGCCGCGGGTACCGGCTTCGTGGCTGCCTGGGAGGCCGCGGGTGCCGGTTCCGTGGGTGCTGCTGGCACTGTGGGTGACAGGGCTGCTGGGAGCTCCCATCATCCTCAGCCAGCAGTCCTTACTGAGGAAACCGCTAGTGGAGGTAGGAAATGTAAGAATCACACTGTGTTTGGCCCCACTGGTGGTTTGGGGATGGCTGAGGATGATAGGAGTATGGAGGTTACTGTATCTGGTGATATAATGGTGGGACCCATTGACCTTAGGACAAATGTCCACAGCCAGCCTGTTTGTGTTGACTATGTTGCCCCCCACCCTGATACTGTTGCCCCCGCCCCTGATACTGTTACCCCCCACCCTGATTATGTTGCCCTTCCCCCCCGGTACTATTGCCCCTGGCCCTGGTGTTGTTACCACTGCCAATGGTAATGTTGCCCCCCCCGGTACTATTGCCCCTGGCTCTGGTGTTGTTGCCACAGCCCCTGGTAATGTTGCCCACGCCCCAGGTTATGTTGCCCCTACCCATGGTACTGTTGCCCCTGGTTATGTTGCCCCTACCCCTGGTTCACTTAGTATAGTTGGTACACAGGTGGCGGGCACGAGCACGGGCACAGGCACCCTGGCAAAGGGTGCCAAGGTTGTAAATAGTTTAGATTCACAAGTAGGTGCACGGGTTCCCCTTAGGCACTCCCAGGTTGTCGCCCATGGTTCTGGTGTGACCGAGGCCTCTGGTCCTGCGGGGGGAGTCCGCCCAAATCGTTCCCAGACGGCGGGTTCCAGTGTGCCCAATGCTTGGGCATCTGGGCCACCTCGCCTCTCTGCGGACGGGCCTGCTACGCGTCCTCAGGTTTCCTTTGGGAACAGGAGGAACGTGGTACGGCTCGTCTGTGGGGGTGAGACCCGGGTGCCTGACAGAAGGTGGCTGGTGACCCGCCTAAAGGATATGGGATTTGCGCCCGTGGACCTGTACGCGCTCATCCATGCCTCGGGCACCCGGGAGTTCGACGTCTCCTTTATGACGTCGCAGCTCCTGGATCGCTTCTGGGCTGGGTGGGAGGCGGCCAGATCTGCCCAGGGTACAAAGTGGGCAGGATTCACCGCTGTGGCCATTTCTCACCAGGGTCTTAAGAAGGTCACCTTCCTGGTGAGGAATGAATCCATCCCCATAGCAGATATCCTCGTTTGGACTAAGAGGTTTGGGGATGTTAAATCCCCCCCTGTTAAGATCTTAGATGAGGATGGATTTGGACAGGCGGATGGACTGTTTCAGTGTTGCTGCGGGAGATTCGAGGTGTCACACAGCATATGCCAAATAGTTTTTTTATCGGGGCTGACCGGGTATCCTGTTTTTACCCTGGTCAGCCCAGGGTATGCCATAAGTGCGGATCATACAGGCATTACAGCAATGCCTGTACGGTCCTCAAATGCACTATGTGTGGCGCTGTGGGGCACCTCCGGGACAGCTGCAGGGAGATCCGGTATCATCTGTGTTCAGAGATGGGTCATACGTACCGCACCTGCCCCGAAGCCCAGCACAATATAGAGTCCATCTGGAATCAGGAGTCGGTGGAGATGGACTCTGCTGGGTTAGGGGTTCAGGTAGCGTCGTTATCTACGGTGCCCATCTCTGGCACAGGGGTTTCCCTGCCCCAACAACAACCCATCCTCCCCTCGGTCTCTATACCATCTCAGGACCTTGGGAAGGCAACAAGTTCACGTCCCCTCACGAAAAGTGTAAATAGAGTTGGCACATCCTCCACAGCCATTATGGCTCCCCCTAGGTCCCCTCCCCCTAGGCCTCCCCCCCTCCCTCCACGGTTACGGTTACCCACACTGAGAAGTCCCTAGTTGCACGTCCCTCAGATGCACAGTCCCTTGAGTGGAGCACGGTGAAAGGTAAGAATCCCCCCCTTCCAAGGCCTCGGCGCTGCCCTCGCCCCGGACGACCGCCAAACCCGCTTCGGGCGGGGTGGCAAGGGCGTCGTCGTCCTCTTCGGGCTTGCAGGAGGCCCCAGTGCCCGTGTCCAACCGATACGAGGCACTGTCCTCCAGCTGGGCTGACAGTGAGTTTGAGGAGGAGATGGCGAACCTCCCCGAGGTGGGGGCAGAGGTTGAGGTCGGACAGGAGGTGCCTCTGAGAGACGACGGGCCACTTTATCCCGGAGTCTCAGTGAAGAGGTACTACTACTGCTCCGACACGGAGGAGGAGGGGGATCACGGAAGGAAGGGAAAGTCTCCTTACACTTAATCCCCTTATGGCGACTTTTCCTGTACTCTCTGTGGCTACGGTGAATGTGAACAGCTTTAAGTCCAGCAGGGCCCGCTTTCTGGTTTATGACCACCTCAGCTGGGCTCCGTACAATGTCATCTTGTGGTGGAATCTCGGTAAAAATAAATTTAGTAGGCCGAGATTACCACGTGGCATGTGTACGTGCATATACTGGCGTATCGGTCGGTTGGTTGCACGTGGCAAAGATACGATCAGTAGTGTACGGAGCATGTGCGAGAATACCGGATGTAGTATTCCCCTCCTCCATTGTGCTGGGCAAGCCATGTGGTCAAACAGGAAGTTAGTTCTTGTTCGATTGATTGGGTAAGAGTATGTGTGGGTGGAGCTTATTATGGGAGGAGTTACATGCCTATATAAGGAGCCTACACTATTGTCCGGGGCTCAGATCTTGTTGTATTTTGGTGACATTAGTCCCTCTGAGTCCCGTTCGGTGAATCGAATAAAGAATCTCTTCCTTCCTGAAGAAACCTGTGTCCATCTCTCTCTGCTTGGCTTCCGTCAGTTTCTCCGGTATCATTTGGTGCATTGGCCGGGAAGCTCATCGTTCAACGGTAGCTGAGAAGCAGAGGCGTGAGACGGTCTATCTTTGCCCACGTTCTCTACGGCTGCACCCCTGAACTTCTGCGTGGACTTCCCTTCGTCTCGGCACCACTGGTCTGTTGTCCAGGAGATCATCGGCCTCTACGTAGTAAGTGCTGGGGTGTCCCCGTCGATGAGTGTGAACTCAGGTTCAGGAACGAGGAGGTAAGACGACCGCTGTTTTAGACGGCGGACCCACTAGGGGTATTGGATACCGATTGTGCGGTAGGCCCATAAGGGGTTATTTGGAATCTGCCCCCTCCAGTGGAGGGAAGGAGCGAAGGCTCACTGCTCAATTAAACGCCCTGTAGTCAGCCCGTTTAATTTTGGTTTGGAGTCAGGCGGGGTTCTGGTGTAAATAGCCCTAGCCGGACACCGGTGTCTTGTCTAGACTAGCGTTCTAGGGTGTATATTTCGTTCGCTAGGTCGGAGGGACCGGGAGACTAAGCGGCGCCTGTGTAAATTCGGTTCGCTAGATCTCAACCTATCTTGGCTAAATGGGAAGGCGTGTAAAATTGGGAACCCACTAGACTATTGATAGAGTAGATAGACTAAGAGGGTACTGTTGTAAATTCCGCCCTCTAGTTCGCTATATGTGGTGCTTGGGCAGTGTGGCTAACCAAAACGTATGTAGATAGTTTTAGGTAGTCCATCAAGGTACTGGCCAATAGATTAGTTGGGAATTGTAAATGTGCTAAAGATTGTTGTAGTAGCGTGTATGTCTTGCTAGATAGCGTGAGCTCTGCCGTCTAGCGAGAGTGTGAATAGTGTGTAACTGTATTATAGCGCACGGTACCATAACCATGTATAATTACTGACACTGTAAATAAGTACTAATAATTGTCGTCTATGTTGTATGTTTAACACCATAACCACTACTAATTGAACTGTGACTTTAAATTGTATTCTAACCAATGCTAACCGTATTATAACTACTGTTTGTAAAGACGATGTTACTGGGGTATGTTATAGACGGGTAATTCTGATATAGGGAATTATAGCGTGGGTGACCGTATAGTTTCGCCAAAGGGCACAGTATTAGTTACTTAGTGACTGGTGTAACAGCTGTGTGTGTACGGGAATTCCCTGAGTGTTTTGTTGTGTGCGTTTTGCTTAGTAACTGTACCACGTGGTGCTGTTGCCGAGGGAACGGCACCGTTGGAAGAGTGTTTGTTTAGTTTCTGTTGGAGACGACGCTTCATTGTTAAGTATGGGCGCGTCAGATTCAAAGATTTTGGATCCCTTAGGATGTATGTTAAAAAAACTTTAAAATGGGATATACTGTATGTGATTTTGGGGTAAAGATGTCTCCAGCACGCCTGACTACTTTATGTAGTAGGGAATGGCCTACTTTGGTTGCCGCATGGCCACCACGTGGCAGTTTGGATCCTAATCTGGTACAGCGTGTACACGTGGCTGTATCGGGTAGGCCTGAACTTTACGGCCAGTTTCCATATATTGACTGTTGGAGGCAGGTCGTAAATGACTCACCAAAATGGATCCGAGTATGCCACGAGGAACAATGCCGCCTCATGGTGGCCAGGACTCGCTTGTCCACTAAGGCCGTAATCACGCCCATTTTGGACACGCCCCCTGAGTCTGAGATCCCCATGCCGCCCCCTTACTCCTCCTCCACAGGAAGAGGAGGTGCTGTTGGAAACGCTCCTCCCCTTGCCCCGTTGTCCCCACCTACCCCTTCCTCTAGCTCAGAGCCCAACCCCCTTGTTTCAAACCCTCCCCTTCCGGTACCTACCTCCGTTAACTCCACTTACCCAGATTTGGCGCCATATCTAGTTTCCGGTCAGGCTCCTCCTAGCCCGGCCCGGAATATTTTACTTACCAACCTTCCCCTTAGTAAAGCGTTCCCATCCCCTTGTCTTACTACCCCTCGACCAGAACCCCTAACTGACGCATCTCAACGAAGCCCCATACTAACCCGACAAATGACTGGTATCCTACAACCCCGACATTATCAAATGCCTCTTCGATTGACTCCTGGCCCGACACACATTAACGATGAGGGCCAGATACAATATGCTGATCCAGTCTTTGTCTATGTCCCTTTTACAACCACTGATCTATTTAATTGGAAAACCCATAACTCCTCTTACACCGAAAAGCCTCAAGCCATGACGGATTTGTTTACCTCAATAGTCCAGACACACAATCCCACTTGGGCTGATTGCCAGCAATTGTTGATGACATTGTTTAATAATGAGGAAAGGACAAGGATAAATCAAGCGGCAATTAAAGCGCTGGAAGAAGAGGCCCGTACACAAAATCAGGCCAACCCAGCAGCATGGGCCTCAGCCCATTATCCAAACACCGATCCAAATTGGAAAGTCAATGGCGCAGACATGGTCCATTTAAAAGCTTACAGGGACGCTATTATTGCTGGCATGAAAGCCGGAGGGAAGAAGGCGATTAACATGTCTAAGACGGCTGAGGTATTACAGAAATGTGATGAATCACCCAGTGTCTTTTATGACCGATTATTGGAGGCATACCGTTTGTATACCCCCTTTAATCCGGAGGCTCCTGAGAATTCCCGGATGGTTAACTCTGCCTTTGTCAGCCAAGCCTACGGAAATATAAAGCGCAAGCTACAAAAGTTAGAAGGGTTTGTAGGGATGTCCATAACCCAACTAATGGAGGTAGCAAATAAGGTATACATGAATAGGGAAACAGAGACAAAGAAGGAGAAAGAGCGTAAGATGCGTAGAAAAGCAGATATGCTAGCGGTAGTGATCGCAGGCGTAGATAGAAGGGAAAAGGAAGTGTATAGGGGAACGGATAAAGGCGAGAGTAAATGGAATAGGGAACCCTTGAGTAGGAATCAATGCGCGTACTGTAGGGAAGAAGGGCATTGGAGAAGTGTCCACAAAGGGAACAGTATGAGAGAGACAGACCTAGGGCAGGATATGGTAATTATAGAGGCAGAGCGAGAGTCCTGGAGGGAATAGTGGTAGTAATAGAGGAAGTGTTAGTGGAGATAGGTACTACCCAGCAGCGCAGAGACCCCGCGATAGAGAAGATAGGGACTTTGTGGGGTTGGCTGACACAGTCATGGAGGACTATTGATACCGACCGGGCTCCATCCCCCTTGGCCGAGCGGAGCCTATGGTCGATGTAGCAATAGGGGGAAAAAGGAGTGCTTTCATGATCGATACTGGTGCTGAACATTCGGTGGTGACTGACCTAGTTGCTCCTCCATCTGGAAGAACTATCACCGTAATAGGAGCAACTGGAAGGAGTGCTGCTAAACCGGTTCTTAAAAGTCGACTCTGTACATTGGGAGGCCACGTAGTGAAACATCAATTCATTTATATGCCTGAATGTCCTAGCATTCCAACTGCTAGGACGTGATTTGTTGTCAAAATTACAAGCACAGATAACATTTCTACCAAATGGAACAACATCTTTAAAGTTCAATGGACCTTCAGGTATAATGACAATAGCAGTACCAAAGGAAGAAGAGTGGCGACTTTATACAGTGTTGACTAGCCAAAACCTTAAGAGTGATGAATCCTTGTTCAACATACCAGGAGTGTGGGCAGAGAACAACCCACCAGGACTTGCTCGCAATATTCCACCAATTCGAATTGAACTGAAACTTGGGGTTTATCCAGTGAGCTTAAGACAATATCATATCCCACAAAAGGCCAAGAAGAACATACAATCATATTTGGATAAGTTCATAAGGTATGGTATCCTAAAATTCTGTACTTCCCCCTGGAACACCCCATTGTTGCCTGTTCAAAAGCCCGGTACAGATGAGTATCGCCCTGTGCAGGACTTGAGAGCAGTCAATGATGCGGTCGTAAGTATACACCCAGTTGTGCCCAATCCATATAACCTGCTTGCTTTAATTCCGGGCGGGGCTACCTATTTTACTGTCCTAGATCTCAAAGATGCCTTCTTTTGCCTTCGAATTGCTGCGGAAAGCCAGTGTATCTTCGCATTCCAATGGGAAAATGCTGTAACGGGCTTGAAACGCCAGATGACTTGGACAAGGCTGCCCCAAGGGTTTAAAAATTCACCTACCCTATTTGGATCAGCTTTAAGTCAAGACTTACTGGATTTCAAGTCCATCCCAGGAGAGTGTGTACTATTGCAATACGTAGATGATTTGTTGATAGCGGCAGTTACACACATGATTTACTACACATTCTCTGGAAGGCAGGATACAAGGTGTCCAGGAAGAAAGCTCAGTTGTGTCAGCCGACTGTCAAGTATCTGGGATTCCATATCTCTGAAGGTCAAAGAATAATGGGGCCAGAGAGAAAAGAAGCTGTATGCCAAATACCAATACCCAAGAATAGAAGACAAGTGCGGGAATTCTTGGGGGCAGCAGGCTTCTGTAGGATATGGAGTCCCAGTTATGCGATATTGGCGAAACCTCTTTATGCAGCTATAAAAGGTACAGAGCACGATCCCTTCCTATGGACCCCTGAACAGCAAAAGGCATTTGAAGATGTGAAGAAGGCTTTGATGAGTGCCCCAGCATTAGGTCTACCTGATCATACACGCCCATTCTACTTATATGTACACGAGCAAAGAAGAATGGCTGTGGGAGTATTGACACAGTACTTGGGATCATGGCAAAGACCTGTTGCATATATGTCCAAACAACTGGATGCAGTGGCCAGTGGTCTTCCACCTTGTCTAAGAGCCGTAGCTGCCGCCGCCCTGCTGGTAGCCGAAGCTGATAAACTCACTCTGGGTCAGGAACTCTATGTGCGAGTCCCGCACGCAGTACAAACGTTGCTAGACTATAAAGGCAATCATTGGTTTAGTAACAGCCGCATGACTAAGTATCAAGCTATGTTGTGTGAAAACCCGAGAGTGCATCTAGAGACTGTTAACACCTTGAATCCAGCTACCCTTTTGCCACAACCTACTGAGAGTCAACATGATTGCCTGGAAGTGATGGATGAAGTATTCTCAAGTAGACCAGATCTTCGTGACTTTCCCCTTCAGAACCCTGATGTCCAGTACTATACGGACGGCAGTAGTTATGTGAAAGAAGGGATTCGTTATGCAGGGTACGCAGTGACAACTATAGACAAGGTGATAGAAGCTCGGCCATTGTCAAAAGGAACATCGGCACAGAAGGCAGACCTAATTGCACTCACACGAGCGTTACAATTGGCTGAAGGTTTAAGAGTGAACATCTACACGGACTCCAAGTATGCGTTTTTAACCACTCATGCCCACGGAGCTTTGTATAAAGAAAGAGGATTATTGAACTCAGAGGGTAAAGAAATCAAGTACGCAGCTGAGATATTACAACTACTAGAAGCCGTGTGGGAACCGAAAGAAGTTGGCATTGTCGGGCGCATCTGAAAGGTGATGGTGATGTAACCAAAAGAAATCGGATGCCAGCTAAGCGTGCCGCTGAATCAGGAAGACAGGAGTATGTGGAACATATAGCTGCTCTTATACCGACCCCACTGTCTCAGTGGACTCCAGTTTATACAGCTCAAGAAGAAGAGTGGTTAAAGACTGAAGCTGGGAAGTACCTGGAGAACAATTGGTATCAGTTAGAAGATGGAAGAATAGTTATTCCAGCATCACTAGCTGTAGAAATTGTCCAGAACTATCATAACGGGACACATTCTGGAAGAGATAGTATGGAAGAATCTCTTAGGAAACATTTCTACATACCCAGATTGTCCAACTTGACTCAAGCCATTGTACGAAGATGTGTGATATGTGCCAAGAATAACGCAAGGCAAGGACCAGTGAAACCACCGGGAGTCCAGTATATGGGGGGACTCCCTATGTCCGATCTTCAGATAGACTATACGGTAATGCCTAAATCCGGTGGACATCGCTACCTACTAGTAGTTGTGTGTACCTACTCAGGTTGGGTAGAAGCATGTCCTACTTGTACAGAGAAAGCAGGAGAAGTTGTGCGATTCCTGTTGCGAGAAATAATACCCCGATATGGACTACCATGCTCTATAGGATCGGATAATGGTCCAGCCTTTGTTCACCAGTGCCTACAACAACTGACTCATATGCTTGGTATTAAGTGGAAGCTTCATACGGCATATAGACCTCAGAGCTCTGGTAAAGTAGAAAGGATGAACAGAACTATTAAGAACCAATTGGCCAAGATGTGTCAAGAGACTCAGCTTAAGTGGAATGTTCTTTTGCCCATAGCTCTGTTGCGTATTCGTAGTACACCTACCAGAAGGATGGGTCTCTCACCTTTTGAAATCATGTATGGGCGTCCACCTCCCGTACTTGATAACTTAAGGGGGGATTTGAGTCAGTTGGGAGAAGGAATCACCCGGCAGCAGGTTGTAGAGTTGGGTAAAACTATGGAGGAGGTACAGAAATGGGTACAAGATAGATTACCTGTGAATATTTATCCCCCTGTTCATAGTTATCATCCAGGAGATCAAGTATGGATAAAAGAGTGGAACAGTGTACCGTTAGGGCCTAAGTGGAGGGGTCCTTATGTTGTTCTTTTGTCTACCCCTACAGCTATAAAGGTGGCTGAAGTGACTCCGTGGATTTATCACTCCAGGGTTAAACCAGCAGCAGTAGATTCTTGGCAAGCTACACCAGATCCAGAGAATCCCTGCAAGATCCGGTTAAAGCGCACGACTCAGTCGGAGTGATGAGGAGATATCGGGATTTCAAGTGTGTTTAAAGAGATCAGCAAGTGAGTGTTTTGACGGCCATAATAAAGCCTGACCACTTACCCACGTGACATAGCCAGAGTGTCTTGAAGGGACCTCTGTGAAGGGAAGAGAGGACCCGCAGAACTCCATTCCTTGCAGCCCTTACACCCTGGAAGCTGAGGTGCCATCGCACGGACGAAGAATGAGGATGAAGACGTCGAAAGAAGTGCTCTTGATAATGTATATTTTTGTGATTTTAATTATTCAGGAAGGTAGAGGTACCGACACACCTAGCTGTGAGGTTTGCATTAAGACTACTAAAACAGGTAATCATATTTCCCAGACCCTTATTTGGCATTCACAATATGAGTGTAAAGGATATGTATCTAGGTGTAGATACTTAGGTATAGATTATAGTGTATGCCATTTAGGAGTAGGAGAACCTAAGTGCTTCAATCCAGAGTATCAACCCCGTACAATTTGGTTGACCCTCCGGAATGGAGACCCACAGGGGACCCTAATAAATAAAACAGTATTAGAAACCGTACATTCTTCGGGTGTTCTGCTATTTGATGCATGTAAGGCGATATCAAGTGGTAGGAAACCGTGGAATGTATGCGGGGATCTTAAATGGGAAAGAGCGTATGGGTCCAATGATAAGTATATTTGTCCCAGTAGTAGAAACAAGTATGTAAATCCAAAATGCCCAGATAGGGATTATAACTATTGTCCATATTGGTCTTGTGTAGGGTGGGCAACTTGGGGACAGACAGTAGATAAGGATATGATTGTTACTAAGTTGCCTACCAAACCATATTGTAAGTCTATGGAATGTAACCCAGTCCATATACTTATTAATAATCCTGAACAATTTATAGATAGGTTCGGAAACTTATTTGGGTTCCAGATATATGGGACGGGTTTGGATCCTGGGACAATATTATTTATAGGGATAGAGACCGATACCGTAGCATCCCAAACTCATCAGGTTTTCCATTCTTTTTATGAAGAGATGAGTGTAGAAAATAAGATCCCCCATAATGCTAAAAAACCTGTTTATTGATCTGGCTGAGAGTATTGCTGGTAGTCTTAATGTGACCAACTGCTATGTGTGTGGAGGTACTAACATGGGAGACCAATGGCCCTGGGAAGCAAAGGAGGTAATGTATTCTGGTTCTGAGACAATTGAACAAATAATATCTTCTCAAGCCGATTATCAAATGAGTGTTAGAGGTAAATCTGAGTGGCGATTAAAGACCTCCATTATAGGTTACGTTTGCATAGCAAGGAAAGGAATAATGTTTAATACATCTGTAGGAGAACTGACTTGTCTAGGGCAAAAAGCTTATGATGATAATACAAAGAATACAACCTGGTGGTCGGCTTCAAATGTCTCAGAACCACCTAACCCGTTTGCAAGTTATACCAATTTAAAGGACGTGTGGTTTGATTTATCTATCACATCTAGTTGGAAAGCCCCGGCACATTTGTACTGGATCTGTGGTAAGAAAGCCTATTCGGAGTTACCACAGGACTGGGAAGGGGCATGTGTGTTAGGTATGCTCAAACCATCCTTCTTCTTGTTGCCTATTGAAACAGGAGAGACTTTGGGAGTATATGATGTGAATCATAGGAAGAAAAGAGGGCCCCTAGAGATAGGTACCTGGGAAGATAATGATTGGCCTCCCCAGCGTATTATAGATTATTATGGGCCAGCTACGTGGGCAGAGGATGGTACTTTTGGATATAGAACCCCAATATGTATGCTCAACCGTATTATAAGGTTACAGGCAGTGGTTGAGATAATTACCAATGAGACATCGCAAGCGCTCAATCTCCTAGCGAAGCATAATACTAGAATGAGAACAGCCGTTTACCAAAATAGATTAGCTTTGGATTACCTATTGGCAGTAGAGGGAAGTGTATGTGGGAAGTTTAACCTAAGCAATTGCTGTCTTCAAATAGATGATGAAGGGCAAGCAATAGCTGAGCTTACTAGCCATATGGTTAAACTAGCGCATGTGCCTACTCAGGTATGGAAAGGGTATAATCCAAGTAGTTGGTTTGGTAATTGGTATGAGCAGTTTGGAGGACTTAAGGCATTGGTAGGTGGAGTCATGCTAATCTTAATGCTGTGTCTTCTCCTACCATGTCTTGTTCCTTTGGTAGTTAGATCTGTGCAGGGCATTATAGAAAATATAGCAGAGAGAAAGGCTGCTGCACAGATAATGGCCATATATAGATATGAGGCTTTAAATCAGGGAGAACTAGTACAGGAAGAGGAATGTTGAGGGATTCATGTCTTTAAGGAGTCGCAAAGTCTGGTCTGGTTCATGGCAACCTGAGGTATATGCAAACTATGGTTAAGTGATGCCTCTGGAATTGTGAAAATATCAGAGGCATCAAAGGGGGGAATGTGGTGGAATCTCGGTAAAAATAAATTTAGTAGGCCGAGATTACCTCGTGGCATGTGTACGTGCATATACTGGTGTATCGGTCGGTTGGTTGCACGTGGCAAAGATACGATCAGTAGTGTACGGAGCATGTGCGAGAATACCGGATGTAGTATTCCCCTCCTCCATTGTGCTGGGCAAGCCATGTGGTCAAACAGGAAGTTAGTTCTTGTTCGATTGATAGGGTAAGAGTATGTGTGGGTGGAGCTTATTATGGGAGGAGTTACATGCCTATATAAGGAGCCTACACTATTGTCCGGGGCTCAGATTTTGTTGTATTTTGGTGACATTAGTCCCTCTGAGTCTCGTTCGGTGAATCGAATAAAGAATCTCTTCCTTCCTGAAGAAACCTGTGTCCATCTCTCTGTGCTTGGCTTCCGTCAGTTTCTCCGGTATCAATCTTAGTACAGGAGACCCGGCTGGAAACCCTCGCGGCCCTGCACGCTGCAAAGCGGGACTGGAGATGGGGGCCCTCCTACTTCTCTCTAGCCACAGAGAGATATGGGGGAATCGCCATCCTATTCAAGGACGTTGATGCTTGCATCAACAGGGTTATTGAGTTGCAAAAAGGACGGTGTGTGGTTTTAGATGTCTCACTGGGCAGGCAACCTCTCAGGATAATTAACATCTATGGCCCCCAAACTAAGTGGGAGAGGAAGCGCCTGTTTATTGAGATAGAGCCTTACCTTTATACATGCAAGCCGATCCTGTTTGGCGGTGACTTCAACACCATAACTAGGCCTCAAGACAGGAGAGGCGCCACTCAGAGGCTGGGGTATGACTCCTATTTTTTAAATAAGATGGTTAGTCATGCTGGATTGGTTGATGTGTACCTTCATCACACTCCCAATCCCACGGGTAGGTACACTTATCACAGAGGTAGCTGTCAGAGTAGGATAGATAGGTTTTTCTTTAAGGAGAATTTCCCGGTGGCGGCACCCGTGCTTACACCGGTGGAGTTCTCCGACCATCACATTTTGTCTTGCGAGTTGAACGTCCATAGTACCCCACCTAAGGGTAGAGGGATCTGGCGGCTAGATTCAGACCTCCTGGTGGAACAGAGGGTTCAGCAAGCCTTCATGGAATTCTTTCACGATCAGATGACATTGGCCGATTTAGGGCAAACGAAGTCTGAGTGGTGGGAGATGGTGAAGGCCAGAACTCAACGGCTGTTTCGCAATCTCGCCCGAAACATGCAGTCCTGCAGGTACAAGATGTATCTGGGCTTGCTTGGGAGGTTAGACATCCTGATCTCACAGGGAGGTGACCCCGAGGACATTGCGGCGGTTAAAGCCCTGATGAGGAGTTATCAGTATGATAGGTACGCCTCCCTTGTAAAAGTGAGGGATCATGGGTCGTACCGCTCGCCCGATCCTTATCTTAGCTGCAAGCGGAAGGAAGGTACCAAGGCCATCCCTAGTCTGCGGAGCAACGACGGGATCCTCGAGGAGTCTCCTCGCGGGATTCTGAAGGTGGTCCGCGACTACTATATTGAGCTCCTCGGAAGGGGCAGCCCCCAATGTAGCGAGGCGGGTACCTCCCACGGGAGAAGGGTGGATGACTTCTTAAGCGAGCTCACGCTCCCTGAGCATAGCGACCTTTCTTTTGACGAGTTGGTTAGCGAGATCACCATAGAAGAGGTCACAGAGAGTATCCAACAGCAGAACAAGTGTGAGTCGCCTGGTCCTGACGGGCTGACGGCCGAGTTTTACCAACAGTTCTGCGACCTCTTGGCCCCTCATCTGACCGAGGTGTTTAATGAGAGCTTGGCTCAAGGATTATTGTCACCCTCGATGAGGACTTCTGCCCTGATCTTGCTGTCCAAGCCGAACGTGCTCGACATAGCGGATGTGGGGAACTTGCGCCCCATATCCCTGTTTAATGTCGACAGGAAGGTCCTGGCAAAGATTTTGATGAAACGAGTACAGGGCCTAGCAAGGCGTGTCCTATCCACCTCCCAGTACTGTTCAATCGGGGGCAGAACTGTCTTCGATGCCGTTTTCGAGGTCAGGGAAGCTCTCGAGAAGTGCAGGGCCGGAGAAAGGGGGATATACGTTCTGGCGCTTGATCAGTCCAAAGCTTTTGATCGGGTAGATCACCGTTATCTGTGGTCAGTCTTGCGGAAGTATGGCTTGCCGGGAAAATTCATCAATTGGATAATCACCTTGTACAGAGGGGCCGAAAGCTTCGCTCTTGTGAACGGGTGGAGGGGCAGGACGTTTAGGATCCGGTCCGGGGTCCGGCAAGGCTGTCCTCTCAGCCCACTCTTGTACGTGTTTGCAGTCGATCCCTTCATCCGAAGGGTCGAGGCGAGCACGTTACAGGGAGTGGCCAGGGCTCCGGAGAGGCCTTTACGGGTTGTTGCCTACGCTGATGACATCTCCATTGTGGTCTCCGATACTCGGGAGGCCACGGGGGTGGATGATTTAATCCTAGCGTATTCTGCCGCTTCAACCTCTCGTGTCAACAGGGACAAGAGCATAGTTTTCTGGTGCGGGAAGGAGGGGGACCAGTTCCCTCTTCCAGACGGTTTCCCGCGGGCCCAGTCTGAAATTAAGATCTTGGGGGTGGTGTTCAGACCAGGGGATCTGGCTCTCAGGAACTGGTCCGAACGGCTTGCCATAGCTTCCAGCAAGGTGGAGGAGAGCCACAGGTGGAAACTGACTTACAGAGAACCGTATTCGGCTACGTCAGTAACATCTTCCTTTTGCCCAGGTCCCTCCACGCTCGGATGTTCGCACTGTTCTTCCGCATGTTGTGGGGGAACAGGCTGAACCTCATCAAGAGGGAGGTCACTTACTTGGCCAGGAAGGACAGGGGTTTTGGCTATGGTCAACCCCATCGTCTTTTTTCAATAACACCTTCCAGAAAAGGAATTTTGGGGCTCTCCTGAAGGATGAGCCGCCTGGCTGGGCATGTATTTTTCAGGGAGTGGGTTGCACCTTTCCTGGTGGACTGGTTCCACGGCGGGAAAGTGAAGAGTCTGAGAGTCCGGCATTCTCATTACCTCCCGACTTCGGTCATCGAGGGAGTGGGAAGTCTGCGCAGGTGGAACGTCACGGTGGATGAGATTCGGGATTCTCCCAATAGGCTTCTCGACGGGAGGGTCCTGGCCACCCACTATGGCGTTCAGCTCGCATTGAGGGACTGCCCGCCAAGTACTCTCGCCTCGGGGTTGAAAAACATCAACTCCAGGCGCCTTCCAGAGAAATACCGAGACGTGGCGTTTCTCTCCTTCCACGGTAGACTCTACGTTAGAGGTAACTTGAAGTACAGGAAAATCACAGATCGCGGATGTCCTCGGGTGGAATGTTCCGGGAGAGTGGAGTCCATGGACCACTTTCTCCTCGAGTGTCCCTTTAACGTACGGGTCTACAAAGAGGTCTCGGCCGCCTTGGGTGTACGGGACGTCCAACTCACGGGGGAGGAACTTTAATTTGAGCACCTTTTACTTAGTCCGTTCAGTCGTCAAGTACTTCACATGGATGGCACGGTGTCAGGTTTCCCTTTAGAGAAAAGACCTTTCCTGTCAGGTGGTGGTAGCAGACATCCGGAGAGCGGTTTGCGGGATCTATAATTCGGAAAGGGCCTCCATGGATCCCACAATTTGGCAGCATCTGTGGCGCTCACGGTCCACCTGCCTTGAGCCGATCCACGGGCGCCCTTGTCTTGGTGACGTTTTTTCCGATACTCTATTCTTCACCCCCCCCTTTAGATTTTGCGAAAATGTTTGATGTTCATGGAAGGCTACCACACTTTTACAAGATGAGTACCTTCTTTCTGTAGGGAATTTGTAGGAATTTGTATATAGTGTTGTATATTATCAATACGAACTTATTGTATGAACTTTTTGCGGGTGGTGGGTTTCTGATGTTTCTCTAGGGTGGGTGTTTATGGACGGAGGGATGGACTCCTTTGGGGTGGTGGGCTTTGCAGGTGGGTGGCGGGTTTTGTACGGGTGTAAATGGACGGAGGGATGGACTCCTTGGGGTGGTGGGTTTTTGGGGATTGGTGATCATGTCAAGTACCAAATATGGACATAATGTTAATCAGTAGGTCACAGACATTTCTGAGATATGATATATTTCTGAAGTCTCTGAGAGATTGTATGTATATAGTGTGTATATAGTATGTATATAGCGTCTCCCCCCCCCCCTTTTCTTTATTTCTTATGATTTTCTTTGCGAGGGTCACCTGGCTGTAGGATGTCAGATCGGTGGGCTCTCCCCTTGTGTGTCTTGTCCTGTGGCTTGTCCCGCGTCCTGTTTCATGTTTTATGCCCCCCCCCCTTCACATGGGTTGATTTAAGGATGCCTCATAAGGCAATGAGGCCTCCCTTTTTAGGTTGATTCTGCCCCATGCAAATAATGGGACCCCTGGTGTTATGTTATGCTTTTCTTTCTGCCATGAGAGAGGCACATGTCTCTGGGATGCGCTTGTCCCTGCGGTGTGCATATCTCGGGGGGGCGTGCCTCTGGGGTGGGCGTGCCTCTGGGGTGAGCGTGCCTCTGGGGGTGTATGCCTCTGGGGTGTGTGTTTCTTCAGGAGTGTTTTCTTCGGGGGTATGTGCCTCCAATGCGAGTATTGTTGACATATGCATTTGTATATTGTGTATGTTTCATATTTTGCTGGTTTATGGCCTTGTTGGTCTCTTGTTTTGTATTTGATACTTCCTGTTCATTTGTTATTTGTGTCGATTTTTGTTATTCTTTGTGGCATATTTTCAATAAATCCAAATATTTCCAGATCCAACCACTGGGGCTGGGAGGAGCTTGCTGCTGCTGGAGTGTGGAGCTGTTTGGTGCTGTGCTCTGTGCTTCTCCCTGGAACCACACCCGTTTCCTACTGGATTGGGAGCTCACTTTTTGGGCTTGGAAACTACTACAGCAGGGGGCTCTGCCTGGGCCTAAGCAGCATGGCCCTCGGGCCTTCCTCCCCAGCCTGGGGATGGAAGGTCAGGTTGGACAAGTTACAAGTTGGGCTGGCATGTGGGGAGGGTAGGGTGGATACCAGGAGCCTGTCCTGGACTGAACACCAGGCCCTCTCCCGGCAAATACGACAGCAAGTATCCCAGTTGGAAGAACTGACGGGGGGATGGCTAGCAAGCTTGCTGCCTGGAAAAAGGGAGTGGGGGTCCCCCAGGGAGCCAGGGCCGATATCCATCTGCTCTCTGGGTTGCTGGCAGAGTGCAGGGAACTTGCCAGCAGCGGCCTCCACTTCCTGGAGCAGTCCCCCCCCCCCCCTGGAGGTGGGAGAGGGTCCTGGGGAGGAAGTAGTCCCTGAGACCCCCCTGAGGTGGCTGGTACCAGCGAGGCCCCTCAGGCCTCCCTCACCTATGCTGAGGCTGCAAGGGGTGAGGGGGTTGAGGCTAGGGCATTTAAGGGGCTACCTTCTGACAGGCTCCGGGGTCTGCTTGTATCCCTGAAGGCCCAGCACACCGAGGCAGATTCGGGCCTAGCTGGGGTCCAGGCAGAGCTGAGGGAGCAGAGGGATAAGTCCAGCAGGACCTCTAACCATAAAAGGGGTCCTCTGAGGGCCATAATAGCGCAGAAAAAACTGGAGGAGCAGCGGCTGTCATACACCTTGCTCCAGACTGAATCTAAAATAGCGGAAATTCAGGCCATCCTGCAGCAGCGCGCAAAGGATGCTGTAAAATCCAGGAGGCAGAGGGCCCTTGGGGGTAGGAGGGACATGTCCCCAGGTGAGGAGTCCAGCAAGGACTCGGATGCTAACTACCATCACTCACCTGGGGAGCCATGTACCTCTGCCCTTGCTACACCAGGGGGCGCAGCTGAGACCACCGAGAGGAAGGCCAGAGAGAAGGACAGTGAAGCGGAGTGGGAAGGATAGAAGGGAGAAGAATGGAGTGGGAAGGATAGAAGGGAGAAGAATGGAGGATGAATATCGGGCAGGACAGGGGTCGAGGGCTGATTAAGGAGTCTCTCCTCAAGTTTGGAGACGAACTTGGGGAGGGCTCCGTTAAAGCAAAGAAAAAGAAGAAAAACACCGCCCAGCGTCAGCCTGAGACCTCTGTCAGGGGGTCTGGAGATTCCACGGAGGAGGGTGAGTGCTCCCCTGCTGAGTTTGTATACAATGAAGAGGATTTCCAGGCCTTGCAGAAGCCTGGGGCCAGGGATACTAACCCCACAGGTGGCAACACCTGTGTGCCCCAGGAGTCTGCACGCCCTGCCTCTGTGGACGTATTTGGACCCCCTGCCGCCCTCCATGATGACAGGGAGACCATCCCCGCCGGTACTGTGGCGGGTACCGGTGATCCCATGGAGGGGCCCTTCCCCTTCTCCCTTCCCTCCCTTCCCTCTGACCTTCCTCTTGATGTGGTTGCGCCCTCTGGAGTGGCTGGATCCTCTGCCTCCTGTCCTCAGGCGGCTGCTGGGCAGGATGGCACCAGTGGGTTCAGTCTGGAGAAAGGTGTGGCTGGCTGCTCCATAAAAGGTGCTGCCTCAGTTCCCAGCGCTGTGCAGCCTGTTGGGGGGGAAAGACGGTGTCGCTGGACCCTCCATGGTGACTGCTCCTGAAGCGGAGCGGCCTGGTGGGGGGGAATAGCTGTGCCGTTGGACCTTCCATGAAGGTTGCTGCAGTAGCTGGGGCTGTGCAGCACCAGAGTATGCAGATTGATGGCCCTCCTTCTCCCTCTGTTCCCTCAGAGGATTTTCAACTCCTCTCCCCTGTCTGTGAGTCTCCTCCCCCGTTTGTTTCCCAGCCTGCTTCCCAGCTTGTTTCACAGTCTGTTTCCCTGTCTGTTACCTCATGTGTTCCCTTCTATGTCATGGCTAAAACTTATGCTGCGGGTTCCACTGGCACTGGGGGAGCTGTGGGTACGGAGCTTTATGGAGCGGGTGCCACTGGTGCCGCGGGTACCGGCTTCGCGGGTGCCTGGGATGCCTGGGTAGCCGCGGGTGCTGTGGTTGCTGGGGGCTCCCATCATCCCCAGCCAGTAGTCCATATTGAAAGAACCACTAGTGGAGGTAAGAAAAGCATTACTTACTCTCTGTATGGCCCCACTGGTGGTTTGGGGATGGCTGGGGATGATGGGAGTGTACATGGCAATATTGATGTTACTGTTTCTAAAGTTCCTAATGTTTCTAATATGGTGGGACCCATTGACCTAAGCAGGAATGTCCACAGCCCGTTCCACTTTGACCCCCCTGGTTATGTTGCCCCCCACACCGGTATTGTTGCCCCCCACACCGGTATTGTTGCCCCCCACACCGGTATTGTTGCCCCCGCCCCTGGTAATGTTGCCCCCGGTAATGTTGCCCCCGCCCCTGGTAATTTTGCACCCCCTGGTAATGTGGCCCCCCACCCTGGTAATGTTGCCCCCGCCCCTGGTTCATATGGTTATGTTGGCACACAGGTGGCGGGCACAAGCACGGGCACGGGCACCCTGGCAAAGGGTGCCAAAATTGTAAATATAGTAGATGCACAAGTAGGTACACAGGTTCCCCTTAGGCACTCCCAGGTTGTCGCCCAAGGTTCTGGTGTGACCGAGGCCTCTGGTCCTGCGGGGGGAGTCCGCCTCACCCCTTCCCAGGCGGCGGGTCCCAGTGTGCCCAATGCTTGGGCATCTGGGCCACCTCGCCTCAGCGGGCGGGCCTGCTGCGCGTCCTCAGGTTTCCTTTGGGAACAGGAGGAACGTGGTACGGCTCGTCTGTGGGGGTGAGACGCAGGTGCCTGACAGAAGGTGGCTGGTGACCCGTTTAAAGGATATGGGGTTTACCCCCCCCCCCCCCTTCTCAGTTATCCCCCGGGTGCTTCATGCCGAAATGGGGCTCACTCCCCTTCAGGTGCCTAAGAGGCATTGATTTTCAGTTATGTCTCATTATGGTTTATGGTTAAGCATTGTTTATGTATATTTTCTGTTGTATTTGCTATTTATGTTGCTTTATACTCCAATAAATACAAATATTCCAGCTCCAACCACTGGGGGCTGGGAGTTTGAAGCAGCAGGTTGTGTGCAGACTGAGCTCCTGACTTCCAGGACCACACCCTGGGAGCGTTTGGTGTGCTAGCCCAATTTGGTGCACTTTTCTGGGCTGTAATTTTGACCTTGGCTCCTGGAGCATTTGCCTGGTTCCAGACAGCATGTCTTCAGGGCCTCCCTCCCCTACCAGGGGATGGGAGTACTGGCTGCAGCAGGTGGAAGATGAACTCTATGCTGAGACTGAATTGCCTGAAGCAATAACCCTCTCATGGACCGACCAACAAGCCCTCACCAGGACCACCAGGCAGCAGGTGAGCAGGTTGCAGGACCTGATACCGGAGAAACTGACGGAAGCCAAGCACAGAGAGATGGACACAGGTTTCTTCAGGAAGGAAGAGATTCTTTATTGGATCACCGATCGGGACTCAGAGGGACTAATGTCACCAAAATACAGCAAGTTCTGAGCCCCGGACAATAGTGCAGGCTCCTTATATAGGCACATAACTCCTCCTATATTAAGCTCCACCCGCACATTCTCTTGACCAATCAATACAAATAAGAATTAACTTCCTGCTTGACCGCATGGCCTGTCCAGCACAATGGAGGAGGGGAATACTACATCCTGTATTCTTGCACATGCTCCGTACACTACTGATCTATCTTGCCTCGTGCAACCAACTGATCGATACGTCAGCATATGCACGTACACATGCCACGTGGTAATCTCGGCCTACTAAATTTATTTTTACCGAGATTCCACCACATTCCCCCCTTTGATGCCTCTTGATATTTCACAATTACTTGAGGCATCACTTAACCTTGGTTTGCATACACCGCAAGTTACCTTGAACCAGACCAGACTTATCTTATGATGTGAATCTTCAACACTCCTCTTCCTGCATTGGTTCTCCCTGATCTAGAGCCTTATATTTATAAATTGCCATTATCTGTGCAGCAGCCTTCCTCTCTGCTATATTTTCTATCAGGCTTTGCACAGACCTAACTACTAAGGGTATAAGACACGGCAGGAGTAGACACAACATTAAAATCAGTAGGACTCCACCTACCACTGCCTTAAGCCCTCCAAACCACTCATACCAGCTACCAAACCAACTACTTGGATTATACCCTTTCCATACCTGTGTAGGCACATGCGCTAGTTTAACCATATGGCTAGTAAGCTCAGCTATTGCTTGCCCTTCGTCATCTATTTGAAGACAGCAATTGCTCAGGTTAAACTTCCCACATACACCTCCCTCTACTGCCAATAGGTAATCCAAAGCTAATCTATTTTGGTATACTGCTGTCCTCATCCTGGTATTATGCTTCGCTAGAAGATTGAGCGCTTGTGATGTCTCGTTAGTAATGATCTCAACCACTGCCTGTAATCTTATAATACGGTTGAGCATATAAATTGGGGTTCTATAACCAAAGGTACCATCCTCTGCCCACGTGGCTGGCCCATAGTAATCTATAATACGCTGGGGAGGCCACTCATTATCTTCCCAGGTGCCTCTCTCTATGGGTCCCCTTTTCTTCCTATGATTCACATCATACACTTTAACACCTAAAGTCTCACCTGTTTCAATAGGTAACAAGAAGAAGGATGGTTTGAGCATACCCAACACACATGCCCCTTCCCAGTCCTGTGGCAACTCCGAATAGGCTTTCTTACCACAGATCAAGTACAAATTTGCTGGGGCTCTCCAGTTAGATGTGATGGACAAATCAAACCACACATCCTTTAAATTGGCGTATCTAGCAAACGGGTTAGATGGTTCTGAGACATTTGAAGCCGACCACCAAGTTGTATTCTTGTATCATCATAAGCTTTTTGCCCTAGACAAGTTAATTCTCCTACAGAAGTATTATACATCATTCCTTTCCTCGCTATGCAAACATAACCTATGATGGAGGTCTTTAATCTCCACTCAGATTTACCTCTAACACTCATATGATAATCGGCTTGTGTAGATATTAATTGGTCAACTGCCTCAGAACCGGACATTACCTCCTTTGCTTCCCAAGGCCATAGGTCTCCCATGTTAGTACCTCCACACACATAGCAGTTGGTAACATTAAGACTACCGGCAATACTTTCAGCTAAATCAATAAACAGGTTTTTAGCATTATGGGGGATCTTATTATCTATGCTCATCTCTTCATAAAAGGAATGGTATACTTGATGAGTTTGGGAGGATACCGTATCAGTCTCTATCCCTATAAACAATACTGTCCCAGGATCTAAACCCGTCCCATATATTTGAAACCCAAATAAATTACCATATTTATCTAAGAACTTGTCAGGGTTATTTATAAGTATATGGACTGGATTGCATTCCATAGACTTACAATATGGACTGGTAGGCAACTTAGTCACAATCATGTCCTTATCTACTGTCTGTCCCCAAGTTGCCCACCCCACACAAGACCAATATGGGCAAAAGTTATAATCTCTATTTGGGCATCTAGGACTCACATACTTATTTTTACTACTGGGACAAATATATTTATCGTTAGACCCATACGTCCTCTCCCATCTAAGATCCCCACATACATTCCACGGCTTTCTACCACTTGATATCGCCTTACACGCATCAAATAGCAGAACACCCGAAGAATGTACGGATTCTAATACCGTCTTATTAATTAGGGTCCCCTGAGGATCTCCATTCCTGAGAGTCAACCAAATCGTACGGGGTTGATACTCTGGACTGAAGCACTTAGGTTCTCCTACTCCTAAATGGCACACACTATATTCTATATTTAAGTATCTACATCTTGATACATCTCCTTTACACTCGTATTGCGAATGCCAAATTAGGGTTTGGGAAATATGGTTACCTGTTCTTGTAGTCTTAATGCATACCTCACAGCTAGGAGTGTCGGTACCTCTACCTTCCTGAATATAAAAATACACATATAAAAACATTATCAAAAACACATCTTTCGTCGTCATCCTCAGTCTTCGTCCGTGCGAAGGCACCTCAGCTTCCAGGATGTAAGGGCTGCAGGGAATGGAGTTCTGCTCGTCTTCACAGGGGTCCCTTCGAGACTTTTCCTGAATTATACACTCGTTGGTGAGCGGACAGGCTTTATTATGGCCTTCTCACTCACTTACCAAATCTCTGAAACAATAAAATTTGTAATCCACAAGGTTCCTCGTCACTCCGACTGAGTCGTGCGTTTTAACCGGATCTTGCAGGGATTCTCTGGATCGGCTGTAGCTTGCCAAGAATCGACTGCTGCTGGTTTAACCCTGGAGTGATGTATCCACGGAGTCACTTCGGCTACTTTTATCGCTGTAGGGGTAGACAAAAGAACAACATAAGGACCTCTCCACTTGGGCCCTAACGGTACATTATTCCACTCTTTAATCCACACTTGGTCTCCTGGGTGGTAACTATGAACTGGGGGATAAATATTCACAGGTAATCTATCTTGTACCCATTTCTGTACCTCCTCCATAGTCTTACCCAACTCTACAACCTGCTGCCGGGTAATTCCTTCTCCCAACTGACTCAAATCCCCCCTTAAGTTACCAAGTACGGGAGGTGGTCGCCCATACATGATTTCAAAAGGAGAGAGGCCCATCCTTCTGGTAGGTTGTGGCGAAACCAACTTCGCCACTGTGAACTGGAGAAGCCTGGTTGCCCGCCTGCTGCCTTTGGACTATGGACCAGACTTTATGGGAATGTGATACCCCAGATAGCTATACCATGGAGCCTATTCATATAATGAAAGACTATGGGAAAGACTTTAGCTCCATGGCAATTGTACTGTGTGAATAGGATCTGCGCGCTATTCGGTAGTTTTGTGCGCTCAGATCCCAGCTATCTGGGGATATGTGAAATGTCTGTGTGTTATGGATAAAAAGTAACTTTCTGTATTTTAAAGTGTTTTTATGTCTTTCTGTAACCATGTGGCTAATGGAGTCTGTCTCTGTGCTGGGAGGTAATTGGATTACTTCTCCAGCACAGAGAAGGAAGCTGGAAAGCTAGGGGTTTTAAAAGATACTTTACTAACTTTTGAACCCCTGGTCTTGCCATTTTTTAATATGTTGTTCCCCTGAATGGATTGATTGTGGATATGTATTTTTATGTGAATGTGATGTATGGTTTTAAAGTTATGAAAGTTGTGTAAAAGTATATTTTAAACTGTATGCATAATGGGATTATGTGTCACACTAAGGGGAGGGGATGTGTGGGATGTAACATCTATGTCATTGGTTCTTTTATGCCTCCCCCTGGGTGTGGCCTGTATGTACTTGTTTGAAATAAAAGCCAGGCTGGATGAGCCAGTCCAGAGTTCCTGTTTAACCCTGAAGCTGAAGTGTTGTCTCTTTCTTGGGGGAAGGGGACTGTATGCCGATTGCCAGGAGTGTAAGCTGTTCGTATTGCTTTTCCTGTTCGGCTGCTTCCAGGGTTCGTGTGTCTGCTGTTCGAGAGTTGGTGAATCCGTGCAGTTTGGGAGTTCGGGAAATTGGTGCTTATAGTAGCTGCTGGTCTATGGAAAAGGGGATTATCGCCTAAACTGGGTTTTATCCTCATATGCTGAAACGGTCCGTTACATAGGTGTACTGCGGATTCGCAATAGAGCTATGGGCAAGAGAACGTTCCACTTAAGTTGGGTTTCCTGACACATTTTAGCCAACTGATTCTTAATAGTTCTATTCATTCTCTCTACCTTACCAGAACTCTGGGGTCTATATGCCGTATGAAGCCTCCACTTTATACCAAGCATATGAGTCAGTTGTTGTAGGCACTGATGAACAAAAGCTGGACCATTGTCCGATCCTATAGAGCAGGGTAGTCCATATCGGGGTATTATTTCTCGTAGCAGGAATCTCACAACTTCCCCTGCTTTCTCTGTACGAGTAGGACATGCTTCTACCCAGCCTGAATAGGTACACACAACTACCAGCAGGTAGCGACGTCCACCAGATTTAGGCATCACTGTATAGTCAATTTGTAAATCGGACATGGGGAGTCCCCCCATAAACTGGACTCCTGGTGGCTTTACTGGTCCTTGCCTTGCATTATTTTTAGCACACGTTACACATCTTCGTACAATGGCCTGAGTCAAGTTGGACAATCTTGGTATGTAGAAATGTTTTCTGAGAGATTCTTCTGTGCTGTCTCTCCCAGAATGTGTCCCGTTGTGATAGTTTTGGACAATTTCTACCGCTAGTGATGCTGGAATGACTATTCTTCCATCTTCTAACTGATACCATTTGTTCTCCAAATACTTTCCAGGTTCAGTCTTTAACCACTCCTCTTCTTGAGCTGTATAAACTGGAGTCCATTGAGATAGTGGAGTTGGTATAAGAGCAGCTATATGCCCCACATACTCTTGTCTTCCCGATTCAGCGGCACGCTTAGCTGCACTGTCTGCCATCCGATTTCCTTTGGTTACATCACCATCTCCTCTCAGATGCGCTCGACAATGTATAATACCGACTTCTTTCGGCTCCCACACTGCTTCCAATAGTTGTAGGATTTCAGCTGCGTACTTGATTTCTTTGCCTTCTGAATTCAATAGTCCTCTTTCTTTATACAAAGCTCCGTGGGCATGAGTGGTTAAAAACGCATACTTGGAGTCCGTGTAGATGTTCACTCTTAAACCTTCAGCCAATTGTAACGCTCGTGTCAGTGCTATCAATTCTGCCTTTTGTGCTGATGTTCCTTTTGCCAGTGGCCGAGCTTCTATCACCTTGTCTATCGTTGTTACTGCATATCCTGCATAGCGGATCCCTTCTTTCACATAACTACTGCCGTCGGTGTAATATTGAACATCGGGGTTCTGGATGGGAAAATCACGAAGATCTGGTCTACTTGAAAATGCTTCATCCATTACTTCCAAACAATCATGCTGACTTTCAGTAGGTTGTGGCAAAAGGGTAGCTGGATTTAAGGTATTTACAGTCTCTAAATGCACTCTTGGGTTTTCACACAACATTGCTTGATACTTGGTCATACGGCTGTTACTAAACCAATGATTTCCTTTGTAATCCAACAACGTCTGTACTGCATGTGGGACTCGTACATAAAGTTCTTGACCCAGAGTGAGTTTATCGGCTTCAGCTACTAGCAGGGCGGCTGCAGCTACGGCTCTTAGACAAGGTGGAAGTCCGCTGGCCACTGCATCCAGTTGTTTAGACATGTAGGCAACAGGTCTTTGCCATGATCCCAAGTACTGTGTCAATACTCCCACAGCCATTCTTCTTTGCTCATGTACATACAGGTAGAATGGTCGTGTGTGATCAGGTAGACCTAATGCTGGGGCACTCATCAAAGCCTTCTTCACATCTTCAAATGCCGTTTGCTGTTCTTGAGTCCATAAGAAGGGGTCGTGCTCTGTACCCTTGATAGCTGCATGCAGAGGTTTTGCCAGTATCGCGTAGCTGGGAATCCATATCCTACAGAAGCCTGCTGCCCCCAAGAATTCTCGCACTTGTCTTCTATTCTTGGGTATCGGTATTTGGCACACAGCTTCTTTTCTCTCTGGCCCCATAATTCTTTGACCTTCAGAGATATGGAATCCCAGATATTTGACAGTTGGCAAACACAACTGAGCCTTCTTTCTAGACACCTTGTATCCTGCCTTCCAGAGAATGTGTAGTAGATCGTGCGTTGCTTGCTGACATATTTCCTTTGTAACTGCTGCTATCAACAAGTCATCTACATATTGTAACAATACACACTCTCCTGGGATGGACTCGAAATCCAGTAGATCTTGACTTAGAGCTGAACCAAATAGGGTAGGTGAATTTTTAAACCCTTGGGGCAGTCTTGTCCAGGTCATTTGGCGTTTTGAGCCCGTCACAGCGTTTTCCCATTGGAAAGCAAAGATACATTGACTTTCTGCGGCAATTCGGAGGCAAAAGAAGGCATCTTTGAGGTCTAAGACTGTAAAGTAAGTAGCCCCACCCGGAATTAAAGCAAGCAGGTTATATGGATTGGGTACAACTGGATGTATGCTAACAACCGCATCATTGACTGCTCTCAAGTCCTGCACAGGTCGATACTCATCTATACCGGGCTTTTGAACAGGCAGCAATGGGGTGTTCCAGGGGGAAGTACAGAATTTTAGGATACCATACCGTATGAACTTATCCAGATAAGATTGGATGTTCTTCTTAGCCTTCTGCGGGATGTGATATTGTCTTAGGCTTACTGGATAAACCCCAAGTTTTAGTTCGATTTTAATAGGTGGAATATTGCGGGCCAGTCCTGGTGGGTTGTTCTCTGCCCAAACTCCTGGTATGTTGAATAAGGATTCATCACTCCTAGGGTTTTGGCTAGTCAACGCTGTATAAAGTCGCCACTCTTCTTCCTTTGGTACGGATAATGTCATAATACCTGAATGTTGTTCCATTTGGTAGGAACGTAATCTGCGCTTGTAACTTAGATAGCATATCACGTCCCAGCAATTGGACTGGACATTCAGGCATATAAAGGAATTGATGTTTTACTACGTGGCCTCCCAATGTACAGAGTCGACTTTTAAGAACCGGTTTTGCAGCACTTCTTCCAGTTGCTCCTATTACAGTAATAGTTCTTCCAGATGGAGGAGCAACTAGGTCAGTCACCACCGAATGTTCAGCACCAGTGTCGATCATGAACGCACTCCTTTTTCCCCCTATTGATACATCGACCATAGGCTCCGCTCGACCAAGGGGGATGGAGCCTGGTCGGTATCAATAGTCCTCCATGACCGTGTCAGCCAATCCTACAAAGTCCCTACCTTCTCTATCGCGGGACCTTTGCGCTGCTGGATAATACCTATCTTCCCTTACACTTCCTCTGTTCCCATTACTCCCTCTATTACCATTGCTCCCTCCGGGGCCTCCTCTACCTCTCGCTCTGCCTCTAAAGTTTCCATAACCTGTCCTAGGTCTGTCTCTCTCATACTGTTCCCTTCGTGGACACTCACTTCTCCAATGCCCTTCTTCCCTACAGTATGCGCACTGATTTCTACTCAGAGGTTCCTCATTCCACTTACTATCGCCTCTATCTGGGCCCCATCTATCTACGCCTGCGATCGCTACCGCTAGCATATCTGCCTTTCTACGCATCTTGCGCTTTTCCTCTTTCTTTGTCTCTGTTTCCCTGTTCATATATACTTTATTTGCTACCTCCATTAGTTGGGTGATAGACATTCCTGCAAACCCTTCTAACTTTTGTAGCTTGCGCTTAATATCTCCGTAAGCTTGGCTGACAAAGGCAGAGTTTACCATTCGGGAATTATCAGCGTCTTCCGGATTAAAGAGGGTATACAAGCGGTATGCCTCCAATAATCGGTCATAAAAGACACTGGGCGCTTCATCACTTTTCTGAATCACCTCAACTGTCTTCGACATATTAATAGCTTTCTTTCCTCCGGCTTTCATGCCAGCAATTATAGCGTCTCTATAGGCTTTGAGTTGAACCATATCTGCGCCATTAACATTCTAATCGGGATCGGTATAAGGGTAATGTGTTGCGGCCCATGCTGCCGGATTGGCTTGATTTAAAGCACGGCCTCTATCCTCTAGCGCTTTAATGGCCGCTTGGTTAATCCTTGTCCTTTCCTCATTATTAAACAATGTCATTAATAACTGCTGGCAATCAGCCCATGTCGGATTATGTGTCTGAACTATCGAGGTGAACAGATCGGTCATAGCTTGTGGTTTCTCAGTGTACGAGGAATTGTGGGTCTTCCAATTCAAGAGATCGGTAGTCGTGAACGGGACATATACGAAGACTGGGTCAGCATGTGCCATTTGACCTGCGGCACCGAGATAGGCTGACCCAGGATTCAGACGAAGAGGCATCTGATAATGTCTAAGTTGTTGGGTACCGGTCAGTTGTCGGGTTAGTATAGGGCTACGTGGAGGGGCGTCAGTTATGGGTTCCAGTCGGGGGGAAATAAGGCATGAGGATGTGGGAGCTTGATTTTGGGAAAAGCTAGTAAATAGAATACTCCCAGCCGAGCTAGAAGAAGCTTGACCGGAAGTTTGAAGTGGCGCCAAATCAGGATATTCAGATCTAACGGGGGTTGGTTCTGGTTCCGGAAGGGGAGGTTTAATACGAGGGGGGGTGGATTCTGTACTGGAGGAGGAAGCGGAAGTGGATGAGGGCAATGAGGGGAGGGGTATAGAACTTCCTGCACTCGCGTCACCTCTTCCTATAGGGAAGTAAGGGGGCGGCAAAGGGATCTCGGACTCAGGGGGCGTGTCCAAAATGGGCCTAACCACAGTCCTAGTGGACAAACAAGTCCTGGCCACCATGAGGCGACATTGCTCCTCGTGGCATATCTGAATCCATTTTGGCGAGTCGTTTACGGCCTGTCTCCAACAATCAATATATGGAAACTGTCCGTAAAGTTCAGGCCTACCTGACACAGCCACGTGTACACGCTGTATCAGGGTTGGATCCAAACTACCACGTGGCGGCCATGCCGCAACCAAAATAGGCCACTCCCTAGTGCACAAAGTGACCAAACGTACAGGAGACATTTTAACCCCAAAATCACATGTTTTAAATCCCTTTTTAAAATGCTTTACCATACAACCTAAGGGATCCAAAATCGTTGACTCCGACGCGCCCATACTTATCTATGGAACGTCGTTGACAACGAATACTATGCACGCGTTCTATTCAACAGTCACATCCGTTTCCTCTGGCAACAGCACCACGTGGTACGGTTACCAAGTGAAACGTACACAATAACACAATAAACACTCAGGGAATTCCCGTACACACACAGCTGTTACACCAGTCACTAAATAATCAATATTATGCCCTTTGGCGAAACTATACAGTCACCCACGCTATAATTCTCTATATACGAATTATCCGTCTATAACACACCCCAGTAACATCGTCTTTTACAAATAGCGGTTACAGTACGGTTAGCATAGGTCAAAGCACAATTTAAGGTCACAATACAATTATTAGTGGTTATGGTGTTAAACATGCAATGGATGACAATGATTAGTACTTATATACAGTGTCAGTAAATATACAGGGTTATGGTACCGTGCACTATGATACAGCAACACACTATTAACACTCTCGCTAGACGGCTGAGCTCGCGCTATCTAACAAGATATACACGCTACTAAACAATCTTTAACACATTTACAATCCCAACTAAACTATTGGCCAGTACCTTGAATGGACTACCTAAAACTATCTACATCCGTTTTGGTTAGCCACACTGCCCAAGCACCACATATAGCGAACTAGAGGGCGGAATTTACACAGAACCCCCTTAGTCTATTTACTCTATCAAAAATCTAGTGGGTTCCAAATTTACACGCCTTCCCACTTAGCCAAGATAGGTTGAGATCTAGCGAACCGAATTTACACAGACGCCGCTTAGTCTCCCGGTCCCTCCGACCTAGCGAACAAAATATACACCCTAGAACGCTAGTCTAGACAAGACACCGGTGTCCGGCTAGGGCTATTTACACAGAACCCCGCCTGACTCCAAACCAAATCAAACGGTCTTACTAAAGAGCGTTCGATTGAGCGGTGCGCCTTCGCTCCTTCCCTCCGACAGAGGGGGCAGATTCCATACACAGATTTAAACCCCTTTTGGGCCTACCCCACAATCGGTATACCCCTAGTGGGTCTGCCGTCTAAAACAGCAGTTGTCTTACCTCCTCGTTCCTGAACCTGAGTTCACACTCATCGACGGGGACACCCCAGCACTTCTTACGTAGAGGCCGATGATCTCCTGGACAACAGACCAGTGGCGCCGAGACGAAGGGAGGTCCACGCAGAAGTTCAGGGGTGCAGCCGTAGAGAACGTGGGCAAAGATAGACCGTCTCACGCCTCTGCTTCTCAGCTACCGTTGAACGATGAGCTTCCCGGCCAATGCACCAAATGATACCGGAGAAACTGACGGAAGCCAAGCACAGAGAGATGGACACAGGTTTCTTCAGGAAGGAAGAGATTCTTTATTGGATCACCGATCGGGACTCAGAGGGACTAATGTCACCAAAATACAGCAAGTTCTGAGCCCCGGACAATAGTGCAGGCTCCTTATATAGGCACATAACTCCTCCTATATTAAGCTCCACCCGCACATTCTCTTGACCAATCAATACAAATAAGAATTAACTTCCTGCTTGACCGCATGGCCTGTCCAGCACAATGGAGGAGGGGAATACTACATCCTGTATTCTTGCACATGCTCCGTACACTACTGATCGTATCTTGCCTCGTGCAACCAACTGATCGATACGTCAGCATATGCACGTACACATGCCACGTGGTAATCTCGGCCTACTAAATTTATTTTTACCGAGATTTTTTACCGAGACCTAGAGGGGAGACTGTGTGACTGGAAAAAGGGAGTAGGGGTCCCTCCTGGACCTGCATGGGTTAATCGCTCCTGCATTACACGCCTGCATTACACGCCTTACTGCATTGCTTGCTGAAAGCCTCCACTTTCTGAAGCAACCCCTCCCCCCCCCCCTGGAAATGGTGGAAAATAGCCCTATGGAGGTGGCCCTGGAGGAGTCCCTGGAGGCAGAGGTTGAAACCACTAACCCCCCAGCCACCTGCACCTATGCTGAGGTAGCAGGGGGAGGGTGGGGGGGTGCTGCTGCAGGGGCTCTGAAGGAGTTACCAACAGAGAAGCTTTTGCCTTTATTGAAAACTATTAAGGACAAACATATGGAGACTGACAGTACTTTATCAGCCTTACAAACTGAGCTAAAAACACTGAGGAACCAATCCAGCAAAATGTCTAGCCACAAAAGGGGCCCTGTAAGGACTGTAATTGCTGAAAAGAAATTGCTGGAGCAGCAATTAGGTTTCAGTCTGCTCCAATTAGAGAAACAAATCAAAGAAATTCAACACGTTATGCAGCAGAGGCTGAAAATGGCAGCCAGGCTAAGGAGACAGGAGTCTCTAGAGGGTAGGAGGGATATTCCTGACGGTGGGGAGTCTGGCATGGAGTCAGAAGGTGACCGGACCACCTCACCGATAGGGAGACCCCCTCCTCCCTCAGCCCCATCCGGGGGCCTAGCGGCTGCAGCAGGGGTCAAGGAAAAAGCCCATGCAACAGAGAAGGAAGAGGAGTGGGGAGCGGAAGAAAGAGGAGAGTGGAGGTTGCAAGTGAAGGAAGATAAGAGCTATTTGCAAATTAAGGAAACCCTTCTTGCCTTTGGAGAAGAGGACCTGGAGGAGGCTGTGGATAGCAGCGTAAAGAAAAAGAAGAAGAAAAGGAAGTCTAAGAATCCTGCTGCCCGCCAGCAAAGAGCCAGTGTCCGTAGAGGGTCTGGGGGATCGGTGGGGAAGGGTGAGTGCTGCCCCTCAGAGTACAGTTACTCTGAGGAGGAATTTCCACCCTTGCAGACCCCTGGGAAACCTCAGGGGTCTGCCCACCCTGTCCCTGCCGATCTCTGTGCCCTCCATGGTGACAGGGAGACCGACCCCACTGGTGCTGTGGCTGGCACCAGTGATCCCATGGAGGGGGCTTCCCTTTCATCCCTTTCCATTCCCTCCCTCCCCCCCCCCTGACCTTCCTCCTGCTGTGGCTGCCGCTGGGCTCCTTGGTGGGTCTGGTGCCTCGGTTGCCGGTCTCTTGGTAGCCGGAGTCCAGCCTGCTGAGGTCCCAGTGGTGGCAGTGTATGTTGCTCCTTCCGGGAATAATGCTGCCCCAGGTGCCGGCACCGGGCAGTCTGTTGGTCCTTCCATGAAGGCTGCTCCGGTTGCTGACTCTGGGCAGCCCCGGGAGGAACTTGCTGCTGACTCCGCCCCCTCGGCGGAGTTGTCTGAATCCCAGTATGTCGGTGTCCTGTCCCCGTCTGATTCGGTGAGTATGGGAATGAATGGTAATGTTTCTTTAACTGGTTTGCCTGATGCTGTGTCTGTCCCCCTGGTTTCCCCCTTGTGCGCTGGTGTCGCGGGTCCCGCAGGTGCCACGGATGAGCATGGTGCTGGTGCCCGCGGGGGTGCTGGTGCCGTGGCGCGGGTCCCGCGGGCACTGTTACCTCCCATCATCCTCAGCCATCCACCCATCTGTGTGGGACTGCTGGTGGAGCTGTGTTGAGCCGTGCTGTTGTTCCTGCACTGGCTGGGGATGGTGGGAAGCTGGGTTATGTAAATGAGCCCAGTGACTTGGATGGTATGTATCAGTACTTCATTCGGAGCCAGGTGGCGCCCTCTAATGTTCAGGTAGCGCCCTCTGTTGGACAGGTACCTAATGTAAATAGTGTCAATGATTATGCTCCCCCCTCTGGTCTCTCTGCCCCCTCTGGTCTCTCTGCCCCCTCTGGTATCCCCGGTCCCTCTGTTACCCCTAATATCCCCTCAAATGTTCAACCTGGTAACGTTGCGGGCACCCCTGCTTATGGTGCCCAAAGTAATGTAAAGTCTGTAAGTTCTGTATATATTAGTAAGTCCGCTGCACTTAATAAAGTCCCTAGGCACCCCCAAGCAGTCACTCAGGGTGCCGTGACCGGGGTCTCCAGCAATGGCCCTGCCACTGGAGTAACCCGGCCCCCAGTGTCCCAGATGGAAGGACCCGGTGTACCCAATGCTTGGGCATCTGGGCCACCTCGTCTGACCATGGCTGGGCCCGCCGCGCGCCCCCAGGCCCTCCCTCCAGGGGGCAGGAGGAACATGGTGCGGCTGGCCTGGGAGGGCGAGGAAAGTGGTGCAGCTGGCCTGGGAGGGCGAGACCCGGGTACCTGACAGAAGGTTACTGGTATCCTTTCTGAAGGACATGGGATTCTCCCCCTCTGATCTGTACGCCCTCATCCACGTCTCTGGAACCTGGGAGTTCGACGTCTCTTTTATGACGTCGCAGCTCCTGGACCGTTTCTGGGCTGGGTGGGAGGCGGCCAGCTCTCAGCGGGGGTCGAGATGGGCCGGGTTTTCCGCTATACCCGTTTCTCGCCAGGGAGTGAAGAAAGTGACCTTCTTGGTGAGGAACGAGTCCATCCCTATAGCGGATATCCTGGTATGGGTCAGGAGATACGGGGACGTGAAAAGTCCCCCCGTAAAGATCTTGGATGAGGATGGAATTTGGACAGGTGGGTGGACTGTCTCGGTGATGTTGAGGGAGATTCGGGGTGTCACACAGCACATGCCCAACAGCTTCTTTATCGGGGCTGACCGGGTGTCCTGCTTTTACCCTGGTCAGCCCCGGGCCTGCCATAAGTGCGGATCGTACAGGCATTTTAGCAATGCCTGTGCGGTACAGAAGTGCACTATGTGCGGTGCTGTGGGGCATCTCAGGGACTCCAGCTCAGAGATTAGGTGTCATCTGTGCGGAGGGATGGGGCACTCATACCGCACCTGCCCCGAAGCCCAGCATAACGTGGAGTCCATCTGGAGTTTGGAGCCAGTGGAGATGGACTCAGCTGGGTTAGGGGACGTGGTTGCAGGAACATCGGGTGTCTCCGTCCCTGGCACGTCGGTCTCCGGGCCCCAACCGCCGTCCATCCCCCTGGTCTCAAGTGTAACATCTAAGGCCCCAGTGACGGCTGTTAGATCGGAGGAGGAGGGCGAGTACAACCCCTTAGAGTATTCTTACTCTGAGGAGTAACAATAATGAAGTCTGGTGCCAGCAGCCGCGGTAATTCCAGCTCCAACCACTTGCTGCAGTGGCTGCTGGAGAGAGTGTTGTGCTTGCTCTGGGTGTTACCAGGAATCGTTTGTATCCGAATTTGGAGCCTGATTTCTGGGCTGTACCTTTTGGTTTGGCCCCTGGAACTGCTTGGAACCAGGCAGCATGGCTTCGGAGTCTCCCTCCCCTGCAACCAGGGGATGGGAGGACTGGCTGGAGCAGGTTGAGAACGATCTATATGCAGTGGAGGATTTACCTGAGGCGATATGTCTGTCTTGGACTGAACACCAGGCCCTTGCTAGGACCACCAAACAGCAAGTGGACAAACTGCTGGATTTAGAGGAGACGCTGAACAGATGGTATGGTGAGTGGAAGAAGGGAGTGGGGGTCCCAAATGGGCCGGCGGGGGTTGAACGCTCCCACATCACCAGGCTAAAGGGGCTGCTTGGCCTGTGCCAGGATAGGGTGGCTGAAGGGCTCCGTTTTCTGGGGCAACCCCCCCCTAGAGATGGTAGAAGGCCCCATGGAGGTAGCCCTGGAGGGGTCCCTGGGGTCAGAAAGAGATGGGTCGGAAACAGGGGCTAATGAAGCTGGAATTAATCCACCATGCACCTATGCAGAAGCTGCTGGGGCTGGAGGGGTTAATACTGCTTCAATTAAGGAGCTCCCTAGCATGAAGTTGTTGTCTTTGTTAAAAGGCATCAAAGATACCCACACAGAAATGACTTGCAAATTGTCTACATTACAAGATGAACTTAAACATCTTAGAGTACAGTCTAAAAGACTTTCAAACAGCAAGAAAGGTCCCTTAAGATCTCAAATTGCCGAAAAGAAAAGCTTGGAGGAGCAGTGTAGCCACAAATTGCTACACCTGGAGACACAGATCAGGCAGATTCAATCTGCCATGAAGCAGAGAATGAAGGCTAAGACCAGGTTAAAGAGACAGGAGTCTCTTGGGGATAGGAGGGATATCTCTGACGGTGGGGGGTCTGGCACGGAGTCTGGAGGTGATCGGACCACCTCACCGGAGGAGAGACCCCCTCCTCCCCCGGCCAAACCTGGGGGCCATGCAACTACTGACAAAGCAAGTGAGAAGGAATGGAGCTCTGACGGGAGAGGGGAATGGAAGCTACAGGTTGCTGCACAGCATAACCGGCAGCCCATTAATGAGGCACTGCTTGCCTTTGATGTTACTGATCTGGAGGAGGCTGCTGACAGTAGAGTGACCGCAAAGAAAAAGAAGTCCAAGAAGAAAAGCCCTGCTACCCGCAAACCTGAAGCCAGGGCCCGCAGGGAGTCTGGAGGACCGGTGGGGAAGGGTGAGTACTCATCAGGGTATACGTATTCTGGTGATGATTTTCCATCCTTGCAGGCCCCCTGGGAAATCCCTGGGGTCTGCCCACCCTGTCCCTGCCGATCTCTCTGGGCCCCCCCAACGCCCTCCATGGTGACAGGGAGACCGACCCCGCTGGTGCTGTGCCAGGCACCAGTGATCCCATGGAGGGGGCTTCCCTCTCACCCCTTTCCATTCCCTCCCTTCCCCCCCTCTGACTTTCCTTGTAATGTTGCCCCTTTAATGTATGTGGCTGCATCAGATGCCGGCACCAGGCAGGCTGCTGATCCAGCCATAGGGTCTGCTCTGGTTGCTGGCTCTGAGCAGCCACAAGTATGTAGTGATATTTGTTCTCCCCAGTATGTTAATGTCACGTCTGTGTCACACACTACTTGTAATGAGATGATTGTGCATGTCCCTTTAAATGTCAGTGTGAATGATATGTCCGAGATCATGTCTGCCCCCCTGGTTCCCCCGCTGTGCCCTGGTCCCGCGGGTACCTGTGCGGTGGGTGCCGTGGGCGGGCATGGTGACGGTGCCCGCGGGTGCTGTGTGCCGCGGGTCCTGCGGGTGCTTGTGCCGCGGGTGCGCATGGTGCCGGTGACCCCGGGGGTGCGGGTGCCATGTTTGCTACCGGTGCCGCGGGTGCGCATGGTGCCGGTGCCCCCGGGGGTGCGGGTGCCGTGCTTGCTACCGGTGCCGCGAGTGCGCGGCACGGGTCCTGCGGGTGCCGAGCGCAAGGTGGTTTCCCATCACGCTCAGCCATCCGGCTATCGGCGTGGGACTGGCGGCGGAGCTAACTTAGGCTCTGCTGTGGACTCTGCTGGTGGTCCTGTGCTGGCTGGGGGTGATGGGATTGAGGAGCCAGGTTATGTCACTGAGCCCACTGATCTGAATGCAGTGTATCATCAGTTCGTCTGCAGTCAGGTGGCTCAGTCTGGTAATGTCTCTGTTTCTGCTGCCCCCTCAGGTCTCACTGCCCCCTCAGACCTACAGGTCTCCTCTGCCCCCTCTGATCACCCCGGTACCCCCGGTCCCTCTGTTACCAAGGTCCCCTCAAATGTACTCGGTACTGCTGGCACCACTGCTTAAAGTGCCAATGTTGGTTCTATTTGTTCTGTAAATAGTGTTGCTGGCACCACTGCTAAAGGTGCCGCTGTTGGTTCTATTTGTTCTGTAAATAGTGTTGCTGGCACCACTGCTAAAGGTGCCACAGTTGGTTCTGTAAATAGTTCACTGGGTCATGCCCCTAGGCACCCCCAGGCCGTCACGCAGGGTGCCGTGACCGGGGTCTCCGGTGATGGCCCTGCCAGTGGAGTAACCCGGACCCCAGTGTCCCAAATGCTTGGGCATCCGGACCACCTCGTCTGACTATGGCTGGCCCCGCTGCGCGTCCTCAGGCCCCCCCTCCAGGGGGCAGGAGGAACGTGGTACGGCTGGCCTGGGAGGGCGAAACCCGGGTGCCTGACAGGAGGGTGCTGGTGTCTTGCCTGAAGGATATGGGGTTCTCCCCCTCCGATCTGTTTGCCCTAATCCACGCCTCGGGGACCCGGGAGTTCGACGTCTCCTTCATGACGTCGCAGCTCCTGGACCTTTTCTGGGCGAGATGGGAGGCGGCCAGCTCTCAGCAGGGGTCGAGATGGGCTGGGTTTACCGCTGTTCCCGTCTCTCGCCAGGGGGTTAAGAGGGTAACCATCCTGGTGAGGAACGAGTCAATACCCATAGCGGATATCCTGGTATGGATCAGGAGGTACGGGGAAGTAAAGAGCCCCCCAGTTAAGATCTTGGACGAGGATGGGATTTGGACAGGAGGGTGGACTGTCCCCGTTATGTTGAGGGAGATCCGGGGTGCTACCCAACATATGCCCAATTCCTTTTTCAACGGGGCTGAGAGGGTGTCCTGTTTCTACCCTACCCAGCCCCGGGCATGCCACAGGTGTGGGTCTCACAGGCATTTTAGTAATGCCTGTGAGGTCCTAAAATGCACCATGTGTGGCGAGTTGGGGCACCTCCGGGACTCCTGCCAGGAGATAAAGTGTCACCTGTGTGGAAGGATGGGGCATACCTATCGCACCTGCCCCGAAGCTCAGCATAATGTTGAGAACATCTGGAGGGGGGAACCTCTCGAGATGGACTCTGCGGAGTTAGGGGATGTGGTTGCCGGAACATCTGGTGCCTCCGTCCCCCACACCTCTGACTCCGGGCACCAACAGCGGCCCATTCCTCCCCCGGTCGTAATGTTACCACCTGTGGCGAACCCAGTGGCAATCAGCTCACTCCACCACTTAGAAGAGTTACAAAAGAGCACGTCCAGCACGGGTGTTTTCCCTGGGTCCCCTGGGCCCCTTCCAGTTGTAAATACTCCCCTTCCCCCCCCCCCCCCCCGGTTACGTCAGGTCCCCAGGTTACCCCTTCCCTCACTAAACAGATAGTTAGTACCCCCTCTTCTCGTCCGGGAATCTCGGCCCCCTCCCCGTCTCGGAAGACTGCCGAGCCCCCTGCGAAGCAGTCCCTTAAAAAGGGGGCTGTGACAAAGGGTGGCAAGGCGGGGAAAACCGTCTCCTCCCCGGCTCCGAAGGAGCTCCCAGTGCCTCTTTCTAATCGGTTTGAGGCACTGGCTCCCAGCTGGGGCGACGACGAGCTGGAGGGGGAGATGGCGGACCTTTCTGACGCGGGGATAGGGGTCGAGATAGGTGAGGAGGTGCCTCTGGGGGACGATGGACCCCTCTGTCCGGGCGTCTCTATAAAGAGGTACGGCTCGGACAGGGAGGAGGGGGTGAGCAGGAAGAAGGGAAAGTCTCCTTGAGCTCACAATGATTTCTATGGCGACTCTTCCAGTACTTTCTGTGGCTACGGTGAATGTTAACAGCATCAAGTCCAGCAGGGCCCGCTTTCTGGTTTATGACCATCTCAGCCGGGCTCCGCACAATGTCATCCTAGTGCAGGAGACCCGGCTGCAAATCTTGGCGGCCCTGCACGCTGCAAAGCGGGACTGGAGATGGGGGCCCTCCTACTTCTCCCTAGCCACAGAGAGCTATGGGGGGATCGCCATCCTGTTCAAGGAGGTTGATGTCAGCATCACCAGGGTCATTGAGCTGCAAAAAGGACGCTGTGTGGTTTTAGATGTGTCGCTGGGCAGGCAACCTCTCCGTATTATTAACATCTACGGCCCCCAAACCAAGTGGGAGAGGAAGTGCCTGTTTAGCGAGATAGAGCCTTACCTCTATACGTCCAAGCAAATCCTGTTTGGCGGTGACTTTAACACCATCATTAGGCCTCAAGACAGGAGAGGCGCCACTCAGAGGCTTGGATATGACTCCCTTTTTCTAGCTAGAATGGTTAGTCAGGCTGGATTTGTAGATGCGTTCATTCATCACGCTCCCAATCCCACGGGTGGGTTCACCTATAAGCGAGGCAATAGTGAGAGTAGGATAGACAGGATTTTTGTTAAGGAGGATTTCCCGGTGACGGCACCTGTGCTTACACCGGTGGAGTTCTCCGACCATCACATTCTGTCTTGTGAGTTGAATGTCCGCAACACCCCATCCAAAGGGAGAGGGATATGGCGGCTCAATTCAGACCTCCTGGTGGAACCGAGGGTTCAGCAGGCCTTTGAGGGTTTTCTTTCACGACCAGGTGACCTTGGCAGACTTCGGTCAGCTGAAGTCAGAGTGGTGGGACATGGTGAAGGCGAGAACTCAAAAGCTTTTTCGGAATCTCGCCCAGAACATGCAGTCCTCTAGGTATAAGGTGTACCTGAGCCTGCTTTCGAGGTTGGATATCCTGATCTCGCAGGGCGGTGACCCCGAGGACATTGTAGCGGTAAAGTCCCTGATGAAGAGTTTCCAGTACGACAGGTACGCCTCTCTTGTGAAGGAGAGGGATCATGGGGCTTACCACTCACCTGATCCTTTTCTTAGTTGCCAGAGGAAGGAAGGTACCAAGACCATCGCTAGTCTGCGGAACACTGACGGGATCCTCGAGGAATCTCCTCGTGGGATCCTGAAGGTGGTCCGCGACTACTATATGAGACTCCTCGAAAAGGACAGACCGCAGTGTACCGACGGGGGATCGTCCCGCGGGAACAGCAGGGTAGATGACTTCCTGAGTGGGATCACACTCCCTGAGAGTAGCGACTTCCCTCTGGATGACTTGGTCGGTGAGATCACCATAGAAGAGGTCACAGAGAGCATCATGCAGCAGAACAAGAGTAAGTCGCCAGGTCCTGATGGCCTGACGGCTGAATTTTACCAGCAGTTCTGCGCTCTCTTGGCCCCTCATCTGACGGAGGTGTTTAATGAGTGCCTGGCTCAAGGATTATTGCCCGCCTCGATGAGGTCTTCTGCACTGATTTTACTGACCAAGCCGAACGTTGTCGACACTGCGGATGTGGGGAACTGGCGCCCCATATCCCTCCTCAATGTCGACAGGAAGGTCTTGGCGAGGATTTTGATGAAACCTTTACAGGGCCTGGCGGGGAAGATTCTTTCCACCTCGCAGTACTGTGCTCTTGAGGGACGAACTGTCTTCGATGCCGTTTCCGAGGTCAGGGAAGCTCTCGAGCAGTGCAGGGCTGGGGGGAGGGGGATCTACCTGCTGGCGCTTGATCAGTCGAAGGCTTTTGATCGGGTTGATCACCGCTATCTGTGGTCAGTCTTGCGGAAGTATGGCTTGCCCACCAAATTTATCAATTGGATTATTACCCTGTACAGGGGGGCAGATAGCTTCGCTCTTGTTAACGGTTGGAAAGGCAGGGCGTTTGGGATCCGATCTGGGGTCCGGCAGGGCTGTCCCCTCAGCCTGCTCCTGTACGTATTCGCGATCGACCCCTTTATAAGGGCAATCGACGCGAGTGCGCTACAAGGAGTGGCCAGGGCTCCGGAGAGGCCCTTACGGGTGGTCGCCTACGCTGATGATGTCTCCATAGTGGTCTCCAAGACTCAGGAGTCCGCTGTGGTGGACGAGATGATTCAGGCGTACTCTGCCGCTTCCACGTCCCAAGTCAACAGGGCCAAGAGTGGAGTTTTCTGGTGTGGGAAGGAGGGGGACCAGTTTCTCCTTCCGGACGGCTTCCCGCAAGCCCAACCCGAAATCAAGATCTTGGGAATAGTGTTCGGGCCAGGGGATCTGGCTCTCAGGAACTGGTCCGAACGGCTTGCCATTGCTTCTCGCAAGGTGGAGGAGAGCCATAGGTGGAAGCTGACCTACAGAGAGCGGGTGAAGCTGATTAAAACCTACGTACCGACTGTATTCGGACACGTCAGTAACATCTTCCTCTTGCCGAGGTCTCTCCAAGCTCGGGTGTTCGCGCTGTTCTTCCGCATGTTGTGGGGGAACAGGCTGAACCTCATCAAGAGGGAGGTCACGTACTTGGCCAGGAAGGACGGGGGTTTGGCCATGGTCAACCCCATCATCTTTTTCACCATCACATTCCTGAAAAGGAATTTCGGGGCTCTCCTGAAGGACGAGCCGCCTGGCTGGGTATGTACTTTCAGGGAGTGGGTTGCGCCTTTCCTGGTGGACTGGTTCCACGGCGGGAGGGTGAAAAGCATGCGAGTCAGGCATTCTCACTACCTCCCGACTTCGGTCACCGAGGGAGTGGGGACTTTGCGCCGGTGGAACGTCACGGTGGATGAGATTCGGGACTCTCCCAAGAGGCTTCTCGCGGGTAGGGTCCTGGCCACCCACTATGGCGTTCAGCTGGCCTTGAGGGACTGCCCGCCAAGTACTCTCGCCTCGGGGTTGCAAAATCTCAACTCCAGGCGCCTTCCGGAGAAATTCCGAGACTTGGCGTTCCTTTCCTTCCACGGTAGGCTTTATGTTAGAGGGAACTTGAAGTACAGGAACATCGAGGATCGTGGTTGTCCCCGGGTGGAATGTTCCGGGAAAGTGGAGTCCATGGATCACTTTCTCCTCGAGTGCCCCTTTAATCTGCGAGTCTACAAAGAGGTCTCGGCCGCCTTGGGCATCCCCTGCCTCACCCGCTGGACTTACGCGGAGTGGGTGTACGGGACTTCCAACTCACGGGGGAGGGCCTTTAATTTGAGCACCTTTTATGTAGTTAGTTCAGTAGTAAAGTATTACACATGGATGGCACGGTGTCAGGTATCCTTACAGCGAAAAGACCTTTCCTGTCAGGTGGTGGTGGCAGACATTCGGAGAACGCTTTATGGGATCTATCATGCGGAAAGGGCCTCCATGGATCTTACTATCTGGCAGCGTCTGTGGCGAAATTTCAAGGTCCACCCGCCTTGAGCCGGTCCATGGCAGGTCCTTGTCTTGGTGGTGGTTTCTTTTGTCTATTCTTCACTTTCCCCGTTAGATTTTTGACAGATTTTTGATTTTAATGGAAGGCTACCACATGTAACAAGGTGAGTACCTTCTTCCTGTAGGGAATTTATAGGGCAGTGTAATTGTGTATACCGTTGTCAGTATTCTGGTTTTTGTATATTGTATATATTATTATTGCTGATTATTGTTGGGTGGTGGGTTGTTGGGAATTGCTTATTATTATGGACGGAGGGATGGACTCCTTTTGGGGTGGTGGGTTTCTTAGCGGGTGGTGGTGTGGGGTTGTTTGGACGGAGGGATGGACGAACCTCTGAGGTGGTGAGGTGGTGGGGTGATGGGTGGCGGGTGGCGGGTTTGTTTCATTCATGGACGGAGGGATGGACGAACCTCTGAGGTGGTGGGTTTTGTGTGTGGGTGGGAGTTTCGGACGAGGGGATGGACTAACCCTTGGGGTGGTGGGTTTTGCTGGGTTTTTGTGGGTGGTGGGTGTATAGATGAGGTTTAATATGAAGTTATGCAGTGTATATAGTGTGTGTGACCCCTGTCTGTCTTTTTGGGTTTATTTATTATTCTTATTATTATTATTTGCAGGGGTCGCTTGGCTGCGGGCGAGGTCCGATCATTGGGCTCTCCCCTTTGTGTCTTGTCCTGTGATTGTCCCGCGTCCCGTTCTATGTTCTATGTATCCCCTGGGATGCATGTCCTTGGGGTGCGCTTGTCCCTGGGGCGTGCGCGTCCCCGGGGGGTGGAAGCCTTCCGGACGCGCGTGCCTCGGGGGGTGTGAGCCTCTGGGGGGTGGACACCTCTGGGGCGTGTGCGCTTCGGGGGTGGGTGTATCTCGGGGGCGTGTGTTCCTTTGGGGGGTGTCTGCCTCTGGGGCGCGCGGGTCTCCGGGGTGTGCGTGCCTCCGGGACGTGCGCGTCTCGGGGGGCTGCGCGTCCCGGGGGGCTGCGCGCTTCGGGGGTGGATGCCTCCTGGGGGTGGGTATCTGCGCCCGGGATGTCTGGGCCTCCGGGGTGTGCGGGCCTCTGGGACGTGCGCGTCTCGGGGGGCTGCGCGCCTCGGGGGCGCGGGCGTCTCGGGGGTGGATGCCTCCTGGGCCGGTAAGGCCACGCAAGTGTTCTGTTGGGGGGCGTCTGCCCTCGGGGCGTCTGGGCTTCTGGGGTGTCTGGGCCTCTGGCTTGTGCGGTCCTCGGGGATGTGCGAGCCTCCGGGACGTGGAGTCTCGGGGGCTGCGCGTCTCCGGGGGCTGCGCGGGCCAGGGGACTGGGCATTTCGGGGGCTCGGGCGTCTCGGGGATGGGCACCTCCTGGGCCGATAAGGCCAAGAAGGTATTCCTTTGGGGGGTGTTTGCCCCCGGGGTGCGCGGGCCTCTGGGGTGTGCGGTTCTCTGGGATGTGGAGTCTCGGGGGGCTGCGCGTCTCTGGGGCTCGGGCGTCTCGGGGGTGGGCATCTCCTGAGCTGGTGTGCAGCCAGTATGGCTGATCTTTTGGTTTATGTATTCTTGCTAGGATGTACCAGTTTGGTTTGTTTACTTTGTTTATGGTTGTTATTTTTGTATGTTGTATTTATGTTATGGACGTTTGTACCGAGTTGGACTTTTCTTTTGGAGGTTTCTCCTGCTTATTTTGTTTCTTATTGTTATTTTTGTTATTTACTGTTTGTACTAATGTGGCAGATCTCTTTAAATAAAAATATATCCAGCTCCAATCACTGTGGTGGGAGGAGCACTGCTGGCTGCTGGTTGCAGGCTGCTGGAGGTGTGTGGTGGTGTGCTGTTTTGCAGGAGGAATTTGGCTTTTTCGTTCTGTTTTTGGTGTGGGTTTTCCGGGCTGTTTTTGTTTGGTTTGCCCCACTGATTCTACTGGGACCTGACCCATGGCTTCGGCGTCTCCCTCCCCTGCTTGCAGGGGTTAGGAGGACTGGCTGGAGGGTGTTGAGGCAGAATTATTTGAAGGAGAGGAGCTACCTGCGGCTGCGGGGCTTTCCTGGGCTGCTTTCCAGGAATTGGCCCGAACCGCTAAACGGCGAGTTGATCGCCTGCTTGATTGTGAGGAAAAACTCCGAAAGCGCTATGATGAGTGGAGAAGGGGAACGGGGGTCCCGCACGGACCTCAGGGTATTACCAGAACCCACATTACGAGGTTAAAGGGGCTTATAGGGATGTGCCAGGACCGAGTGGCCGAAGGGCTGAAGTTCCTGGAGCTACCCCCACCCCCCTTTGAAGCAGTGGATGCGCCGGGGAGTCTAACCCAGGACAGGCCGGTGACTGTGGCGGCTGAAGATACTGAGTCTGTGGCTGAGGCTAGAGCTCGGGGAGCCGGTGGCGGTGCCCCTAGCACCCCGTTCGCCTACGCTGCAGTTACAGGTGCCGTGGTTGCGGGGGTTACCGCCACCGCTACTCCCATCAGGGAGCTACCGAGTGCAAGGCTTCTCACCATGCTGCACGGGCTAAAAAAAGCCCACTCCGAGGCAACAGGCAAGTTAGCTGCGATACAAACCGACCTCAAACAATTGAGATTCCAGTCAAACCACGTGTCCAATAATAAACGTGTTCCGCTGAGGGCCCAGATTACGGTCCGGAAAACACAGGAGGAAGCGTGTACTGGAAGGCTGCGGCACTTGGAAACGGAGCTACAGCTTATCCAGTCCGTACTGCAACAAAGACAACGGGATAAGGCCCGGATGCGGAGACAGGAGTCTCTGGGGGACAGGAGGGTTCTCACGGACGGTGGGGGGTCTGGCACCGACTCTGGAGGTGACCAGGCCTCCCCGCCGAAAGGGGGAGCCCCCCCTACCCAGGGAAAGTCGGCAGAGGCCACGGAAGCAGATTGGAAAGCTGAGTCCGGAAGGGGAGAATGGCGGCTGCACGTTCCTGCCCAGCAGTCACAGCCGATCAAGGAGACCTTACTGGAGTTCTCCACAGAGGATCTGGAGGGGGCTGAGGATACCCGGGTTACCGCTAAGAAAAAGAAAACTAAGAAGAAGTCTGCTGCTACCCGCAAGCCGGAGGCTGGTGCCCGCAGGGAGCCTGGAGGATCGGCGGGGAGGGGTGAGTACTCATCGGGGTATTCATACTCCGATGAGGATTTTCCATCATTACAGGCCCCTAGGGCTGCCCTGGGGCCTGTCCACCCCTTCCTTGCCGGTCCCTCTGGGCCCCCCAACTCCCACCATGGCAATAGGGAGACCGACCCCGCTGGTGCTGTACCACCTGGCACCAGTGATCCCATGGAGGGGGCTTCCCTGGCATCCCTTCCCACTCCCTCCCCCCCCCCCCGACTCTCCTGGTATGAGTGACCCCCGGTCTGTCCCTGTTATGTCTGTGTCAAATGTTATGAATGAAGAACTTGGGAGCGTGAGTAACCCTGTGAGCGTTGAAATGATTGATATGTCTGTGCCATTGTTAAACCCTGTGTCTGCCCCCCTGGTCCCCCCGCTGTGCCCTGGTTCCGCCGGCTCCTGTGCCGCGGGTGCCGTGGTTGCCTGTGTCGTGGGTCCCGCGGTGGACGCGGGCTGCCGGGCGCGTGGCGGAATCCCATTTCCCTCAGCCATCCGACTGCCGGCGTGGGTCCGACGGCGGGGCTATCCTTGGCTCTGCTGCGGACTCCGCTGGCGGTCCGGTGCTGGCTGGGAGTGGTGGGAGTGAAGGGCCAGGATGTGTCAGAGCCCACTGACCTGAATGCTGCATACCGGCAATTCGTTCGCGGTCAGGTGGCTCCAGTGTCTGGTTATACTTCTGATACTCCCTTGTTTGCTACTCCCTTGTTTACTGCTGCCCCCTTGGTTACTGTTGCCCCCCCTGCCCCATTGGTTGCCCCCCCGCCCACTTGGTTTTCGCTGTCCCCCCCCCCTGCCCCTTCTGGCCCCCGTACCCCTCAGTTCACCCTGGTGCTAAGTGTAAATATTGTAAATAATGTAAATATTGTTGCGGGTGATTCACAGGTTTGCTCTGATGGTATGGGCACCCATGCTCCCGGTGCCCAAAATTTGTCTGATAATACTAATGTTACTACTGTTGCTGGCACTCCTTCTCAGGGTGCCAAGGTTATTTCTGTGGCTGGCACCCCCTCTCAGGGTGCCAAGGTTATTTCTGTGGCTGGCACCCCCTCTCAGGGTGCCACTGTTGGTTCCCATGGGTCACTTGGTTATGCCCCTAGGCACTCCCAGGCCGTCATTTAGGGTGCCATGACCGGGGTCTCCAGTGGAGTAACCCGGGCCCCAGTGTCCCAAATGCTTGGGCATCCGGGCCCCCTCGTTTGACCATGGCTGGCACGGCTGCGCGTCCTCAGGCTCTGCCTCCAGGGAGCAGGAGGAACGTGGTACGGCTGGCCTGGGAGAGCGAGACCCGGGTGCCTGACAGGAGGGTGCTGGTATCCTGTCTGAAGGATATGGGGTTCTCCCCCTCCAATCTGTTTGCCCTCATCCACGCCTCGGGGACCCGGGAGTTCGACGTCTCGTTCATGACGTCGCAGCTCCTGGACCGTTGCTGGTCTGGGTGGGAGGCGGCCAGCTCTCGGCAGGGGTCGAGATGGACCGGGTTTACCGCTATACCCGTTTCTCGCCAGGGGGTTAAGAGGTAACGTTCTTGGTGAGAAACCATTCCCATAGCGGATATCCTGGTATGGGTCAGGAGATACGGGGACGTTAAAAGTCCCCCGGTGAAGATCTTAGATGAGGATGGAATTTGGACAGGTGGGTGGACTGTCCCGGTTACGTTGAGGGAGATTCCGAGGTGTCACTCAGCACATGCCAAACAACTTTTTCATCGGGGCTGACAGGGTATCATGTTTTTACCCTGGCCAGCTTCGATCGTGCCATAGTGCGGATCGTACAGGCCTTTTAGTAATGCCTGTACGGTCCAAAAATCCACTATGTGCGGTGCTGTGGGGCATCTTAGGGACTCCTGGGGCACTCATATCGCACCTGCCCCGAAGCCCAGCACAACATTGAGTCCATATGGAGTCAGGAGCCGTTAGAAATGGACTCAGCTGGGTTAGAGGATGTGGTTGCAGGAACATCGGGGGTCTCCGTCCCTGGCACGTCGGTCTCCGGGCCCCAACCGCCGTCCACCCCCCCCCCCCCCCGGTCTCAAGTGTAACATCTAAGGCCCCAGTGATGGCTGTTAGATCGGAGGAGGAGGGCGAGTACAACCCCTTAGAGTATTCTTACTCTGAGGAGTAACAATAATGAAGTCTGGTGCCAGCAGCCGCGGTAATTCCAGCTCCAATCACTGAGGTGGGCGGGGCTGTGTTGCTGCAGGCTGCTGGTGTGCTGCTCTGTACAGTGCTCCAGGGCGTGGAGGAGTTTGTTTGTTCAGTGTCCGACTTTGGTTGCCTTTTTTTCGGCCTGAATTTTCCTGTTTCCCCCCCCCCTGTTTCCCTCCCTGGTCTGCAGCCTGCAGCCAGGGATGGCTGCGAGCTCTCCCTCCCCTGCGGTCCGGGGTTGGGAGGACTGGCTCCGGACCGAGGAGGAGAGAGTTTTCCGGAGCGTGGAGCTGCCTGCTCCTGAGACGGTATTGGGATGGACCGAGTACCAGGCCCTGGCTCGGACCGTCCGCAAGGAAGTGGAGGACCTGCTGGTCCGGGAAGAGGCTTTGTCCCGAAGGTATGGAGAGTGGAGGAGGGGGGTAGGGATACCCCACGGTTCGCCCGGTATCCTGCGCACCCATGTTACCCAGCTAAAGGGTGTCATTGGGTTGTGCCAGGAACGGGTGGCCGAGGGGCTGCAGTTCCTTGAACGCCCCCCTCCCCCCCAGGACCCGGTGGACGGGTCCCTAGTCTGTGGTCCCCAGCAAGGAACCTCCGTTCTGGCACCCGTGGAGGGTGCCCAGCAAGCAGTAGGGGAGGCCCCTGCAGTCTCCGGTCTCTCCTTCGCTACTGTGGTGGTGGCCGGAGCTGCGGGGGTTAACCCGCATGGCAGTGGTGGGGGCTCAACCCCCATCGCGGACGCCAAGCTGCTCACCCGCTTGCAATCCCTGAGAGAGGCTCACTCTGCCGCCACCCGTAAACTGGAGGGCGTGCAGAGTGAGCTTCGTGACCTGCGCTACCAAAGTAGCCACAGTTCAAACAATAAAAGAGCCCCCCTGCGGGCGAAAATAGCCAGTAAGAAGACCCAGGAGGAAAGTCTGTCATCACGGCTGCCGGGTCTCGAGCAAGAGATCCGGCAGGTCCAGGAAGAGTTGCAGAGGAGACAGCGGGCTAAAGCCCGTGCCCGCCGTCAGGAGTCGCTGGGGGACCGGAGGGACCTCTCCGACGGTGGGGGGTCCGGTTCCGACTCTGGAGGGGACCGGGCTTCCTCGCCAGAGGGGAGAAACTCCGGTTCCCGCGGTGTCCGAAAAACCGCGAAAACGCCGACCAAGATGGCCGCCGGGTTGCCTGAGGATGATTGGGCTGAAGATCCGTCCCGGGCAACTTGGCGGCTGGAGGTCCAGCAGGGTCCGGTTGCGGCTCCTATCAAGGAGACCCTGCTGGCCTTTGACATGGACGACGTTGAAGCAATGGAGGAGTCCAGTACCTCTAAGAAAGCCAAAAGAAAGAGAAGGAAAAAGAAAACTGAGTCCCGAGGACCGGAAGTGGCTGCCCGGGAGTCTGGAGAGTCGGCAGGAGGGGGTGAGTGCTCGTCGGGGTACGTGTACTCCGACGAGGAATTTCCAATCTTGCAGACCTCAGGGGCTGCCCTGGGGTCTGTCCACCTTCCCCCTGTCGGCCCCTCTGAGCTCCTCAACGCCCTCCATGGGAATGGGGAGACAGACCCCGCTGGTGCCGTACCACCTTGCACCAGCGTTCCCATGGAGGGGGCTTTCCTTGCCTCTGATCCCCTTCCCTCCCTCCCTCCTAACCCTCCCTCTGACTCCCCTGGTATGAAAGTTGCCCAGTCTGTTTGTATGTCCGTGTCTGATGTGGATATGAATGAGCCTGTTCGTGTATGCGAGGTGTCTGTGCCAATGTCTGCCCCTGTGTCTGTTCCCCTCATCTCCCCGGCGGGCGCTGGTGTCCCTGGTGCCTGTGCTGCGGGCGCCGTGGTCGCCTGTGCCGCGGGTCCCGCGGCGGACACGGGCGCGCGCGCCGCGGGTGCGCGCGGCGCGGGTCCCGGGGGTGCCGGGCGCGCGCCGGAATCCCATCACCCTCGGCCATCCGGCGGCCGGCGTGGGTCTGACGGCGGGGCTATCCTTAGCTCTGCCTCGGGCTCTGCTGGCTGCTCGGGGTCGGCTGGGAGTGATGGGAGTGGGAGATTTGGGTATGTGTCTGAGCCCAATGATTGGGAGGCCGTGGATCGGCATTTCTATGGCCGCGGTCAGGTGACCTCTCAGGTTAAGTCTTGTATTGTATCCAATGTCCCTACTAATGTTGTCCCCTTATTTGTTACTGCCCCTGCAGTTGCCCCTGCTGTTGCCCCTGCTGTTGCCCCTTCTGCCCATTTGGTTGTCCCCCCCCCCCCTGTTTTTGCTGTTCCCTCTGGTGTTCCCCCCCATGGTCCCCGTGTAAATAGTGTGCAAAATATGGTTGGTAAGGGCACCACTGCTCCAGGTGCCCAAAATGTACATATGGTTAAGGTTGGTGGCACCTCTGCTAGGGGTGCCGCCTCTTCTACTGTTGGTTCTAGTTCGGTGGCTGGTGCCCCCTCCCAGGGTGCCAGCACCTCAGGTTCAGGGGGGTCACGTGGGTATGTCCCTAGGCACTCCCAGGTCGCCACTCAGGGTGCCACGACCGGGGCCTCCCAGGTTGGTCCTACCAGTGGAGTAACCCGGGCCCCAGAGCCCCAGACGGCTGGCCCCAGTGTCCCAAATGCTTGGGCATCCGGACCCCCTCGTGCGTCTGCGGCTGGCACGGCTATGCGTCCTCTGGCTCCCCCTCCAGGGAGCAGGAGGAACGTGGTACGGTTGGCCTGGGCGCGCGAGACCCGGGTGCCTGACAGGAGGGTGCTGGTGTCCGGCCTAAGGGACATGGGGTTCTCCCCCTCTGATCTGTTCGCCCTCATCCACGCCTCAGGAACCCGGGAGTTCGATGTCTCCTTCATGACATCGCAGCTCCTGGACCTTTTCTGGGCGAGGTGGGGGGCGGCCAGCTCTCAGCAGGGGTCGAAGTTCGCCGGGTTTACCGCTATTCCCGTGTCCCGCCAGGGGGTTAAGAGGGTAACCATCCTGGTGCGGAATGAGTCCATACCCATAGCGGACATCCTGGTATGGATCAGGAGGTATGGGGAAGTAAAGAGCCCCCCAGTTAAGATCTTGGATGAGGATGGAATATGGACAGGTGGGTGGACTGTCCCCGTCTTGTTGAGGGAGATCCAGGGTGTGACTCAACACCTCCCCAACTCATTCTTCATCGGGGCTGAGAGGGTGTCATGCTTCTACCCTACTCAGCCTCGGAGGTGCCACAGGTGCGGGTCTGACAGGCATTTCAGTAATGCCTGTCAGATCCTTAAATGCACCATATGTGGCGAGTTGGGGCACACTCGGGACTCCTGCCAAAGGGAGATAATGTGTAATCTGTGTGGGAGGATGGGGCATCCCTACCGCACCTGCCCCGAGGCTCAGCACAACCTCGATGACATCTGGAGGGGGGAACCTCTCGAGATGGGCGAGGGACCTGCTGGGTCCGGGGTGGTTGCCGGAACATCTGGTGCCTCCGTCCCCCACACCTCTGTCTCCGGCCACCAACAGCGGCCCACTCCTCCCCCGGTCGCAATGTTTCCACCTGTGGCGAACCCGGTGGCGATCAGCTCACTCCGTCACTTAGAGTTGGTACAATCGAGCACGTCCAGCACGGGTGTTGTCCCTGGGTCCCCTGGTCCCCTTCCAGCTGTTAATATTCCCCTTCCCCCCCCGGTTACGTCAGGTCCCCAGGTTGCCCCTTCCCCCACTGTAGTTAGTACCCCCTCTTCTTGTCCGGGAATCTCGGCCCCCTCCTCGTCTCGGAGGACTGCCGAGCCCCCTGCGAAGCAGCCCCCCCAAAAAGGGGCTGTGACAAAGGGTGGCAAGGCGGGGAAAACCGTCTCCTCCCCGGCTCCGAAGGAGCCCCCAGTGTCTCTTTCCAACCGGTTTGAGGCACTGGCTCCCAGCTGGGGCGACGAGGAGCTGGAGGGGGAGATGGCGGACCTCTCCGACGCGGGGACAGGGGTCGAGATAGGAGAGGAGGTGCCTCTGGGGGACGATGGACCCCTCTGTCCAGGCGTCTCCATAAAGAGGTACGGCTCGGACAGGGAGGAGGGGGTGAGCAGGAAGAAGGGAAAGTCTCCTTGAGCTCGCAATGACTCCTATGGCGACTCTTCCTATACTCTCTGTGGCTACGGTGAATGTAAACAGCGTAAAGTCCAGCAGGGCCCGCTTCTTGGTTTTCGACCATCTCAGCCGGGCTCCGCACAATATCATCCTGGTGCAGGAGACCCGGCTGCAAACCTTAGCGGCCCTGCACGCTGCAAAGCGGGACTGGAGATGGGGGGCCTCCTACTTCTCCCTAGCCACAGAGAGCTATGGGGGGATCGCCATCCTGTTCAAGGAGGTTGATGCCAGCATTACCAGGATCATTGAGCTGCAAAAAGGACGCTGTGTGGTTTTAGATGTGTCGCTGGGCAGGCAACCTCTCCGTATAATTAACATCTACGGCCCCCAAACCAAGTGGGAGAGGAAGTGCCTGTTTAGCGAGATAGAGCCTTACCTATATACGTCCAAGCAAATCCTGTTTGGCGGTGATTTTAACACCATCATTAGGCCTCAGGACAGGAGAGGCGCCACTCAGAGGCTTGGATATGATTCCATTTTTCTAGCTAGAATGGTTAGACAGGCTGGATTGGTAGATGCGTTCCTTCATCACGCTCCCAATCCCACGGGTGGGTTCACCTATAAGCGAGGCAATAGTGAGAGTAGGATAGACAGGATTTTTGTTAAGGAGGATTTCCCGGTGACGGCACCTGTGCTTACACCGGTGGAGTTCTCCGATCATCACATTTTGTCTTGTGAGTTGAATGTCCGCAACACCCCATCCAAAGGGAGAGGGATATGGCGGCTCAATTCAGACCTCCTGGTGGAACCGAGGGTTCAGCAGGCCTTTGAGAGGTTCTTCCACGACCAGGTGACCTTAGCAGACTTCGGTCAGCTGAAGTCCGAGTGGTGGGACATGGTGAAGGCGAGAACTCAAAAGCTCTTTCGCAATCTCGCCCAGAACATGCAGTCCTCTAGGTATAAGGTGTACCTGAGCCTGCTCTCGAGGTTGGATATCCTGATCTCGCAGGGAGGTGACCCCGAGGACATTGTAGCGGTAAAGTCCCTGATGAAGAGTTTCCAGTACGACAGGTACGCCTCTCTTGTGAAGGAGAGGGATCATGGGGCTTACCACTCGCCTGATCCTTTTCTTAGTTGCAAGAGGAAGGAAGGTACCAAGACCATCGCTAGTTTGCGGAACACTGACGGGATCCTCGAGGAATCTCCTCGCGGGATCCTGAAGGTGGTCCGCGACTACTATATGAGACTCCTCGGAAAGGACAGACCGCAGTGTACCGACGGGGGATCGTCCCGCGGGAGCAGCAGGGTAGATGACTTCTTGAGCGGGATCGCACTCCCTGGGAGTAGCGATTTCCCTCTGGATGACTTGGTCGGTGATATCACCATAGAAGAGGTCACAGAGAGCATCATGCAGCAGAACAAGAGTAAGTCGCCAGGTCCTGATGGCCTGACGGCTGAATTTTACCAGCAGTTCTGCGCTCTCTTGGCCCCTCATCTGACGGAGGTGTTTAATGAGAGCCTGGCTCAAGGATTATTGCCCGCCTCGATGAGGTCTTCTGCTTTGATTTTGCTGACCAAGCCGAACGTTGTCGACACTGCGGATGTGGGGAACTGGCGCCCCATATCCCTCCTCAATGTCGACAGGAAGGTCTTGGCGAGGATTTTGATGAAACGATTACAGGGCCTGGCGGGGCAGATTCTCTCCACCTCGCAGTACTGTGCTCTTGAGGGACGAACTGTCTTCGATGCCGTTTCCGAGGTCAGGGAAGCTCTCGAGCAGTGCAGGGCTGGGGGTGGGGGGTTCTACCTGCTGGCGCTTGATCAGTCGAAGGCTTTTGATCGAGTTGATCACCGCTATCTGTGGTCAGTCTTGCGGAAGTATGGCTTGCCCACCAAATTCATCAATTGGATTATTACCCTGTACAGGGGGGCAGATAGCTTCGCTCTTGTTAACGGTTGGAAAGGCAGGGCGTTTGGGATCCGATCTGGGGTCCGGCAGGGCTGTCCCCTCAGCCCGCTCCTGTACGTGTTCGCCATCGACCCCTTCATAAGGGCAATCGATGCGAGCGCGCTACAAGGGGTGGCCAGGGCTCCGGAGAGGCCCTTACGGGTGGTCGCCTACGCCAATGACGTCTCCATAGTGGTCTCCAAGACTCAGGAGTCCGCTGTGGTGGACGAGATGATTCAGGCGTACTCTGCCGCTTCCACGTCCCAAGTCAACAGGGCCAAGAGTGGAGTGTTCTGGTGTGGGAAGGAGGGGGACCAGTTTCCCCTTCCGGACGGCTTCCCGCCAGCCCAACCCGAAATTAAGATCTTGGGAATAGTGTTCGGGCCAGGGGATCTGGCTCTCAGGAACTGGTCCGAACGGCTTGCCATTGCTTCCCGCAAAGTGGAGGAGAGCCATAGGTGGAAGCTGACCTACAGAGAGCGGGTGAGACTGATTAAGACCTACGTACTGACTGTATTCGGCCACGTCCGTAACATCTTCCTCTTGCCGAGATCTCTCCACGCTCGGGTGTTCGCGCTGTTCTTCCGCATGTTGTGGGGGAACAGGCTGAACCTCATCAAGAGGGAGGTCACGTACCTGGCCAGGAAGGACGGGGGTTTGGCCATGGTCAACCCCATCGTCTTTTTCACCATCACCTTCCTGAAAAGGAATTTCGGGGCTCTCCTGAAGGACGAGCCGCCTGGCTGGGTATGTACTTTCAGAGAGTGGGTTGCGCCTTTCCTGGTGGACTGGTTCCACGGCGGGAGAGTGAAGAGCATGCGAGTCAGGCATTCTCACTACCTCCCGACTTCGGTCACCGAGGGAGTGGGGACTTTGCGCCGGTGGAGCGTCACGGTGGATGAGATTCGGGACTCTCCCAAGAGGCTTCTTGCGGGTAGGGTCCTGGCCACCCACTATGGCGTTCAGCTGGCCTTGAGGGACTGCCCGCCAAGTACTCTCGCCTCGGGGTTGCAAAATCTCAACTCCAGGTGCCTTCCGGAGAAATTCCGAGACTTGGCGTTCCTTTCCTTCCACGGTAGGCTTTATGTTAGAGGGAACTTGAAGTACAGGAACATCGAGGACCGTGGTTGTCCCCGGGTGGAATGTTCCGGGAGAGTGGAGTCCATGGACCACTTTCTCCTCGAGTGCCCCTTTAATCTGCGGGTCTACAAAGAGGTCTCGGCCGCCTTGGGCATCCCCTGCCTCACCCGCTGGTCTTACGCGGAGTGGGTGTACGGGACGTCCAACTCACGGGGGAGGACTTTTAATTTGAGCACCTTATATGTAGTTAGTTCAGTAGTCAAGTACTTCACATGGATGGCACGGTGTCAGGTATCCCTACAGAGAAAAGACCTTTCCTGTCAGGTGGTGGTGGCAGACATTCGGAGAACGCTTTGTGGGATCTATCATGCGGAAAGGGCCTCCATGGACCTTACTATCTGGCAGCGTCTGTGGCGAAATTTCAAGGTCCACCCGCCTTGAGCCGGTCCATGGCAGGTCCTTGTCTTGGTGGTGGTTTCTGTTAACTGTCCTTCACTTTCCCCGTTAGATTTTTGGTCAGATTTTTGATTTTAATGGAAGGCTACCACATGTAACAAGGTGAGTACCTTCTTCCTGTAGGGAGTTTATAGGGTTTGGTGTTTTTGTACAGTATTGTTGGTTTAGGATTTTTCTTGTATATAATGTATTTACTACTATTTCGTTACTGCTTTACTTTAATTTTTGATACTTTATTCAAATTGATTATGGTTGGGTGGTGGGTGGTTTTGGATTATGGACGGAGGGATGGACTCCTTTGGGGTGGTGGGTTTCTTGGGGGGTGGTGGGGGTGTGGGGTGATCATGGATGGGGGGATGGACGAACCCCTGAGGTGGTGGGGTGGTGGGTGGCGGGTTTTTGGTTTCTTATTCAATGGACGGGGGGATGGACGAACCCCTGAGGTGGTGGGTTTGGTTTTTGAGTGTGGGTGGGTGCTACGGACGAGGGGATGGACTAACCCTTGGGGTGGTGGGTTTTGTTGGGTGGTGGGAAATTGAAAAAGAAATGCTAGTATGTAAATGGTATGTGTGACCCCCATGTTTGTCTTTTTGATTTATTTATTTCTTGTTTATTATTTACAGGGGTCACCTGGCTGCGGGCAGGGCCCAATCGTTGGGCTCTCCCTATCTGTATCGTGTCCTGTGCTTGTCCTGCGTCCTGTTCTGTGTTTCATGTATCCCCCCCTCCTGGGATGCATGTCCCCGGGGGTGCGCCTGGCCCTGGTGGGTGCGCCTCCCTGGGGTGGAAGCCTTCTGGACGCGCGTGCCTCGGGGGGTGTGAGCCTCTGGGGTGTGCGTGTCCGGGGGGTAGACGCCTCTGGGGTGCGTGCGCTCCTCGGGCGGGTGTGTCTCCGGGGCGTGTGTTCCTTGGGGGGTTGTCTGCCTCCGGGGCGCGCGGGCCTGCGGGGTGCGGGGGCCTCCGGGACGTTCGCGTCTCGGGGGGCCGCGCGCCTCGGGGGGCTGTGCGCTTCGGGGATGGGCGCCTCCTGGGGGGGGGGGGGGTGCCTGCGCTCGGGGCGGCTGGGCCTCCGGGGTGTGCGGGCCTCTGGGACGTGCGCGTCTCGGGGGTCTGCGCGCCTCGGGGGCTCGGGCGTCTCGGGGGTGGGTGCCTCCTAAGGTTATGGTTCAGTCGGGGGGTGTCTTTCCCTCGGGGCGTTTGGGCCTCCGGGGTGTGCGGGCCTCTGGGACGTGCGCGTCTCGGGGGTCTGCGCGCCTCGGGGGCTCGGGCGTCTCGGGGGTGGGTGCCTCCTAAGGTTATGGTTCAGTCGGGGGGTGTCTTTCCCTCGGGGCGTTTGGGCCTCCGGGGTGTGCGGGCCTCTGGGACGTGCGCGTCTCGGAGGTCTGCGCGCCTCGGGGGCTCGGGCGTCTCGGGGGTGGGTGTCTCCTAAAAGTTTTGTTTCAGTTGGGGGGTGTCTGCCCTCGGGATGTCTGGACTTCTGGGGTGTCTGGGCCTCTGGTTCGTGCGGTCCTCGGGGACGTGCGAGCCTCTGGGGCGTGGAGTCTCGGGGGCTTCGCGTCTCCGGGGGCTGCGCGGGCCGGGGGAGCTGGGCATTTCGGGGGTTTGGGCGTCCCGGGGATGGGCATCTCCTAGGCCTTTACGGCCAAGAAGGTATTTGTTTTGGGGGGTGTCTTCCTCCCGGGGTGTCTGGGCCTCTGGGGTGTGCGGTTCTCCGGGATGTGGAGTCTCGGGGGGCTGCGCATCTCTGGGGCTTGGGCATCTCGGGGGGAGGCATCTCCTGGGCTGGTGCGCAGCCTTTATGGCTGTTTTCTTTTGGTTATGTGTTTTGTATTATCCCGGTTGGGTATTGTTTGTTTTGCTCTTGCTGTTCTGTTTTGTATGTGCTTTGTTTATGGACTTTCCAAGTTGGACTTTTGTTTTGGAGGGTTACTCCTGTTTTGTTATTGTTTATCCTTTGTTATGTATCAATGTTGCTATTTATTTTCAATAAAAATATATCCAGCTCCAATCACTGAGGTGGGCGGGGCTGAGTTGCTGCAGGCTGCTGGAGTTGCTGCTCTGAGCAGTGCTCCAGGGTGGGGTAGTGTTTGGTGATTGTTTGGCCGGATTTTGGAAGCTTTTTTCGGACTGACTCTCCCTGTTTCTCCCCCCCTGTTTTCCTCCCTGGTTTGCAGCCTGCAACCAGGGATGGCTGCGAGCTCTCCCTCCCCTGCGGTCCGGGGTTGGGAGGACTGGCTCCGGACCGAGGAGGAATGTGTGTTCAGGAGCGTGGAGCTGCCTGCTCCAGGTGCTGTTATCTGGTGGACCGAGCACCAGGCCCTGGCTCGGGCTGTTCGGAAGGATGTGGAGGCCCTGCTGGTCCGAGAGGACGCCCTGTCTAGGAGGTATGCGGAGTGGAGGAGGGGGGTAGGGATACCCCACGGTTCGCCCGGTATCCTGCGCACCCATATTACCCAGCTAAAGGTTTGTGCCAGGAACGGGTGGCCGAGGGGCTGCAGTTCCTAGAACGCCCCCCCCCCCCCCCCCAGGACCCGGTGGACGGGTCCCTGGTCGACCCCCTGCAAGGAACCTCCGTTATGGCACCCGTGGAGGGTGCCCAACAAGCTACTGGGGGAGCCCCTGCAGTCTCCGGTCTCTCCTTCGCTACTGTGGTGGTGGCCGGAGCTGCGGGGGTTAACCCACGTAGTGGAAGTACTGGAAGTGATGGGAGCTCAACTCCCATCACTGATGCACGGCTACTAACCCGGCTACAGTCCCTCAAAGAGGCTCACTCTGCCGCCACCCGTAAGCTAGCTGGCGTGCAGGGTGAGCTGAGGGACCTCCGCTACCAGAGTAGCCATAGTAGCAACAATAAGAGAGCCCCCCTGCGGGCGAAGATAGCTGCAAAGAAAACCCAGGAGGAGAGTATCACTGCAAGGCTGCCGGGTCTCGAACAGGAGATCCGGCAGGTACAGGACGTGCTGCAACAGCGCCAGCGGGCTAAGGCTCGTGCCCGCCGGCAAGAATCGTTGGGGGACCGGAGGGACCTTTCCGACGGTGGGGGGTCCGGTTCCGACTCAGGAGGGGACCGGGCTTCCTCGCCGGCGGGGGGAAACTCCGGTTCCCGCGGTAAAAAAATGACCGCGAAAATCGGATCCAAGATGGCCGCCGCCGGGATGCCTGAGCGTGACTGGGACAGTGATCCGGATCGGAAAACTTGGCGCTTGGAGGTCCAGCAGGGTCAGGTTGCTGCTCCAATCAAGGAGACCCTGCTGGCCTTCGACATGAAGGATGTTGAGGCGATGGAGGATACGGTGGTGTCCAGGAAGGAGAAGAGAAAACAGAGGAGGAAGAAGAATCCGGCATCCCGAAAACCGGAAGTGGCTGCCCGGGAGTCTGGAGAGTCGGCAGGAGGGGGTGAGTACTCGTCGGGGTATGTGTACTCCGACGAGGAGTTTCCAACTTTGCAGACCTCAGGGGATGCCCTGGGGTCTGTCCACCCTTCCCCTGTCGGCCCCTCTGGGCTCCCCAACGCCCTCCATGGGAATGGGGAGACAGACCCCGCTGGTGCTGTAACACCTTGCACCAGCATTCCCATGGAGGGGGCTCTCCTTGCCTCTAATCCCCTTCCCTCCCTCCCTCCTAACCCTCCCTCTGACTTCCCTGGTGTGCAAGTTCCCCAGTCTGTCTGTGTAAAGTCCGTGTCAAATGTAAGTGTGACTGAGCCAGAAAGTGTATGTGTAGAGATGAATGAGGAGTCTGTGCCGCTGTCTGCCCCTGTGTCCGTTCCCCTCATCTCCCCGGCGGGCGCTGGTGTCCCTGGTGCCTGTGCTGCGGGTGCCGTGGTCGCCTGTGCCGCGGGTCCCGCGGCGGACGCGGGCACGCGCGGTGCGGGTCCCGGGGGTGCCGGGCGCGCGCCGGAATCCCATCACCCTCGGCCATCCGGCGGCCGGCGTGGGTCTGACGGCGGGGCTATTATTAGCTCTGCCTCAGGCTCTGCTGGCTGTTCGGGGCTGGCTGGGAGTGATGGGAGTGGGAGATTTGGGTATGTATCCGAGCCCAATGATTGGGAGACCGTGGAGCGGCATTTGACACAAAACCAGACTGTACATTACACATAACCTTAGACCTAACTGGAGAGGTCACCAGAGGTCACCAGTTAGGTCTAAGGTTATGTGTAATGTACAGTCTGGTTTTGTGTCAAATGCCCCTATGTTTAATGTCCCTGCAAATGTTACCCCTTTATTTGTTGCTGCCCCTGCTGCCCCTTCTGTTGCCCCTTCCGCCCCTCCTGCCCATTTGGTTGTCCCCCCTCCCCCGGTTTTTGCTGTTCCCTCTGGTGTTCCCCCCCCTGGTCCCCATGTAAATAATGTACAGAATGTAAATAGCACTGTAAATATGGTTGGTCAGGGCACCAATGCTCCCGGTGCCCAAAAGGTTAATACAGTTGGTGGCACCCCCTCTGTTGGTGCCACCAGTAATGCTCGTCAAGTTAAGGTTGGTGGCGCCTCTGCTAGGGGTGCCACCTCTTCTGTTGCTGTTTCGGTGGCTGGTGCCCCCTCTCAGGGTGCCAGCACCTCTGTTTTAGGGGGGTCACGTGGGTATGTCCCTAGGCACTCCCAGGTCGACACTCAGGGTGCCACGACCGGGGCCTCCCAAGTTGGTCCTGCCAGTAGAGTAACCCAGGCCCCAGTGTCCCAGACGGCTGGCCCCGGTGTCCCAAATGCTTGGGCATCCGGGCCCCCTCGTTCGTCCACGGCTGGCACGGCCATGCGTCCTCTGGCTCCCCCTCCAGGGAGCAGGAGGAACGTGGTACGACTGGCCTGGGCGCGCGAGACCCGGGTGCCTGACAGGAGGGTGCTGGTGTCCGGCCTAAGGGACATGGGGTTCTCCCCCTCTGATCTGGTCGCCCTCATCCACGCCTCGGGAACCCGGGAGTTCGACGTCTCTTTCATGACGTCGCAGCTCCTGGACCTTTTCTGGGCGAGGTGGGGGGCGGCCAGCTCTCAGCAGGGGTCGAAGTTTGCTGGGTTTACCGCTATTCCCGTGTCCCGCCAGGGGGTTAAGAGGGTAACCATCCTGGTACGGAACGAGTCCATACCCATAGCGGACATCCTGGTATGGATCAGGAGGTACGGGGAAGTAAAGAGCCCCCCAGTTAAGATCTTGGACGAGGATGGGATTTGGACAGGTGGGTGGACTGTCCCCGTCATGTTGAGGGAGATCCAGGGTGTGACCCAACACATGCCCAACTCCTTCTTTATCGGGGCTGAGAGGGTGTCTTGTTTCTACCCTACTCAGCCCCGGACGTGCCACCGGTGTGGGTCTGACAGGCATTTTAGCAATGCCTGTCAGATCCTTAAATGCACCATGTGTGGCGAGTTGGGGCACACTCGGGACTCCTGCCAGGAGATAAAGTGCAACCTGTGTGGGAGGATGGGGCATCCCTACCGCACCTGCCCCGAAGCTCAGCACAACCTTGAGGACATCTGGAGGGGGGAACCTCTCGAGATGGACGAGGCGCCTGCTGAGTTAGGGGTGGTTGCCGGAACATCTGGAGCCTCCGTCCCCCACACCTCTGTCTCCGGCCACCAACAGCGGCCCACTCCTCCCCCGGTCGCAATGTTTCCACCTGTGGCGAACCCGGTGGCGATCAGCTCACTTCATCACTTAGAGTTGGTTCAAAAGAGCACGTCCAGCACGGGTGTTGTCCCTGGGTCCCGTGGTCCCCTTCCAGCTGTAAATATTCCCCTTCCCCCCCCGGTTACGTCAGGTCCCCAGGTTGCCCCTTCCCTCACTGTAGTAGCTAGTACCCCCTCTTCTTGTCCGGGAATCTCGGCCCCCTCCTCGTCTCGGAAGACTGCCGAGCCCCCTGCGAAGCAGCCCCTTAAAAAGGGGGCTGTGACAAAGGGTGGCAAGGCAGGGAAAGCCGTCTCCTCCCCGGCTCCGAAGGAGCCCCCAGTGTCTCTCTCCAATAGGTTTGAGGCACTGGCTCCCAGCTGGGGCGACGAGGAGCTGGAAGGGGAGATGGCGTACCTTTCCGACGCGGGGATAGGGGTCGAGATAGGTGAGGAGGTGCCTCTGGGGGACGATGGACCCCTCTGTCCAGGCGTCTCCATAAAGAGGTACGGCTCAGACAGGGAGGAGGGGGTGAGCAGGAAGAAGGGAAAGTCTCCTTGAGCTCGCAATGACTCCTATGGCGACTCTTCCTATACTCTCTGTGGCTACGGTGAATGTTAACAGCGTAAAGTCCAGCAGGGCCCGCTTCTTGGTTTATGACCATCTCAGCCGGGCTCCGCACAATATCATCTTAGTGCAGGAGACCCGGCTGCAAACCTTGGCGGCCCTGCACGCTGCAAAGCGGGACTGGAGATGGGGGCCCTCCTACTTCTCCCTAGCCACAGAGAGCTATGGGGGGATCGCCATCCTGTTCAAGGAGGTTGATGCTTGCATCACCAGGATCATTGAGCTGCAAAAAGGACGCTGTGTGGTTTTAGATGTGTCGCTGGGCAGGCAACCTCTCCGTATAATTAACATCTACGGCCCCCAAACCAAGTGGGAGAGGAAGTGCCTGTTTAGCGAGATAGAGCCTTACCTGTATACGTCCAAGCAAATCCTGTTTGGCGGTGATTTTAACACCATCATTAGGCCTCAAGACAGGAGAGGCGCCACTCAGAGGCTTGGATATGATTCCATTTTTCTAGCTAGAATGGTTAGACAGGCTGGATTGGTAGATGCGTTCCTTCATCACGCTCCCAATCCCACGGGTGGGTTCACCTATAAGCGAGGCAATAGTGAGAGTAGAATAGACAGGATTTTTGTTAAGGAGGATTTCCCGGTGACGGCACCTGTGCTTACACCGGTGGAGTTCTCCGACCATCACATTTTGTCTTGTGAGTTGAATGTCCGCAACACCCCATCCAAAGGGAGAGGGATATGGCGGCTCAATTCAGACCTCCTGGTGGAACCGAGGGTTCAGCAGGCCTTTGAGAGGTTCTTCCACGACCAGGTGACCTTGGCAGACTTCGGTCAGCTGAAGTCAGAGTGGTGGGACATGGTGAAGGCGAGAACTCAAAAGCTTTTTCGGAATCTCGCCCAGAACATGCAGTCCTCTAGGTATAAGGTGTACCTGAGCCTGCTCTCGAGGTTGGATATCCTGATCTCGCAGGGAGGTGACCCCGAGGACATTGTAGCGGTAAAGTCCCTGATGAAGAGTTTCCAGTACGACAGGTACGCCTCTCTTGTAAAGGAGAGGGATCATGGGGCTTACCACTCGCCTGATCCTTTTCTTAGTTGCAAGAGGAAGGAAGGTACCAAGACCATCGCTAGTCTGCGGAACACTGACGGGATCCTCGAGGAATCTCCTCGCGGGATCCTGAAGGTGGTCCGCGAATACTATATGAGACTCCTCGGAAAGGACAGACCGCAGTGTACCGACGGGGGATCGTCCCGCAGGAGCAGCAGGGTAGATGACTTCTTGAGCGGGATCACACTCCCTGAGAGTAGCGATTTCCCTCTGGATGACTTGGTCGGTGATATCACCATAGAAGAGGTCACAGAGAGCATTATGCAGCAGAACAAGAGTAAGTCGCCAGGTCCTGATGGCCTGACGGCTGAATTTTACCAGCAGTTCTGCGCTCTCTTGGCCCCTCATCTGACGGAGGTGTTTAATGAGAGCCTGGCTCAAGGATTATTGCCCGCCTCGATGAGGTCTTCTGCACTGATTTTGCTGACCAAGCCGAACGTTGTCGACACTGCGGATGTGGGGAACTGGCGCCCCATATCCCTCCTCAATGTCGACAGGAAGGTCTTGGCGAGGATTTTGATGAAACGTCTACAGGGCCTGGCGGGGCAGATTCTCTCCACCTCACAGTACTGCGCTCTTGAGGGACGAACTGTCTTCGATGCCGTTTCCGAGGTCAGGGAGGCTCTCGAGCTGTGCAGGGCTGGGAGGGGGGGGTTCTACCTGCTGGTGCTTGATCAGTCGAAGGCTTTTGATCGAGTTGATCACCGCTATCTGTGGTCAGTCTTGCGGAAGTATGGCTTGCCATCCAAATTCATCAATTGGATTATTACCCTGTACAGGGGGGCGGATAGCTTCGCTCTTGTTAACGGTTGGAAAGGCAGGGCGTTTGGGATCCGATCTGGGGTCCGGCAGGGCTGTCCCCTCAGCCCGCTCCTGTACGTATTCGCGATCGACCCCTTTATAAGGGCAATCGACGCGAGTGCACTACAAGGAGTGGCCAGAGCTCCGGAGAGGCCCTTACGGGTGGTCGCCTACGCCGATGACGTCTCCATAGTGGTCTCCAAGACTCAGGAGTCCGCTGTGGTGGACGAGATGATTCAGGCGTACTCTGCCGCTTCCACGTCCCAAGTCAACAGGGCCAAGAGTGGAGTTTTCTGGTGTGGGAAGGAGGGGGACCAGTTTCCCCTTCCGGACGGCTTCCCGCAAGCCCAACCCGAAATTAAGATCTTGGGAATAGTGTTCGGGCCAGGGGATCTGGCTCTCAGGAACTGGTCCGAACGGCTTGCCATTGCTTCTCGCAAGGTGGAGGAGAGCCATAGGTGGAAGCTGACCTACAGAGAGCGGGTGAGGCTGATTAAGACCAACGTACTGACTGTATTCGGTCACGTCAGTAACATCTTCCTCTTGCCGAGGTCTCTCCACGCTCGGGTGTTCGCGCTGTTCTTCCGCATGTTGTGGGGGAACAGGCTGAACCTCATCAAGAGGGAGGTCACGTACTTGGCCAGGAAGGACGGGGGTTTGGCCATGGTCAACCCCATCGTCTTTTTCACCATCACGTTCCTGAAAAGGAATTTCGGGGCTCTCCTGAAGGACGAGCCGCCTGGCTGGGTATGTACTTTCAGAGAGTGGGTTGCGCCTTTCCTGGTGGACTGGTTCCACGGCGGGAGAGTGAAGAGCATGCGAGTCAGGCATTCTCACTACCTCCCGACTTCGGTCACCGAGGGAGTGGGGACTTTGCGCCGGTGGAACGTCACGGTGGCTGAGGTTCGGGACTCTCCCAAGAGGCTTCTCGCGGGTAGGGTCCTGGCCACCCACTATGGCGTTCAGCTGGCCTTGAGGGACTGCCCGCCAAGTACTCTCGCCTCGGGGTTGCAAAATCTCAACTCCAGGCGCCTTCCGGAGAAATTCCGAGACTTGGCGTTCCTCTCCTTCCACGGTAGGCTTTACGTTAGAGGGAACTTGAAGTACAGGAACATCGAGGATCGTGGTTGTCCCCGGGTGGAATGTTCCGGGAAAGTGGAGTCTATGGACCACTTTCTCCTCGAGTGCCCCTTTAATCTGCGGGTCTACAAAGAGGTCTCGGCCGCCATGGGCATCCCCTGCCTCACCCGCTGGTCTTACGCGACGTCCAACTCACGGGGGAGGACTTTTAATTTGAGCACTTTATACGTAGTTAGTTTCGTAGTAAAGTATTTCACATGGATGGCACGGTGTCAGGTATCCCTACAGAGAAAAGACCTTTCCTGTCAGGTGGTGGTGGCAGACATTCGGAGAACGCTTTGTGGGATCTATCATGCGGAAAGGGCCTCCATGGACCTTACTATCTGGCAGCGTCTGTGGCGAAATTTCAAGGTCCACCCGCCTTGAGCCGGTCCATGGCAGGTCCTTGTCTTGGTGGTGGTTTCTATTAACTGTCCTTCACTTTCCCCGTTAGATTTTGGTCAGATTTTTGATTTTAATGGAAGGCTACCACACGTAACAAGGCGAGTACCTTCTTCCTGTAGGGAATTTATAGGGTTTTGTATATTTGTATAGCATTGTTGGTTTAGGGTTTCTGAATATATATTGTATAATTTGTATTTTTACTGCTGCTTTCCGCTGCTGATTTTGCTGCCTTTTCACAAATTTGGTTATTGTTGGGTGGTGGGTGGTTTGGGATATGATATTGTTATTATGATGGACGGAGGGATGGACTCCTTTGGGGTGGTGGGTTTCTCGGGGGGTGGTGGGGGTGTGGGGTGATCATGGACGGGGGGATGGACGAACCCCTGAGGTGGTGGGGTGGTGGGTGGTGGGTTTTGGTTTCTCATTGATGGACGGGGGGATGGACGAACCCCTGAGGTGGTGGGTTTGGTTTTTGTGTGTGGGTGGGTGATACGGACGAGGGGATGGACTAACCCTTGGGGTGGTGGGTTTTGTTGGGTTTTTTTGGTGGGTGGTGGGTAGTTGGCAAAGTTCTGGTATGTTGATATGTTCATAGTATGTGTGACCCCCCCCTGTCTGTCTTTTTGTGTGGTTATTTATTTATTTATTCTTATTATTTGCAGGGGTCACCTGGCTGCGGGCAGGGCCCAATCGTTGGGCTCTCCCTTTCCGTATCTTGTCCTGTGCTTGTCCAGCGTCCTGTTCCATGTTCTGTGTAATTCCCTCCTGGGATGCATGTCCCCGGGGGTGCGCTTGTCCCTGGGGGCGCGCTTCCCCGCGGGGTGGAAGCCTTCTGGACGTGCGTGCCTCGGGGGGTGTGAGCCTCTGGGGTGTGCGCGTCCGGGGGGTGGACGCCTCTGGGGTGCGCGCGCTCCTTGGGCGGGTGCGTCTCCGGGGCGTGTGTTCCTTCGGGGGGTGTCTGCCTCTGGGGCGTGCGGGCCTCCGGGGTGCGGGGACCCCCGGGGCGTTCGCGTCTCGGGGGTCTGCGCGCCTCCTGGGGGGGGGGGGGTGCCTGCGCCCGGGGTGTCTGGGCCTCCGGGGTGTGCGGGCCTCTGGGACGTGCGCGTCTCGGGGGTCTGCGCGCCTCGTGTGCTCGGGCGTCTCGGGGGTAGGTGCCTCCTAAGGTTATGTTTCAGTTGGGGGGTGTCTGCCCTCGGGGCGTCTGGACTTCTGGGGTGTCTGGGCCTCTGGCTCGCGCGGTCCTCGGGGATGTGCGAGCCTCTGGGGCGTGGAGTCTCGGGGGCTGTGCGTCTCCGGGGGCTGCGCGGGCCGGGGGGACTGGGCATTTCGGGGGTTTGGGCGTCTCGGGGATGGGCATCTCCTAGGCCTTTATGGCCAAGAAAGAGTTATTTTGGGGGGTGTCTTCCTCCCGGGGTGTCTGGGCCTCTGGGGTGTGCGGTTCTCTGGGATGTGGAGTCTCGGGGGGCTGCGCATCTCTGGGGCTTGGGCATCTCGGGGGTGGGGCATCTCCCGGGCTGGTGTACAGCCGTTATGGCTGTTTCTTTTGGTTGTGTATTTTGTTGTATTGTCCCAGTTGGGTATTGTTTATTTTGCTCTTGTTGTTTCGTTGATTTATTGCCTTGTTTATGGACTTTTCCTGTACCGAGATGGACTTTTGATTTAGGAGGATTTCTCCTGTTTTGTTATTGTTTACTCTTATTGTTATGTTACTGTCTTTGTATCAATGTTGCTGATTCTCACTGAGGTGGGAGGGGCTGAGTTGCTGCAGGCTGCTGGTGTGCTGCTCTGAGCAGTGCTCCAGGGTGTGGTGGAGTTTGGAGTTTTGTGTAACCGAATATTGGAGCCCGTTTTCGGATTGACCCTCCCTGTTTCCCCCCCCTGTTTTCCACCCTGGTTTGCAGCCTGCAACCAGGGATGGCTGCGGACTCTCCCTCCCCTGCGGTCCGGGGGTGGGAGGACTGGCTCCGGACCGAGGAGGAATTTGTTTTCCACAGCATGGAGCTGCCTGCTCCAGGTGTAATTCTTGGGTGGACCGAGCACCAGGCCCTTGCTCGAGCTGTAAGGAAGGATGTGGAGGCCCTGCTGGTTCGTGAGGAATCCCTGTCACGGAGGTATGCAGAGTGGAGGAAGGGGGTAGGGATACCCCACGGTTCACCCGGTATCCTGCGCACCCATATCACCCAGCTCAAGGGTGTTATCGGGTTGTGCCAGGAACGGGTGGCCGAGGGGCTACAGTTCCTGGAACAACCCCCTCCCCCCCAGGACCCGGTGGACGGGTCCCTGGTCGACCCCCAGCAGCAGAGCATCCCCGTTTCGGCACCCGTGGAGGGTGCCCAGCGAGCTATTGGGGAAGCCCCTGCAGTCTCCGGTCTCTCCTTCGCAACTGTGGTGGTGGCCGGAGCTGCGGGGGTTAACCCGCAGAGTGGAGGTGGTGGGAGCTCAACTCCCATCACTGATGCAAAGTTACTGACCCGGCTGCAGTCCCTAAAGGAGGCTCACTCTGCCGCCACCCGTAAACTAGCTGGCGTGCAGGGTGAGCTAAGGGACCTCAGGTACCAAAGCAGCCACAGCAGCAATAATAAAAGAGCCCCCCTGCGGGCGAAGATCGCCAGCAAGAAAACCCAGGAGGAAAATATTGCAGCGAGATTGCCGGGTCTCGAGCAGGAGATCCGGCAGGTACAGGACGTGTTACAGCAGCGCCAGCGGGCTAAGGCTCGTGCCCGCCGGCAGGAATCATTGGGGGACCGGAGGGACCTCTCCGACGGTGGGGGGTCCGGTTCCGACTCCGGAGGTGACCTGGCTTCCTCGCTGGCGGGGGGAAACCCCGGTTCCCGCGGTTTGAAAAAAGCCGCGAAAACTACAAACAAGATGGCCGCCGCCATGGCTGAGGGTGATTGGGAAGGTGATCCGTCGCAGAAAACTTGGCGGTTGGAGGTCCAGCAGGGTCAGGTTGCTGCCCCGATCAAGGAGACCCTGCTGGCCTTCGATATGAAGGATGTAGAGGCAATGGAAGATTCGGTGGTGTCCAGGAAGGCGAAACGAAAACAGAGGAAGAAGAAAAACCCGGCATCCCGAAAACCGGAAGTGGCTGCCCGGGAGTCTGGAGAGTCGGCAGGAGGGGGTGAGTACTCGTCGGGGTATGTGTACTCCGACGAGGAATTTCCATCTTTGCAGACCTCAGGGGATGCCCTGGGGTCTGTCCACCTTCCCCCTGTCGGCCCCTCTGGGCTTCCCAACGCCCTCCATGGGAATGGGGAGACAGACCCCGCCGGTGCTTTACCATCTGGCATCGGCATTCCCATGGAGGGGGCTTCCCTTGCCTCTCATCCCCTTCCCTCCCACCCTCCTCCCCCCCCCTCTGACTCCCCTTGTGTGCAAGTGCCCCAGTCTGTCAATGTACTGTCCGAGTCTAGTGTGAGTATGAATGAACTTGGAAGTGTGTGTGTGGAGATGGATGATGTGTCTGTGCCAATGTCTGCCCCTTTGTCTGTCTCCCAGATCCTCCCGGCGGGCGCTGGTGTCCCTGGTGCCTGTGCTGCGGGTGCCGTGGTCGCCTGTGCCGCGGGTCCCGCGGCGGACGCGGGCGCGCGGCGCGGGTCCCGGGGGTGCCGGGCGCGCGCCGGAATCCCATCACCCTCGGCCATCCGGCGGCCGGCTATCCTTAGCTCTGCCTCAGGCTCTGCTGGCTGCTCGGGGCTGGCTGGGAGTGATGGGAGTGGGGGATTTGGGTATGTCTCTGAGCCCAATGATTGGGAAGCCATAAAGCGGCATTTGTATGCCCGTGGTCAGGTGACCTCTCCAGTTAGGTCTAATGTTGTATGTAATGTAAAGTCTGGTTATATGTCAAATGCCCCTGTGTTAAATATCCCTGCAAATGTTACCCCTTTATTTGTTGCTACCCCTGCTGCCCCTGCTGTTGCCCCTTCCGCCCATTTGGTTGTTCCCCCTCCCCTTGTTGCCCAACCAATATTTGCTGTTCCCTCCTGTGTTCCCCCCCCCTGGTCCCCATGTCTCTTCTGTACATAATGTATATAGTGATGTAAAAATGGTTGGTAAGGGCACCACTGCTCCCGGTGCCCAAAATGTTGATACAGTTATGGTTGGTGGCACCCCCTCAGTAGGTGCCACCGGTAATGTTCCGCAAGTTAAGGTTGGTGGCGTCCCTTCTAGGGGTGCCACCACTTCTGCTACTGGTACGGTTGCTGGTGCCCCCTCCCAGGGTGCCAGCACCTCTGTTTCAGGGGGGTCACGTGGGTATGTCTCTAGGCACTCCCAGGTCGCCACTCCGGGTGCCATGACCGGGGCCTCCCAAGTTGGTCCTGCCAGTCGAGTAACCCAGGCCCCAGTGTCCCAGACGGCTGGCCCCGGTGTCCCAAATGCTTGGGCATCCGGGCCCCCTCATGCGTCCGCGGCTGGCACGGCCATGCGTCCTCTGGCTCCCCCTCAAGGGAGCAGGAGGAACGTGGTACGGCTGACCTGGACGCGCGAGACCCGGGCGCCTGACAGGAGGGTGCTGGTGTCCGGCCTAAGGGACATGGGGTTCTCCCCCTCTGACCTGTTCGCCCTCATCCACGCCTCGGGAACCCGGGAGTTCGACGTCTCTTTTATGACGTCGCAGCTCCTGGACCTTTTCTGGGCGAGGTGGGGGGCGGCCAGCTCTCAGCAGGGGTCGAAGTTTACTGGGTTTACCGCTGTTCCCGTCTCCCGCCAGGGGGTTAAGAGGGTAACCATCCTGGCAAGGAACGAGTCCATACCCATAGCGGATATCCTGGTATGGATCAGGAGGTACGGGGAAGTAAAAAGCCCCCCAGTTAAGATCTTAGACGAGGATGGGATTTGGACAGGAGGGTGGACTGTCCCCGTCATGTTGAGGGAGATCCAGGGTGTGACCCAACACATGCCCAACTCCTTCTTTATCGGGGCTGAGAGGGTGTCTTGTTTCTACCCTACTCAGCCCCGGACGTGCCACAGGTGTGGGTCTGGCAGGCATTTTAGCAATGCCTGTCAGATCCTTAAGTGCACCATGTGTGGCGAGTTGGGGCACACTCGGGACTCCTGCCAGGAGATAAGATGTAATCTGTGCGGGAGGATGGGGCATCCCTACCGCACCTGCCCCGAAGCTCAGCACAACCTCGATGACATCTGGAGGGGGGAACCTCTCGAGATGGACGAGGTCCCTGCTGAGTTAGGGGATACAGTGGTTGCTGGAACATCTGGTGCCTCCGTCCCCCACACCTCTGTCTCCGGGCCCCAACAGCGGCCCATTCCTCCCCCGGTCACGTTTCCACCTGTGGCGAACCCAGTGGCGATTAGCTCACTCCATCACTTAGTAATGGTTCAGAAGAGCACGTCCAGCACGGGTGTTGTCCCTGGGTCCCCTGGTCCCCTTCCAGCTGTAAATATTCCCCTTCCCCCCCCGGTTACGTCAGGTCCCCAGGTTACCCCTTCCCACACTATAGCTAGTACCCCCTCTTCCCGTCCGGGAATCTCGGCCCCCTCCTCATCTCGGAAGACTGCCGAGCCCCCTGCGAAGCAGTCCCTTAAAAAGGGGGCTGTGACAAAGGGTGGCAAGGCGGGGAAAGCCGTTTCCTCCCCGGCTCCGAAGGAGCCCCCAGTGTCTCTTTCCAATAGGTTTGAGGCACTGGCTCCCAGCTGGGGCGACGAGGAGCTGGAGGGGGAGATGGCGGACCTTTCCGACACGGGGATAGGGGTCGAGATAGGTGAGGAGGTGCCTCTGGGGGACGATGGACCCCTCTGTCCAGGCGTCTCTATAAAGAGGTACGGCTCGGACAGGGAGGAGGGGGTGAGCAGGAAGAAGGGAAAGTCTCCTTGAGCTCGCAATGATTCCTATGGCGGCTCTCCCTATACTTTCTGTGGCTACGGTGAATGTTAACAGCATAAAGTCCAGCAGGGCCCGCTTCTTGGTTTATGACCATCTCAGCCGGGCTCCGCACAATGTCATCTTAGTGCAGGAGACCCGGCTGCAAACCTTGGCGGCCCTGCACGCTGCAAAGCGGGACTGGAGATGGGGGCCCTCCTACTTCTCCCTAGCCACAGAGAGCTATGGGGGGATCGCCATCCTGTTCAAGGAGGTCGATGCTTGCATCACCAGGATCATCGAGCTGCAAAAAGGACGCTGTGTGGTTTTAGATGTGTCACTGGGCAGGCAACCTCTCCGTATAATTAACATCTACGGCCCCCAAACCAAGTGGGAGAGGAAGTGCCTGTTTAGCGAGATAGAGCCTTACCTGTATACGTCCAAGCAAATCCTGTTTGGCGGTGATTTCAACACCATCATTAGGCCTCAAGACAGGAGAGGCGCCACTCAGAGGCTTGGATATGACTCCATTTTTCTAGCTAGAATGGTTAGTCAGGCTGGATTGGTAGATGCGTTCCTTCATCACGCTCCCAATCCCACGGGTGGGTTCACCTATAAGCGAGGCAATAGTGAGAGTAGAATAGACAGGATTTTTGTTAAGGAGGATTTCCCGGTGACGGCACCTGTGCTTACACCGGTGGAGTTCTCCGATCATCACATTTTGTCTTGTGAGTTGAATGTCCGCAACACCCCATCCAAAGGGAGAGGGATATGGCGGCTCAATTCAGACCTCCTGGTGGAACCGAGGGTTCAGCAGGCCTTTGAGAGGTTCTTCCACGACCAGGTGACCTTGGCAGACTTCGGTCAGCTGAAGTCCGAGTGGTGAGACATGGTGAAGGCGAGAACTCAAAAGCTTTTTCGGAATCTCGCCCAGAACATGCAGTCCTCTAGGTATAAGGTGTACCTGAGCCTGCTCTCGAGGTTGGATATCCTGATCTCGCAGGGAGGTGACCCCGAGGACATTGTAGCGGTAAAGTCCCTGATGAAGAGTTTCCAGTACGACAGGTACGCCTCTCTTGTGAAGGAGAGGGATCATGGGGCTTACCACTCACCTGATCCTTTTCTTAGTTGCAAGAGGAAGGAAGGTACCAAGACCATCGCTAGTCTGCGGAACACTGACGGGATCCTCGAGGAATCTCCTCGCGGGATCCTGAAGGTGGTCCGCGACTACTATATGAGACTCCTCGGAAAGGACAGACCGCAGTGTACCGACGGGGGATCGTCCCGCGGGAGCAGCAGGGTAGATGACTTCTTGAGCGGGATCACACTCCCTGAGAGTAGCGATTTCCCTCTGGATGACTTGGTCGGTGATATCACCATAGAAGAGGTCCCAGAGAGCATTATGCAGCAGAACAAGAGTAAGTCGCCAGGTCCTGATGGCCTGACGGCTGAATTTTACCAGCAGTTCTGCGCTCTCTTGGCCCCTCATCTGACGGAGGTGTTTAATGAGAGCCTGGCTCAAGGATTATTGCCCGCCTCGATGAGGTCTTCTGCACTGATTTTGCTGACCAAGCCGAACGTTGTCGACACTGCGGATGTGGGGAACTGGCGCCCCATATCCCTCCTCAATGTTGACAGGAAGGTCTTGGCGAGGATTTTGATGAAACGTCTACAGGGCCTGGCGGGGCAGATTCTCTCCACCTCGCAGTACTGTGCTCTTGAGGGACGAACTGTCTTCGATGCCGTTTCCAAGGTCAGGGAAGCTCTCGAGCTGTGCAGGGCTGGGAGGGGGGGGGTTCTACCTGCTGGCGCTTGATCAGTCGAAGGCTTTTGATCGGGTTGATCACCGCTATCTGTGGTCAGTCTTGCGGAAGTATGGCTTGCCATCCAAATTCATCAATTGGATTATTACCCTGTACAGGGGGGGGGCAGATAGCTTCGCTCTTGTTAACGGTTGGAAAGGCAGGGCGTTTGGGATCCGATCTGGGGTCCGGCAGGGCTGTCCCCTCAGCCCACTCCTGTACGTATTCGCGATCGACCCCTTTATAAGGGCAATCGACGCGAGTGCGCTACAAGGAGTGGCCAGGGCTCCGGAGAGGCCCTTACGGGTGGTCGCCTACGCCGATGACGTCTCCATAGTGGTCTCCAAGACTCCATGGATGGCACGGTGTCAGGTATCCCTACAGAGAAAAGACCTTTCCTGTCAGGTGGTGGTGGCAGACATTCGGAGAACGCTTTGTGGGATCTATCATGCGGAAAGGGCCTCCATGGACCTTACTATCTGGCAGCGTCTGTGGCGAAATTTCAAGGTCCACCCGCCTTGAGCAGGTCCATGGCAGGTCCTTGTCTTGGTGGTGGTTTCTGTTGTCTATCCTTCACTTTCCCCGTTAGATTTTTGGTCAGATTTTTGATTTTAATGGAAGGCTACCACACGTAACAAGGTGAGTACCTTCTTCCTGTAGGGAATTTATAGGGTTTTGTGTATTTGTACAGCATTGTTGGTTTAGGGTTTTTGTATATATTGTATATATTGTATTTTGCTGCTGCTTTTGCTGCTGCCTTTTGCTGCTTTTTCGCAACCGGTTATTGTTGGGTGGTGGGTGGTTTGGGATATGACGTTGTTATTATTAGGATGGACGGAGGGATGGACTCCTTTGAGGTGGTGGGTTTCTTGGGGGGTGGTGGTGTGGGGTTATTATGGACGGGGGGATGGACGAACCCCTGAGGTGGTGGGGTGGTGGGTGGCGGGTTTTGGTTTTTCATTTATGGACGGGGGGATGGACGAACCCCTGAGGTGGGGGGTTTGGTTTTGTGTGTGGGTGGGTGGTACGGACGAGGGGATGGACTAACCCTTGGAGTGGTGGGTTTTGCTGGTTTTGTTTTTTTTTGTGGGTGGTGGGTGTACTTGGTAAAGTCTGATATGTATATATAGTATGTGTGACCCCCTGTCTGTCTTTTTGTGTGGTTATTTATTTATTTATTCTTATTATTTGCAGGGGTCACCTGGCTGCGGGCAGGGCCCAATCGTTGGGCTCTCCCCTTCGTGTCTTGTCCTGTGCTTGTCCCGCGTCCTGTTCCATGTTCCGTGTATTCCCCCCCCCTGGGATGCATGTCCCCGGGGATGCGCTTGTCCCTGGGGCGCGCGCTTCCCCGCGGGGTGGAAGCCTTCTGGGCGCGCGCGCCTCGGGGGGTGTGAGCCTCTGGGGTGTGTGCGTCCGGGGGGTGGACGCCTCTGGGGTGCGTGCGCTCCTTGGGCGGGTGTGTCTCCGGGGCGTGTGTTCCTTTGGGGGGTGTCTGCCTCTGGGGCTTGCGGGCCTCCGGGGTGCGGGGACCTCCGGGACGTTCGCGTCTCGGGGGGCTGCGCGCCTTGGGGGGCTGCGCGCTTCGGGGATGGGCGCCTTCTGGGGGGGGGGGTGCCTGCGCCCGGGGTGTCTGGGCCTCCGGGGTGTGCGGGCCTCTGGGACGTGCGCGTCTCGGGGATCTGCGCGCCTCGGGGGCTCGGGCGTCTCGGGGGTGGGTGCCTCCTAAGGTTATGTTTACGTTGGGGGGTGTCTGCCCTCGGGGCGTCTGGGCTTCTGGGGTGTCTGGGCCTCTGGTTCGCGCGGTCCTCAGGGATGTGCGAGCCCCCGGGACGTGGAGTCTCGGGGGCTGCGCGGGCCGGGGGGGCTGGGCATTTTGGGGGTTCGGGTGTCTCGGGGATGGGCATCTCCTAGGCCGTTATGGCCAAGAGAGAGTTATTTTGGGGGGTGTCTGGGCCTCTGGGGTGTGCGGTTCTCCGGGATGTGGAGTCTCGGGGGGCTGCGCATCACTGGGGCTCTGGCATTTCGGGGGTGGGGCATCTCCCGGGCTGGTGTACAGCCGATATGGCTGTTTCTTTGGTTTGTGTCTGTTTGTTATATTGTACCAGTTGGGTATTGTTTTGCTTTGTTGTGGTTATTTCCTTTGTTTGTTGCATTTTGTTTATGGACGTTTTGTTCCGAATTGGACTTTTGCTTTTGGAGGATTTCTCCTGTTTGTTTTGTTTGTTCTTGTTTCTTATTGTTATTTTTACTGTTTGTATACCGTTGCTGATTCATTTAAATAAACAAATACCTCCAGCTCCAATCAGTGAGTGGGAGGAGTTGCTGCTGGTTGCTGGCTGGAGGCTGCTCTGAGCAGTGCTCCAGGGTGTGGTTCAGTTTGTTTGGAGTGTATCCGATTTTGGAGACTGAATTTCGGCCTGACTTCCCCCGTTTTCACCCCTGGCTTGCAGCCTGCAACCAGGGATGGCTGTGGACTCTCCCTCCCCTGCGGTCCGGGGTTGGGAGGAATGGCTGAGGACCAAAGAGGAGGATTTATTCAACAGCGTGGAGCTGCCTGCTCCCAACGCTACTCTCAGGTGGACTGAGCACCAAGCCCTTTCCAGGGCCGTCAGAAAGGACATTGAGGCTTTGTTAGCCCGTGAGGACTCCCTGACCCGCAGGTATGAGGAGTGGAGGAGAGGGGTAGGGGTTCCCCACGGTCCGCCCGGTGTCCTGCGCACCCATGTTACCAGACTAAAGAGTATCATTGGGTTGTGCCAGGAACGGGTGGCCGAGGGGTTAAGGTTCCTTGAGCGGACCCCCCCCCCCCCCCCGGTGGACGGGTCCTTGGGCGACCCCCAGTCGAATAGCTCCGTCCCTGCACCCGTGGAGGGTGTCCTGCAAGTCCCTGGGGAAGCCCCTGCGGCCTCCGGCTTATCCTTTGCTACAGTGGTTGTTGCCGGGGCTGCAGGGGTTAACCCGCAAGTTGGTGGGAGCCCAACTCCCATCACAGACGCCAAACTGCTTACGAGACTGCAGTCCCTGAAGGAGGCTCACTCTGCTGCCTCCAGCAAGCTGGCTGGTGTGCAGGGTGAGCTTCGGGACCTTCGTTACCAGTCCAGTCACAGTTCTAACAATAAACGTGCTCCCCTGCGAGCGAAGATAGCAACTAAGAAGGCACAAGAGGAAAGTATTGCGGCTAAACTGCCGGGTCTTGAAAATGAGATCCAGCGAGTTCAAGCCGTCCTGCAACAGAGGCAGCGTGCCAAAGCACGGGCACGTCGCCAAGAATCCCTGGGGGACCGGAGGGACCTCTCCGACGGTGGGGGGTCCGGCACCGAATCCGGAAGTGACCGGGCCTCCTCGCCGAGGGGGGTAAACTCCGGTTCCCGCGGTATGCAAATTGCCGCGAAAATCGGAAAAAAAATGGCGGCCGCAAACAACTTGCCGGCTGAGGATGAATGGAGTGGCGATCCGGCAAGGAAAGATTGGAAGCTGGAGGTCCGGCAGGGGCAAGATGCTGCTCCAATCAAGGAGACCCTGCTGGCATTTACTGTGGAGGATGTCGAGAAGATGGAGGATTCTTCAGTTTCCAGGAAGTCCAAAAGAAAACAGAAAAAGAAAAAGAATCCTGCAACCAGGAAGCCGGAGGCTGCTTACCGGGAGTCTGGAGAGTCGGCAGGAGGGGGTGAGTACTCGTCGGGTTATGTCTACTCCGACGAGGAGTTTCCATCTCTGCAGACCTCAGGGGCTGCCCTGGGGTCTGTCCACCCTCCCCCTGTCGGCCCCTCTGGGCTTCCCAACGCCCTCCATGGGAATGGGGAGACAGACCCCGCTGGTGCTATACCATCTTGCACCAGCATTCCCATGGAGGGGGCTTCCCTAACCTCCATTCCCTCTCCCTCCCTCCCTCTTCCCCCCCCTCTGACTCCCCTTGTATGCAAGTGCCCCTGTCTGTAACCGTTATGTCTGAGTCTCATGTGGTAACGAATGAACTTGGAAGTGTGTGTGTGGAGATGTGTGATGTGTCCGTGCCACTGTCTGTCCCTGTATCTGTTCCCCTGATCCCCCCGGCGGGCGCTGGTGTCCCTGGTGCCTGTGCCGCGGGTCCCGCGGCGGGCACGCGCAGTGCGGGCGCGCGTCCCGGGGGTGCCGGGCGCGCCGGAATCCTATCACCGGCGGCCGGCGTGGGTCTGATGGCGGGGCTATCCTTAGCTCTGCCTCGGGCTCTGCTGGCTGTTCGGGGTTGGCTGGGAGTGATGGGAGTGGGGGATTTGGGTATGTATCTGAGCCCAATGATTGGGATGCCATTGAACGGCAATTTTATGCCCGTGGTCAGGTGACCTCTAATGTTAAGTCTGGTTATTTGTCTAATGTCCCTGTATCTGTTACCCCTTTAGTTGCTGCTGCCCCTTCTGCCCATTTTGTTGCCCCTTCTGCCCATTTGGTTGCTCCCCCTCCCCCTGCTGCCCAACCGGTTTTTGCTGTTCCCTCCTGTGTCCCCCCCCCTGGTCCCCATGCCCCTTCTGTAAATAGTAATGTTGTAAATGCTGTAAATATTGTTGGAAAGGGCACCACTGCTCCCGGTGGCCAAAATATGGTTATGCAAAATGTGGTTGGTGGCACCCCCTCTAAAGGTGCCACCGGTACTGTTTCAAGTGTTAAGGTTGGTGGCGCCCCTTCTAAGGGTGCCAGTATTTCTCAAAATGTTGGTCGGGTTGCTGGTGCTCCCTCTCAGGGTGCCAGCACCTCTGTTTCAGGGGGGTCACGTGGGTATGCCCCTAGGCACTCCCAGGTCGCCACTCCGGGTGCCATGACCGGGGCCTCCCAAGTTGGTCCTGCCAGTCGAGTAACCCAGGCCCCAGTGTCCCAGACGGCTGGCCCCGGTGTCCCAAATGCTTGGGCATCCGGGCCCCCTCGTTCGTCCACGGCTGGCACGGCCATGCGTCCTCTGGCTCCCCCTCCAGGGAGCAGGAGGAACGTGGTACGGCTGGCCTGGACACGCGAGACCCGGGCGCCTGACAGGAGGGTGCTGGTGTCCGGCCTAAAGGACATGGGGTTCTCCCCCTCTGACCTGTTTGCCCTCATCCACGCCTCGGGGACCCGGGAGTTCGACGTCTCGTTCATGACGTCGCAGCTCCTGGACCGTTGCTGGTCTGGGTGGGAGGCGGCCAGCTCTCGGCAGGGGTCGAGATGGACCGGGTTTACCGCTATACCCGTTTCTCGCCAGGGGGTTAAGAGGGTAACGTTCTTGGTGAGAAACGAGTCCATTCCCATAGCGGATATCCTGGTATGGGTCAGGAGATACGGGGACGTTAAAAGTCCCCCGGTGAAGATCTTAGATGAGGATGGAATTTGGACAGGTGGGTGGACTGTCCCGGTTACGTTGAGGGAGATCCGAGGTGTCACTCAGCACATGCCAAACAACTTTTTCATCGGGGCTGACAGGGTATCATGTTTTTACCCTGGCCAGCTTCGATCGTGCCATAGTGCGGATCGTACAGGCCTTTTAGTAATGCCTGTACGGTCCAAAAATGCACTATGTGCGGTGCTGTGGGGCATCTTAGGGACTCCTGCCTGGAGATCAGATGTCATCTGTGCGGAGGGATGGGGCACTCCTATCGCACCTGCCCCGAAGCCCAGCACAACATTGAGTCCATATGGAGTCAGGAGCCGTTAGAAATGGACTCAGCTGGGTTAGGGGATGTGGTTGCCGGAACATTGAGTGCCTCCGTCCCCTGCACCTCTCTCTCCGGGCCCCAACAACTGTCCATCCCTCCCCCGGTCTCAACTGTACCACCTGCGGCCCCAGTGACGGTCAGCTCACTCCCTCACTTAGAGTTAGTTACAAAGAGCACGTCAGGCACTGGTGTTTCCCTGAGTCCCCTGGGCCCCTTTCTAATGTAAATATTCCCTCCCCGGTTACGTCTGGTCCCCTGGTTTCCCCCTCCCTTACGAAAGTTATGAAGAAAGTAGTTAGTACCCCCCCTCCTCATCCGGGGATCTCGGCTCCCCCCTCGTCTCGGAAGACTGCCGGGCCCCCTGCGGAGCAGTCCCTGAAAAAGGGGGTTGCGACAAAGGGTGGCAAGGCAGGGAAAACCGTCTACTCCCCGGCTCCGCGGGAGCCCCCAGTGCCTCTTTCTAACCGGTTTGAGGCACTGTCTTCCAGCTGGGGCGACTGCGTGCTGGAGGGGGAGATGGCGGACCTTTCCAATGCGGGGACGGGGGTCGAGATAGGTGAGGAGGTGCCTATGGGGGACGATGGGCCCCTCTGCCCAGGCGTCTCCATTAAGAGGTACGGCTCGGATGGGGAGGAGGGGGTGAGCAGGAAGAAGGGAAAGTCTCCTCGTACTTAAATGGCACCTATGGCGACTTTCCCTATACTCTCTGTGGCTACGGTGAATGTGAACAGCGTAAAGTCCAGCAGGGCCCGCTTTTTGGTTTTTGACCACCTCAGCCGGGCTCCGTATAATATCATCTTAGTACAGGAGACCCGGCTGGAAACCCTTGCGGCCCTGCACGCTGCAAAGCGGGACTGGAGATGGGGGCCCTCCTACTTCTCCCTAGCCACAGAGAGCTATGGGGGGATCGCCATCCTGTTCAGGGAGGTCAATGCTTGCATCACCAGGGTCATTGAGTTGCAAAAAGGACGCTGTGTGGTTTTAGATGTGTCGCTGGGCAGGCAACCTCTCCGAATCAACATCTATGGCCCCCAAACCAAGTGGGAGAGGAAGTGCCTGTTTAGCGAGATAGAGCCTTACCTCTATACGTCCAAGCAAATTCTGTTTGGCGGTGATTTTAACACCATCACTAGGACTCAGGACAGGAGAGGCGCCACTCAGAGGCTTGGATATGACTCACTCTTTTTAAATAGAATGGTTAGTTAGGCTGGATTGGCGGATGCGTACATTCACCACGCTCCCAATCCCACGGGTGGGTTCACGTATAAGCGAGGCAATAGTGAGAGTAGGATAGATAGGATTTTTGTTAAGGAGGATTTCCCGGTGACGGCACCTGTGCTTACACCGGTGGAGTTCTCCGACCATCACATTTTATCTTGTGAGTTGAATGTCCGCAACACTCCATCTAAGGGCAGAGGGATTTGGCGGCTCAATTCAGACCTCCTGGTGGAACCGAGGGTTCAGCAGGCTTTCAAGGAGTTCTTTCACGACCAGATGACCTTGGCTGATTTCGGTCAGCTGAAGTCAGAGTGGTGGGACATGGTGAAGGCCAGGACTCAAAAGCTTTTTCGGAATCTTGCCCAGAACATACAGTCCTCTAGGTATAAGGTGTACTTGAGCCTACTCTCGAGGTTGGACGTCCTGATCTCGCAGGGAGGTGACCCTGAGGACATTGTGGCGGTCAAGTCCCTGATGACAGGAAGGTCCTGGCAAAGATCTTGATGAAACGATTACAGGGCCTGGCGGGGAGCGCCCTATCCATCTCCCAGTACTGTGCGCTTGAGGGTCGAACTGTCTTCGATGCCGTTTTCGAGGTCAGGGAAGCTCTCGAGAAGTGCAGGGCTGAGGGGAGGGGGATGTACCTGCTGGCACTTGATCAGTCCAATGCCTTTGATCGGGTTGATCACCGCTATCTATGGTCAGTGTTGCGGAAGTATGGCTTGCCGGGAAAATTCATTAATTGGATTATCACCCTTAATAGGGGGGCCGAAAGCTTTGCCCTTGTGAACGGTTGGAAAGGCAGAGCGTTTGGGATCCGATCTGGAGTCCGGCAAGGCTGTCCTCTCAGCCCGCTCCTGTACGTATTCGCGATCGACCCCTTTATAAGGGCAATCGACGGGAGTACGCTACAAGGAGTGGCCAGGGCTCCGGAGAGGCCTTTACGGGTGGTAGCCTACGCTGATGACATCTCCATCGTGGTCTCCAAGACTCAGGAGTCCGCATTGGTGGATGAAATGATTCACGCGTACTCTGCCGTTTCCTCCTCTCAGGTCAACAGGAACAAGAGCGGAGTTTTCTGGTGCGGGAAGGAGGGGGACCAGTTTCCTCTTCCAGACGGCTTCCCTCAGGCCCAACCTGAAATTAAAATCTTGGGAGTGGTGTTCAGACCAGGGGATCTGGCTCTCAGGAACTGGTCCGAAAGGCTCGCCATAGCTTCCCGCAAGGTGGAGGAGAGCCATCGGTGGAAACTGACCTATAGAGAGCGGGTGAAACTGATCAAGACCTATGTGCTGACTGTATTCGGTCACGTCAGTAACATCTTTCTTTTGCCCAGGTCTCTTCATGCTCGGATGTTCGCACTGTTCTTCCGCATGTTGTGGGGGAACAGGCTGAACCTCATCAAGAGGGAGGTCACTTACTTGGCCAGGAAGAACGGGGGTTTGGCCATGGTCAACCCCATCGTCTTTTTCACTTTCACATTTTCACACCTTCCTGAAAAGGAATTTTGGGGCTCTCCTGAAGGAAGAGCCGTCTCTGGCTGGGTATGTATATTCAGGGAGTGGGTATCACCTTTCCTGGTGGACTGGTTCCACGGCGGGAAAGTGAGAAGCATGAGAGTGCGGCATTCTCATTACCTCCCGACTTCGGTCATCGAGGGAGTGGGAATTCTGCGCAGGTGGAACGTCACGGTGGATGAGATTCGGGATTCTCCCAAGAGGCTTCTCGACGGGAGGGTCTTGGCCACCCACTGTGGCGTTCAGCTCGCATTGAGGGACTGCCCGCCAAATACTCTCGCCTCGGGGTTGAAAAACCTCAACTCCAGGCGCCTTCCGGAGAAATTCCGAGACTTGGCGTTTCTCTCCTTCCATTATAGACTCTACGTTAGAGGTAACTTGAAGTAGAGGTAACTTGAAGTACAGGAACATCGCGGATCGCGGTTGTCCTCGGGTGGAATGTTCCGGGAGAGTGGAGTCCATGGACCACTTTCTCCTCGAGTGTCCCTTTAACGTACGGGTCTACAAAGAGGTCTCGGCCGCCTTGGGCATCCCCTGCCTATCCCGCTGGACTTACGCGGAGTGGGTGTACGGGACGTCCAACTCACGGGGGAGGAACTTTAATTTGAGCACCTTTTACTTGGTCCGTTCAGTCGTCGGCACGGTGTCAGGTTTCCCTTTAGAGAAAAGACCTTTCCTGTCAGGTGGTGGTGGCAGACATCCGGAGAGCGCTTTGCGGGATCTATAATTCGGAAAGGGCCTCCATGGATCCCACAATTTGGCAGCGTCTGTGGCGAAATTTCAAGGTCCACCCGCCTTGAGCCGATCCATGGGCGCCCTTGTCTTGGTGATGTTTTTTCCGATACTCTATTCTTCACCCCCCTGTAGATTTTTGAGTACATTTTTTATTTTAATGGAAGGCTACCACACTTTTACAAGATGAGTACCTTCTTTCTGTAGGGAATTTGTAGGGACTTTGTAAAGAATTTGTATATAATGTTGTATATTATTGGGTTATTTTCTTGTTTGTTTGCACGTATGGCAGGTGGGGATGTTTTTGGGTTAAAATTGCATACCCTGCCCTCTAGCATACTTATTGTATGAACTTTGTGCGGGTGGTGGGTTTCTGAAAATGTTTATCTAGGGTGGGTGTTTATGGACGGAGGGATGGACTCGATCAGTAGGTCACAGACATTTCTGAGATATGATATTTCTGAAGTCTGTGAGAGATTGTATGTATGTATATAGTATGTATATAGCGTTACCCCTTTATCTTTATTATTTATTTCTGATTTTCTTTGCGAGGGTCACCTGGCTGTAGGATGTCAGATCGGTGGGCTCTCCCCTTGTGTGTCTTGTCCTGTTTCATGTTTTATGCCCCCCCTTCACAGGGGTTGATTTAAGGATGCCTCATGAGGCAATGAGGCCTTCCCTTTTGAGTCCATGCAAATAATGGTTATGTTATGTTTTTCTTTCTGTTAGCATTTAGCTGTTTCTGAGTAATGTGAGGGATGCATGTCTCTGGGATGCGCTTGGGGTGTGCATGCCACGGGGGGGGTGTGCATGCCTCGGGGGGGTGTGCCTCTGGAGGTGTATGCCTCTGGGGGGGTGTGCGCCTTGGGGATGGGTGTGTCTCGGGGATATGTGTTTACTCTAGAGATGTTTTTTCGGGGGTATGTGCCTCCATTGTCATGTCTCTGGGATGCGCTTGTCCCTGGGGTGTGCATGTCTCGGGGGTGTGTGCCTCTGGGGTATGTACCTCTGGGGTGTGCGCGCCTTGGGGATGGGTGTTTACTCTGGAGATATTTCTTTGGGGGTATGTGCCTCCATTGTAATGGTTGTTGATGTATGTATTTGTATGCTACGTATTTTGCTGGTTTATGGCATTGATGGTCTCTTTGTTTTGTATTTTATACTTACTGTTTCATTTGTTATTTGTGACGATTTTTGTTATTCTTTGTGGCATATTTTCAAATAAACCAAATATTCCAGCTCCAACCACTGGGGTGGGAGGAGTTTGCTGCTGCTGCTGGAGAGTGAGCTGCTCTGTGCTTTTGCTCTGTGTTTCCCAGGACCACACCCGTTTGTGGCTGCTCTGGAAGCTCACTTTCTGTGCTAAGGATTACTACAGCAGGGGGCTCTGCCTGGGCCTAGGCAGCATGGCCCTCGGCAAATCCGTAGCCTGGTATCCCAGTTGGAAGAACTGGCGGGGGGGGATGACTAGAAAGCTTGTTACCTGGAAAAAGGGAGTGGGAGTCTCCCAGGGAGCCACGGCCCATACCAGGGCCGATATCCAGCTGCTCTCTGGGTTGCTGGCAGAGCGCCGGGAACTTGCCAGCAGCGGCCTCCACTTCCTGGAGCAGCTCCCCCCCGTCATTGGAGGTGGGAGAGGGTCCCGAGGAGGAGGTAGTCCCTGAGACCCCCCCTGAGGTGGCTGGTACCAACAAGGCCCCTCAGGCCTCCCTCACCTATGCTGAGGCTGCTAAGGGTGAGGGGGTTGAGGCTAGGGCCTTTAAAGGGCTGCCTTCTGACAGGCTCCGGGGTCTGCTTGTGTCCCTGAAGGCCCAGCACGCCGAGGCGGATTCGGGCCTAGCTGGGGTCCAGGCAGAGCTAAGGGAGCAGAGGGACAAGTCAAGCAGGACCTCAAATCACAAAAGAGGTCCTGTGAGGGCTATAATCGCACAGAAAAAGTTGGAGGAGCAGCGTTTGTCGTACACCTTGCTCCAGACTGAAGCAAAAATGTCAGAAATCCAGGCCATCCTGCAGCAGCGTGCCAAGGACGCTGTGAAATCCAGGAGGCAGAAGGCCATTGGGGGTAGGAGGGACATGTCCCCAGGTGAGGAGTCCAGCAAGGACTTGGATTCCAACTCCCATCACTCACCTGGGGAGCCATGTACCTCTGCCCTTGCTACACCAGGGGGCGCAGCTGAGACAGAGAGGAAGGCCAGAGAGAAGGACAGTGAAGCGGAGTGGGAAGGAGAGAAAGGAGAAGAGTGGAGGCTGAGAGTGCAGGACAGGGGTCGAGGGCTGATTAAGGAGTCTCTCCTCAAGTTTGGTGACGAACTTGGGGAGGGCTCCGTTGAAGAAGAAGAAGATAGCCCAGCATCAGCCTGAGACCTCTGTCAGGGGGTCTGGAGATTCCACGGAGGAGGGTGAGTGCTCTAACGCTGAGTATGTATACAATGAAGATGATTTTCAGGCCTTGCAGAAGCCTGGGGCCAGGGATACTAACCCTACAGGTGGCAACACCTGTATGCCCCAGGAGTCTGCACGCCCTGCCTCTGTGGATGTATCTGGACTCCCCGCCGCCCTCCATGGTGACAGGGAGACCATCCCTGCCGGTACTATGGCAGGTACCGGTGATCCCATGGAGGGGCCCTTCCCTTTCTCCCTTCCCATTCCCTCCCTTCCCTCTGACCTTCCTCTTCATGTGGTTGCGCCCTCTGGAGTAGCTGGATCCTCTGCCTCCTGTCCTCAGGCGGCTGGTGGGCAGGATGACACTGGAAGGGTCAGTCTGGAGCAAGGTGTGGCAGGCTGCCTCAGTCCCCAGCGCTGTGCAGCCTGTTGGGGGGAAAGACTGTGTTCGCTGGACCCTCCATAGTGACTGCTCCTGAAGCGTAGCGGCCCTGTGGGGGGGGGGGGGAATAGCGGCGCCGTTGGACCTTCCACGAAGGTTGCTGCAGTAGCTGGGGCTGTGCAGCACCAGAGCATGCTAATCAATGGCCCTCCTTCTCCCTCTGCTCCCTTAGAGGAATTTTAGTTACTTTCCCCTGTCTGTCAGTCTCCTCCCTTGTTTGGTATGTCAGAGGAGTTATTTACACATCAGTTGGAAGAAATGAGTGATGCTCAACCATTATTGCCAGAGGATGTAGATAACAGGGATATGTCTCAGTCAGGCAGCATTACACACGTACGGTGTGATGATGATGTTGTACCCACTGCTGCTTCCTTTGCTGAGTTGTCAGATACAAGTGAAGCGGTTGATGATGACGATGCGTCCGTGGAGGTCACGTGGGTGCCCGCTAGAAGAGAGGAACAGGGGGAAAGTTCAGATTGGGAGACAGAGAGGAGGAGGAGGAGGCGAGTTGGAAGCAGGGGGAGGTCGTCGTAAGGAGCTAGTGGCACAGTCATACAGCATGCATCGGCACCCGGGGTCAGCCAGACAGCACGCCAATCAACGCATGCTGTTGCCACCACCAGAATGCAGTCATTGCAGAGCTCAGCAGTGTGGCATTTTTTGTGTGTGTCTGCCTCTGACAACAGCAATGCCATTTGCAATCTGTGCCAAAGGAAACTGAGTCGTGGGAAGTCCACCCACCTAGGTAAAACTGCTTTGCGAAGGCACATGATCGCACATCAAACGCCTATGGGATCAACACATGAGTACAAGCAGCACACAAACTCAAAGCCGCCATCCTCCTCCTGGTCCAGCATCTTCAGCCACGTTAACCACTGCTGTCCTCCTTGCCCCCTCTCAACCATCCGCCCCTCCGTCTCTCGCAGTTCCTGCTCATCTGCCCACAGTCAGGTATCTGTCAAGGACATGTTTGAGCGTAAGAAGCCAATGTCACAAAGTCACCTCCTTGCCCGGCGTCTGACAGCTGGCTTGACTGAACTCTTAGCCCGCCAGCTTTTACCATACAAGCTGGTGGAGTCTGAGGCGTTCAAAAAATTTGTAGCCATTTCTTTGCACAAAAGGCAATCCCCAACCTGTACTCGATTGTGCAAAAGGAAGTAATGGCATGTCTGGCACACTGTGTTGGGGCAAGGGTCCATCTGACCACTGATACCTGGTCTGCAAAGCATGGTCAGGGCAGGTATATCACCTACACTGCGCATTGGGTAAACCTGCTGACTGCTGATAAGCATGGAATGCGTGGCTCTGCAGAGGAGTTGGTGACACCGCCACGACTTGCAGGCAGGCCTGCTGCCACCTCCTCTACTCCTCCTACTCCATCCTCTTCCATAACCTCCTCAGTCATTTCAGGCGTTCCTACACGGTCATGGCGCACTTTTCCGATATCCAGCGGCGAAACATGCGAGTGAGGCGCTTGATTTGCGACAGCCCGACACGTTGGAATTCAACACTCCTAATGTTCGACCGCCTGCTCCAACAAGAAAAAGCCGTTAACGAGTATTTGTATGACCGGGGTGCTAGGACAGCCTCTGCGGAGCTGGGAATTTTTTTGCCACGTTACTGGACGCTCATGCGCAATGCCTGTAGGCTCATGCGTCCTTTTGAGGAGGTGACAAGCCTAGTCATTTGCACCTAAGGCACCATCAGCGACATCATACCATTTGTTTTCTTCCTGGAGCGTGCCCTGCGAAGAGTGCTGGATCAGGCCGTAGATGAGCGTGAAGAGGAAGAGTTGTGGTCACCATCACCACCAGAAACAGCCTTATCAGCATCGCTTGCTGGACCTGCGGCAACGCTGGAAGAGGATTGTGAGGAAGGGGAGTCAGAGGAGGAATGTGGCTTTGAGGAGGAAGACCAACCACAACAGGCATCCCAGGGTGCTCGTTGTCACCCATCTGGTACCCATGGTGTTGTACGTGGCTGGGGGGAAGAACATACGTTCAGAGAGATCACGGAGGACGAGGAACAGGACATAAGTAGCTCAGCATCCAACCTTGTGCAAATGGGGTCTTTCATGCTGTCGTGCCTGTTGAGGGACCCTCGTATAAAAAGGCTGAAGGAGAACGACCTGTACTGGGTGTCCACGCTACTAGACCCCCAGTATAAGCAGAAAGTGCCTGAAATGTTACCGAATTACGGCAAGTTGGAAAGGATGGATGTTCCAAAATCAATTAAAAAGTATGCTTTGCACAGCGTATAAGGGTGATGTCACAGCACAACGGGAATCTAACAGGGGAAGAGGTGAAAGTAATCCTCCTCCTCCAAAGACCACGCCGGCAAGGACAGGACGCTTTACAGATGTGTTGTTGATGGAGGACATGCGGAGCTTTTTAAGTCCTACGCATCGCCACAGCCCTTCGGGGTCCACCCTCAGAGAACGAATCAACCGACAGGTAGCAGACTACCTCGCCTTAACTGCAGATATCGACACTCTGTGAGCGATGAACCCCTTGACTACTGGGTGTGCAGGCTTGACCTGTGGCCTGAGATATCCCAATTTGCGATAGAACTTCGCCTAGGTCAAAAAAGTCTAGATTACCTCACCTTTAAGATGGATCCCAGTGGGCGATACATTCGACTAAAAAAGGCCTGATGAGGGGGACTACTTAACACACCACTCCTATCTGGTGGCACATTAGATTGCACGCGCAGTGCCCCAAATTTGAAGTAGGAGGACCTAACAAGCATGTTTTTCCATCTCCCGCTTCCTAAAATCGATGCCTTATATACACGTCCCCTGATAGGGGACGTAACAGGGATTAAACTGATAGGAATAGTACTACTTAACACACCTTATAATAATGCAGAGAGAGGCAATGCAGAGAGAGGAGTCTGAAGAAGAAGAGTCAGAGGAGGAAGGTGGCTTTGAGGAGGTGGAAGACCAAACACAGCAGGCGTTCCAGGGGGCTTGTTGTCACCTTACGGGGACCCTTGGTGTTGTACGTGGCTGGGTGGAGGAAGAGACCTTCAATGACATCAGTAAGGACAAGGAACGGGACATGGCTAGCTTGGTATCCAACCTTGTGCAAATGGGGAGTTTGCGGTTGTGCAAATGGACTGTTTGCGGTTGTTTGTGGTGCGTTAAACGGGGAGTTTGGTCTGTCACTGTGAAGCGGGCGTAACCCTTACACTACCTGATCGATACATCATACCTGATGTTTTAAAGCAGGTTATTCCAAACAATTTAGGAATGTTAGTTGATGCAGAGTCTGGTTTTAATCCATAAAGGGCATAAATCACCTATGTAATTTTCCATGGGAGTTTTGCCATGGATCCCCCTCCGGCATGCCACAGTCCAGGTGTTAGTCCCCTTGAAACAACTTTTCCATCACTATTGTGGCCAGAAAGTCCCTGTGGGTTTTAAAATTCACCTGCCCCATGGAAGTCTATGGCGGTTCGCGAACATTTGCGGAAGTTCGCGTTCGCGAACCGAAAATTTTATGTTCGCGACATCACTACCTATCACAGTAGCTTCTGGTGAAAGAAGCTTCTCGTGTGTCTTTTTGTGTTATTTAGATAACTTTGATATGCTGTTTTATATAATTTCATTTAAATTATTTTGATTGGATTTTTGAGACTCTTGTTGCCATTCATACATGTGCAATGCTGCTATGTTTTGCATATGAGTAAGTTTTATAATTAAAATCTAACATTTTTGAATTATTTGGGCTGGGTGAGGGGGCAGAGTCATGGGTGGGGCCATGTCATGGGTGGGGCCATGATATGGGGGGGCAAATGAGGCTTTGCCTAGGGTGGCAAAAATCCTTGCACCAGCCCCGCATAGAGCATTGGTTATTTGAAAGTAGACATATACTTAGCAATATGTTAATATTGGTAACAGAAAAAAACTAGCTTATACATTAAAGGGAAACTCCAGTGCCAGGAAAACGATCCGTTTTGCTGGCACTGGAGGGTCCCTCTCCCTCCCACCCCCCAATCCCCGGTTACTGAAGGGGTGAAAACCCCTTCAGTCACTTACCTGAGGCAGCGGCGATGTCCCTCACTGCTGTCTCCTCCTCCTCTGTATTGCGTCAGCCGGTGGGTGAGACTGATGCCGCCCACCGGCCGGAGACCTAATGCGCATGCGCATTAGCACTCCCCATAGGAAAGCATTGAAAAATTATTTCAATGCTTTCCTATGGGGAAATGAGCGACGCTGGAGGTCCTCACATAGCGTGAGGACGTCCAGCGACGCTCTAGCACAGGTTTCCTGTGCTATAGAGTAGGAAGTGACCTCTAGTGGCTGTCTAGTAGTCAGCTACTAGAGGTGGAGTTAACCCTGCAAGGTAATTATTGCAGTTTATAAAAAACTGCAATAATTACACTTGCAGGGTTAGGAGTAGTGGGAGTTGGCACCCAGACCACTCCAATGGGCAGAAGTGGTCTGGGTGCCTGGAGTGTCCCTTTAAACTTTTTTCAGATTCTGCATTTAGATGTCAATAATCACATTAAAAGAAACCTTGAAATCTTATACAGGCATTTTCAATGATAATGTTGAGTTAAAATCAGCCTCTGATCCTATTTGGAAGGATGTTCTCACTCCTTCCAGAAATATAAATACAAAAAGAGAAGTCCTGCGCTTAAGCAGCAAGGACTACAACACACATCAGCCCCAATATATAGTAAAAACCAAAGAAAAGAAAATGTTACTTGCGCTTTTTCCTTAATCCCTATGTATATTTAGACAAATGGAGGTCATTTAGTTGCTCCAATGGCCATTGGAGGGATGCCCGCCTGCCAACGTCAAGGCAGACCCCCCCTAAGCGGGTCCTAACACTGACCCTTCAGCCTGCTTCCTTGAGCTTCTGGCAAAGATATCTCTAATGAGACAGAAAGGGGTATTTTTTATATACACCCCTTTACTTATTAACCCTTAATAGGGAACACATGGGATGGGTAGCAGCATTGTAACCAGGCTGTGTGATACAAAGTAAATACAAATACAAAAAGAGAAGTCCTGCGCTAAAGCAGCAAGGACTACAACACACATCAGCCCCAATATGTAGTAAAAACCAAAGAAAAGAAAATGTTACTTGCGCTTTTTCCTTAATCCCTATGTATATTTAGACAAATGGAGGTCATTTAGTTGCTCCAATGGCCATTGGAGGGATGCCCGCCTGCCAACGTCAAGGCAGACCCCCCCTAAGCGGGTCCTAACACTGACCCTTCAGCCTGCTTCCTTGAGCTTCTGGCAAAGATATCTCTAATGAGACAGAAAGGGGTATTTTTTATATACACCCCTTTACTTATTAACCCTTAATAGGGAACACATGGGATGGGTAGCAGCATTGTAACCAGGCTGTGTGATACAAAGTAAATACAAATACAAAAAGAGAAATCCTGCGCTTAAGCAGCAAGGACTACAACACACATCAGCCCCAATATATAGTAAAAACCAAAGAAAAGAAAATGTTACTTGCGCTTTTTCCTTAATCCCTATGTATATTTAGACAAATGGAGGTCATTCAGTTGCTCCAATGGCCATTGGAGGGATGCCCGCCTGCCAACGTTAAGGCAGACCCCCCCTAAGCGGGTCCTAACACTGACCCTTCAGCCTGCTTCCTTGAGCTTCTGGCAAAGATATCTCTAATGAGACAGAAAGGGGTATTTTTTATATACACCCCTTTACTTATTAACCCTTAATAGGGAACACATGGGATGGGTAGCAGCATTGTAACCAGGCTGTGTGATACAAAGTAAATACAAATACAAAAAGAGAAGTCCTGCGCTTAAGCAGCAAGGACTACAACACACATCAGCCCCAATATATAGTAAAAACCAAAGAAAAGAAAATGTTACTTGCGCTTTTTCCTTAATCCCTTCCAGAAATATACCTCTGAGGCTAAAGAATCAGGAATGTCCCAGCGTATATTTAACCCAGAACAGATTAACGATTACATATTTAAAAATAGGTATGGTTTGCAGATCTTCTTGCATATGGAACTTGGCAACTTCATGCCTCAAATAAAAGCTATTGAAATTATGGGAAATCTGTGGTCTGACAGAAGCACAACTGATAAAGACTCTTCAGAGCATGGCTTTGTGCACACACAGGGAAATGTATCAACACTTCTATGGCATATATCAATAAATTTTGAACAATATTTAGAAATTGAACCAAAAAACAGTGGTCTATAATGGGGGTAATTGCAAATAGTCACACGGTGCTTAAACAAAAACAAACACATGGACTGCTAGAATCACAGATGTGCTTTATAAACCGTTTTGAATCTCATGTGCATTCTCCTTTAAGAAAAACATTGTATAGGTGCAGAAAAACAAGAAAGTTCATAGCTGCAGATGGGCATTGCACAGGGTGCAAATCAGTAGTGCATATTTCTGCATACCAGGAAACTGATCTTGAGAACCATTTAATGTCATGTTCGAGCCCTTGACACAAGACCCATACCACAATGCAAATTTTTTTTTTACAAATCAGGTGAGAAAAGAAGGAAACTTGCAGAAGAAATGTTAAAAACTTTACTTTCCAATTGGAGACTAGAAAAACGTGATTCCAAAAATTACATTTGGAGAAAAGGAGCCGCACAACATGAGATCATTAACAATTTGTCAAGATGCCAGACATGAATGAGTATTGTTCAAAGCATTCCTTCTACAAAATTCAAGCAGCTGCCACAGGGAGTTTGATAAAACTAAAATGAGAAAATAACTATCTGCTCATATATTTTTTATATGAGTATCTAATCAACTTTGAGAAAACACAAATGAGTTTGCTTCGAATGTTAAGCGAAACTCAATATACTCCCAACTATTAGTTTTTGGTGAGGAAAAAAGTGCATAAAAGATGTACAGAAATTGCCTAAAGTATGTGTGACTTTTTAATGCATTACTTGGTGCAAAATCACAAGCACGGAATGAATGCAGCCTTAACACCTACTTGAAGACCAGCATGCTAATCCTTCTTGGGTGAAAAAAAATGAAAAATCCAAAAGTTATATTATTTATTTATAAAATATTTTACCAGGAAAGATACATTGAGATTTCTCTTGTTTTCAAGTATGTCCTGGGTACGAGAAGGTTGCCCATGTGATTAAAACAGTATGTCAGTGGAAGTGCCAACCAAAAAAAGCAACACTTATTAGGAAGTTCTACATATGCTGGTTGGACGTATGGCTAAGTGTGACTAGTTTGACACATACTCAGTGATGAAAAAGAAAACTATTCTGAACCACCAATAGGTTGGCTAAATGACAGTTCAGGAAGCCGAAAAAACTGAAAACTAGTCTAGAACATGGAGACCAACCTTACTTTTCTATTTTTTTCTCAGAAATGATTCCATTTAAAATATTTTCCCATTTGGACATCTGTAATGCAACCAGTTTTTTGATAATTAAATAAACCTGGCCTACTCTGCATCAGTTGAGGGAAAATGCGGCCTTCTGAAGAACTCCATTCTTCGGCATAATCAAACACCAATGCGAATTGACAAATTTGTTGCATGTCATTTAATAGCTCTTTGTGGAAGTTCAATATGGGTTTACCTAGCCTGATTATTTTTACTTGCTTAGAATGTCTTACAGCACCAAAGCTTTGTACTCTTATTGTTGTTCCGCTATCAGCCTGATTGCATATATATTCACTACAAAGATATAAAATAAAAAATAGCAGCTGCTGTACGTTTTCCAGAAATGATCAGTTTAACAACTGTGCAAAGGGAAGAGGTCATTGATTAGTCTGGATATGAGAAATATTGACAAGGAAAAAAATATATGAAGTAGAGGTTAGTGAACACAAAGAAAATGGACACTCTACTGTCTCCTAAAGAATCTGTTGAACAAAAGATCTTTAGGAGCCAGGCAAAACCTAGACAGAACAGGGACATGTGAGAATGAGTGGAGTGTATATAGGGTAATAATAGAGCGGTCTAAGAGAATGGTGCGAGGAGTTAAGCAAAGGGGTGTTGCACTATAAATAGGTAGGCATTTTAGTGGGCAAGTAGCCATCTTAATTAACTGGCTTGGTTAAAGCTTCCGCCCTCCCTCCTGTGTGGTGGTTGTTAGTTTCCTGTTCTAATTCTTGTCTTTTGTCACAGTAAGCGGATAAAGGCCCTTGCCAACTGGGGGTTGGACCAGCGGTCCGTGGGAAGATGGAGGGTCGGGGCTGATCCCTCCCCTAACCTCGGGTAAAAGTATTGGTTAACGGATGTGCCCACTGAGCCAATGGCCGGCTAGTGGTCAGCATTACGTTAACGTAAGTCCAGGATAAAGGCCATTTTGATGAGATGGTAATCTCAACTCCAACAGCATCGGCCTCAAATTGACCCACGTAATTAAACTTACAGCATGTAAAAATGTGCTTCACTGGAATAGCCATCACCCTTTCAAAACTTAAGGTTGGCATTCCATATGGACAATATCTAAGGGCAAAAAAAAAGTTCAAGCGAAACATCTTTCCTCAAAGAGGCCAAAGAATTGAATTGAGAACTGTTTAAACAACAAGACTATCCCAATATAATTCTCAAAAAAGCATTCCAGCGAGCCCTACAGGTAGATAGAACTACCAGAAATATATGTATACACACAACACACGTGCTCCCCAGTAGGTAAAAAATATATAAAATAAAATTACCAAATGTTAGATTGTAAGAAGAACCTTCAATCTTCTTAATACAAATATACAAAATACAATCTACAGGAAGGAATATAGAAAAATATAGTGTAGTAAAATTAAAACACCATAAATGCGCTTGATAAGATTGCACTCACAGGATAAAAACGAAATATGGGCGTATAAGTAATCTCTCAGGCTTGACGGATAACTGCAAACTTCTTTTGGACCTTATTAGAAAAGGAGAGACACACAAACCATAGTGCACCAGTCAAATATAAAGTTAAGTGGTTTTATTAGATTGCACTCACACAAAATCGGTTGAAATCCAGCATATCAGTCCCTTAGGGAGTCACAGTGTCGACATCCTTCTTCCCAAAGTATGATGTACAACGAGAGCCGGATAAAAAACCATAAAAACAATAAAATTACATGAAATAAAAGATAAACAATAAAGTTCAATAAAGTGCTGTTGTGGTCCCTCCGCCCTACGCGTTTCGTCCGAAACCGAACTTCCTCAGGGGCAAAAAATGAAGGTCTATAGTTGCAGTGTTCTTCGTCCGTCTTTTAAACCAAATTTTGTAGTTCCCGCTTTCTGGGTAGCCAATCACCTCCAATCACGTTGCGTCATGTCATTTGCGTTCCATTCGTGAGTTTCAAGCCTCTTTCTCATGTCCGTTATGTATGCAAGCATTTCCGGTATTGCGTGGAACGCAAAAATGCGTTCCACGATCGAAAAACCAGGAAGTGTCCAAAAATTGTAAACGGAACAAAGAAATAAAGCAAAATAAGAAAAGAGGCAGTAAGTTCTTAATAGAAAATAGTTTTTTTCAAATATAAAATTCATTAAAAGTGATCAATCACAAAAATAAAGTGCAGATTCGCCTTATTAACATTCCAAACATATATTAAGAATCCATTATAAATAATTAACAGTAAAGTACATATATATAATTCATAGATGGTACATAGTAGAAAAGGGGGACAAGATTGGATGACATAAGGGGGTAATTTATATCTATTAATGTACATTTAAATAAATAAATAAATAGGTGAAATATGTATTCATAAAAAGCATATCATGTCAAAATCGACATTCAATCCTTTCGGGCTGAGGGTCTTTAAGTTAAAAATCCAATAGCCTTCCCTTTGCCTTAATTTCTTAATTAAATCTCCTCCCCTGTCATCCAAAATCACCTTTTCCAAACCCGTGCATAAAAAAGTTTCTAATTTAAAATCAGGACAATTGTTACAGTGGACCGGTACTGAGTGGGTGATCAATTTTTTCTTAATATTGTTACAATGTTCCATGAATCTAACCTTCAGGGCCCTGCTTGTTCTTCCTACATATTGCATACCACATCCACATGTTAAAAGATAAATTACATTTGTGGTATTACAATCAATATGTCCTTTTATTTGAAAAGATTCTCCTGTTATATGACTATTAAAAGATAATGTTTTTTGGGGGAGAAATTTACACCCTTTACATCTCCCGCATTTATAGAAGCCTTTAGAGATTATTTTATCAATTTCTTTGGCTCTAAAAGTGCTAGGTGCTAGTGTGTTTTTGAAATTTTTTCCTTTTTTAAAAATTATTTTGGGTATTGGTGGAATTGAAGGTTAGATTCATGGAACATTGTAACAATATTAAGAAAAAATTGATCACCCACTCAGTACCGGTCCACTGTAACAATTGTCCTGATTTTAAATTAGAAACTTTTTTATGCACGGGTTTGGAAAAGGTGATTTTGGATGACAGGGGAGGAGATTTAATTAAGAAATTAAGGCAAAGGGAAGGCTATTGGATTTTTAACTTAAAGACCCTCAGCCCGAAAGGATTGAATGTCGATTTTGACATGATATGCTTTTTATGAATACATATTTCACCTATTTATTTATTTATTTAAATGTACATTAATAGATATAAATTACCCCCTTATGTCATCCAATCTTGTCCCCCTTTTCTACTATGTACCATCTATGAATTATATATATGTACTTTACTGTTAATTATTTATAATGGATTCTTAATATATGTTTGGAATGTTAATAAGGCGAATCTGCACTTTATTTTTGTGATTGATCACTTTTAATGAATTTTATATTTGAAAAAAACTATTTTCTATTAAGAACTTACTGCCTCTTTTCTTATTTTGCTTTATTTCTTTGTTCCGTTTACAATTTTTGGACACTTCCTGGTTTTTCGATCGTGGAACGCATTTTTGCGTTCCACGCAATACCGGAAATGCTTGCATACATAACGGACATGAGAAAGAGGCTTGAAACTCACGAATGGAACGCAAATGACATGACGCAACGTGATTGGAGGTGATTGGCTACCCAGAAAGCGGGAACTACAAAATTTGGTTTAAAAGACGGACGAAGAACACTGCAACTATAGACCTTCATTTTTTGCCCCTGAGGAAGTTCGGTTTCGGACGAAACGCGTAGGGCGGAGGGACCACAACAGCACTTTATTGAACTTTATTGTTTATATGGTTTTTTATCCGGCTCTCGTTGTACATCATACTTTGGGAAGAAGGATGTCGACACTGTGACTCCCTAAGTGACTGATATGCTGGATTTCAACCGATTTTGTGTGAGTGCAATCTAATAAAACCACTTAACTTTATATTTGACTGGTGCACTATGGTTTGTGTGTCTCTCCTTTTCTAATAAGGTCCAAAAGAAGTTTGCAGTTATCCGTCAAGCCTGAGAGATTACTTATACGCCCATATTTCGTTTTTATCCTGTGAGTGCAATCTTATCAAGCGCATTTATGGTGTTTTAATTTTACTACACTATATTTTTCTATATTCCTTCCTGTAGATTGTATTTTGTATATTAGATAGAACTACCAGCCTTAAAAATTCCAGACCAAAACCTAAACTAAACCTATTCGTTGTATAGGAACCAACTCCGGGAACCCATCCGTAAGTTCTTTGCAGAGAACTGACCTATCCTAACTCATGACAAGGATGTAGCAAATAATCTTCCTCAATTTCCTAGTATTATCTCTGGGATCTCCTTGTCCATAGCCCCACTTGGAACCACAAAAACCTCCTCAAGCATGGCTGAAAGAGACCAAAAGAGTATATATGCAGTCACTGCAAAGCGTGCAAGTATGTAAGACTCTCCAAGATCGTTGGGTGTACCAACACCAAAAAGACCGACATGACAAGAGATTTTGCAAATTGCAGGACAACAAAAATTATCTACCTGATCACATGCACGTGGGGAAGACATAAAAAATTCAGAAGCGGAATCCTTCAACATGTCAACTTAATCACTAATCTCAATGTCTCAACCCCTGTGGCAAATCACATTTGAAACCACAATATTGATTCTTCTAACCTCTCTTTTTAAATTATTGAACAATCTCACCTTAATACCAGAAAAGGAAATTCCAACCTGATCTTATTAAGGAAAGAATCAAAATGGATTTATAAATTCAAAACCCTCTGACCTCATGGCCTAAACAAAGAATTACATTTTACCCCGTTCATTCATAACCAGAATTATCTACCTTTATAAAACTCCTTAATAATCAATTACACTGTGAATTCAAACTCAGTAAGCAGTAGCAGTAAGTAGTATATTCTATTTATCTCTCAATCATATGAGCGAAATATAAGCAGGACCACACTTAGAACTATTGGTCCTAAAAATGTAAAATGTTTAGTAACTAGCTGTCCATCCTATTGCTATCTAGTTTAGCAATAAAGAATCCTTGATACTTCTATGATTCTCAACACACAATTTCTTTTTAGGAAGTATCACCCTTAACCCATAGGCTCTTGATCTTATGGTTTAAATACTAAACAAATACAAACCTAATATTGTAGTAGTGGCTCATTAATAATCATTAATTGTCTGATCAAGACATACGAACCAATATTCTTACTTCTCTGCGCCTTCACAATAAGGCACAGAATCGAATCAGTCTTTGTCAATTTTTGCTTCTAAAAAAGCCTTATTTTACTATGTGTCAGTCCACATCATAGTTCCACGTTCCTCAAATCATTTGATGATACTTTGATCATTGTGTTTGGAAACATTGCGATCTGAACACCGTATGAGTTATCGTTCTGCCCTTGCTTCTTAATATTTTGTTGTGGATTTTGGTTGTTTCGGTTGAAGTGTGCTATTGAAGACTTCACAGTAACAACCCAGAAAGTCTTGGTATTGTTACTAAGTTTATAACCTCTATACCACCTGGATACCTCCTATACAGATATCAAGGTTCTCCTCCCCGTGCCATCCAGACAGCTAGGCATGGCCGCCTCACAATTGCCAAACAGGGAATTTGATCCTGGATCCTTCGGTATCCTGGGCCTGCTTTCTTGCCTCTGAACCAAGCTGAACCTATTCATTCAGTGTGGTTCTACACCGGTTATCCTTGCCTTGTCTGCAGCACTACGGGGCTGGACTTTACCTGTGGCTCCTTCTGTCACTCTAAGGCACCTGAGGCAGATTGTTGTTTATCCAGGTATTTAACACTGCCTCTCCCTGAGGGCAGTTTCTTGTTTCTGGTTGAAGTATTTGGTTCCTGCTATTTTGTCTCCTGAGCTTGTATTCTCCAGACTGACCCGGCTTCTGGTCTTGGCTCCTCTCCTCGTTTATTCTGGCAACCTCTGACTACAGCTTCACCTTGACTATCCTTTTGCTTGTGCCCTTGCCTGCACTGCGAATTGGAGCACTTTTCCTGTCTAGCCCCTGTGCACAGATTCACAGCCCAGGTGGCTTCTTACCTGGTTACCGTGGGCTGTGGTTATCTGCAAGCAAGGGTGAGCGTACATCTCTGCACTTTGGACTCCAACCTTCAGGTAAGACCCTGACAAAGGATTGCAAATGTTTGTTTTTTAGATTTTTCTTTTACATTATATTATAATACTAATAAAGGCTACATTTTAATTTCCTTTCCTACCCTTTTGGACTTCCATATTAGAAACATACATTTATTATTTCTTTTTGTTTATTTTTTGCCATTTTGGTGGTTAGGACAAGGGAGGAGGACAGGCGTCCAGGTGATTGGATTAGGTTGGCATGGTAGTACTCTGTTGAAGTGGTTATATACTATTACATTAATATGTTTTAAGTTGTTAATTATATCTGTTATTTAATAAAGCTGTGGCCTGTTTTGTCACCAAGTACGTCTGTAGTCTCAGTTTTCCCACTTGCCATACACAGTACCCTCTACCTACGCACAAGAGTTTCAGAAACTAAATCTTATAGAAGAGAATGTGCTGCAGGCTAGGCAAGAAGAATGTTGGTGGGGTATAACCAAACCTCAATTTAAAATGTAAGGTAATTCTGAAGCACCAAATGAAGTCAATATGCAATGTTTGAAGTCCAATGATTTTTTTTGTCACACGGGACAAGCCTTTCAAGAAAAGACTGACATATTTAACACCATATGCAAATATCTGCCAAATAATTGATAACATGAAAACATTTAGGTGTTCTGTAGAATCGAAGTATTTTGAATACCATTAAAAAAAAAAAAACATACCATATAGAACACGGGTGTCAAACACAAGGCCCGCCAGACCTCGTCATGTGGCCCGTGTAGCCGCCGCCGTCCGCCAGCCTTCACCTTTTATTCTCGCTTTGACACAAGAAAGCCGCCTCTTCAGCGCATGCGCGGCAGCCTACAAGCCAGAGAACGTCTGCCCTCTAGCGGCGCCGGCCGTTCTACACAGGAAACCTCCACTTTACGTGCATTCAGGAAACCTCCACTTGTTTTTATATTGAGCGCATGCCATCCTGTGATGTGACAGATCCAACGGCTGCCTGAACCCTTCTCTCCTGTACTGTAAGTACATATGATGTATGTGGGGGGGGGGGGGGAGGTCTGCTTATTATTCTGCTTAAAAGTCTGAGCGGTAAACTTTGGATATACTGACCACTTCCGTGTCACTTTACAGTGGTATAGGGACCATAAACTACGATCAAATAACCCAAAAATGTCCAAGAAAAGAAAATTTGATGCAGAGGGAAGGCAATTTCAGGAGAGATGGGAAAGTGAATACATGTTTGTGATTAATGGAGACAAGCTGGTATGTCTTATTTGCTATGAGGCAGTGATGAAGGAATACAATTTACGCCGGCACTTTGAGACCAAACATGGAGCCAAATTTGCTAACCTTAGCCACCAGGAAAAGCAACAAAAGGTCCAAGAATTAAAAGGTAGCCTGCATTCTCAATGGAATATTTTTGCAAAAATGACAGCAAAAAATGATGCAGCAGTGAAAGCCAGCTATCTTGTGGCTGAAGAAATTGTGCGAGCTTCAAAGTGCTTTTCAGAAGGTGCATTTGTAAAGCAGTGTATGCTGAAGGTATGTGAACAGGTGTGCCCTGAGCAGAGACAGGCTTTTAACAATGTCTGCTTGTCAAGAAACACCATCACAGACCGAGTCAGGGACCTAGCCTGTAATCTTAAAAAAAAGTTGGCTGAAGAGGCATGCAGTTATCTGGCATTTTCATTAGATGTTGATGAAAGCACTGACAATACTGATACAGCTCATCTAGCTATTTTTGTAAGAGGTGTGAAGGAAGACTTGTCTGTCAGTGAGGAGCTCTTTGATGTGGTCGCCATGTATGGGACAACAACTGGGATGGACATCTTCAATGCAGTGGAGGAATCCGTAAATAAAATGAAATTACCTTGGGAAAAGTTGGTGGGACTTACTACTGATGGCGCTCCAGCAATGTGTGGAGAGAGAAATGGCTTGGTTGGACTGTTAAAAGAGAAAATGAAAAAAAGTAATTGTCACACGCCGCTGATAACATCACTGCATTATCCACCAAGAAGCTCTGTGTGGCAAGGTTCTGCAACTGGATAACATAATGTCCACAGTCACGAAAACAGTGAATTTTCTGCGTGCACGGGGTCTGAATCATCGTCAGTTACAACAATTTTTGAAGGAGGTGGGCATGGAACTTACAGATGTGCCATACCATACAGAAGTAAGGTGGCTGAGTAGGAGCACCGTTCTCAAGAGATTTTTTGAGCGTTTGGAAGAAATTACTCTTTTTATGCAAAGTAAAGGGAAGCCCTTGTCAGAACTGTCAGATCCAAACTGGCTGTGCGATTTTGCCATGTGTGACATAACAGAGCATCTCGCCCAACTGAATCTGAGGCTGCAGGGCCGCAAACAAGTCATAACCTCAATGTATGAGGCAATAACAGCTTTCCAGGAGAAACTGCGCCTATGGAAGTCACAGCTTGAAAAAGACAGTCTTGCCCACTTTCCTATCTGCCAGAGCATCTCAACCTCATTCCCAGGTACTTTTTCATGTGCTCGATTGGGTACCAAAGTGAATCGGCTGATTGATGAATTTAATCGACACTTTTCTGACATTAAAGAACAAAACTTAACCTTTACCAGCTTTGCCAATCCCTTCAACATCGATGTTGACAGTGCACCACATCACCTTCAAATGGAATTAATAGAACTTCAGTGCAACAGCAGCCTGAAAGCGAAGTTCCAGGATGCGACAGTCGACGACTTTTACCGTCTCCTCCCCCCTGCTTTGATGCCACAGCTCCGACTTCAAGCTGCACGTGTTCTGTCCATGTTTGGGAGCACCTATGTGAACAGATGTTTTCAGTCATGAATCTGAACAAGACCAACCTCAGATCACGCATCACTGATGATAACCTCCATGCTGTTTTGCGGATTGCTACAGCACAAGACCTAACGTCAGACATCGATGGATTGACCTCAGGAAAACTATGTCAGCCATCTAGTCAGAAAAGTAAAAAAAAGTTAATGCCTTGTGTTTGCCATATGTGTAATAAACAGTGTTTGGCAATATTTGTATGTTTAAAAAAAAAAAAAATTACTGTGTTACCAAAAATAATTTTTCTAAAAATTGTACAATAATTGTACATTTGAATATCTACTTGCCATTATTCTGACTATGTTTCTGCTTTCAGAGCTAGTTATTACTTACATTATTACAAAAAACAGTAATAATTGAATGCAGTGACAATAATTTATGATAATAAAGAGTGGACACATAGTCCTACAGATACAACCGGCCCTTTGAGGGTGACCAAACTGCTGATGCGGCCCCCGATGAATTTGAGTTTGACACCCCTGATATAGAAGGTCAAGAATACTTGCCCATTTGATTCTCTGCTGCATAGTGTGTCCACCATGTATGTTGATTAAAAATTGTACAGAAACGTCATAATTTTGTAAACCGTTTTTTTTGGTGGTGGTAAGCATTTATTTTGTTGAATAGGTTCAAATCAAAACATGTACAAAAAGAGAGCCTAATTGTTACTGGACCTTTAGCCAAGCATCACACTTTATTGTGGAATTATTAGTTTGGATGCAGAAGATTGGCAATACAATTCAAATGTTTAAAAAAAAAAAAAAAAAAAAAAAAAAACATTCCCAGTGCAGCTGAAACATTTACATGTCAAAATGCAGCATCTAAAAATAACCAAGAAAAATGCAATGTCTTTTGGCTGAACAACACAAATGATTTAAGACGTGATTTTGAGCATGCTTTGCAAAGGTCCTCTAAGGTCATTAACAGACAATGTTCACCCAACTGCAACCAACATACTACAATGATCTGTAACCATGGACTACATCTCATAATCAAGCCACATGTTGGTTAACCAACAAAGCAATGGGCTCTCTGAATTTCCTAAAGAGGTGACCATATCAGATATGGTTTATACAGTAGGGGCAGTTATAATGCATGTTCAAGGAGGCCATTACATTTCATGTTGTGGAAGAAAAGAATGTTTCGGAGGTATATGTTAATATGGTATGCACTGTAAAAACTGTTGACCCAAACAAAGTATGTGGACTTTCAGAAGTAGTTATATATGTTAAAGTGCAGCATTTTCTGTTAACATAACATATATTACAAATGATCTAAGGGAGAGCCTTTTCCACATAAGTGCAACCGTCATGCTACTATGTTCTCTAAACTTGGCCCACACCAGCTACATGTTGGTACACATACAACAAAACAATGTTTCTCTGAACTTCCAAATGAGGTGATATGGTTCGTACGCGATGTGCACTTATAATACATATTCAAGATAGCTATTACAGTAACTGTTGTAGAAGAAAATGAAATGTTTGAGATGAAATAGCATAATCTGTACAAAAAGGTATCAAGGCTTTCAAAAGTATATCAATGTTAAAACCGTGATTAGCATTTAAAAAAATAAAAAATGTTTCCATTTCAATAAATTTCTGTAAGGGAACTGCAAAAATATTTTCTACAAAACTATTAGTCAATTGTGTTTTAGACTTTGCAAACAAAAGTCTATACTAATTAATCTATTTAAAAAGCAAAACTCAATGTGCTACTTTTTCTTAGGTTTGTGTACAGACATCTTTATAGAAGTAAAAAGGTAAGGGCATCATTTAGTAATTTATGTATTAACCTCTACCACTTCTGCTGGAATGCTATTACATGTGTTCATTACCCTCTCAGTAAGCGAATACTTTCTGATATTACTTTTATTCCTTTGCATCTCAAATTTATGTCAGTCCTCTTGTTGTGGTAATTACCACATTTTCCGGGACAGTCCTGTTTTTTTGTGCCCTGCTGTCAAATTGTGCCTGTCTTGGCATTACTACTGCTTTGGAACCGTATGTTTAGCACAGTGCACAGGCAGCAATGCATTTAAAACTGTATATGTGTGAGATATACATAGTCTAAAAGAATAGAATTAAGCTACAGACACATGGTATCTGTACCAGGGAATCTTGAATGCAATATCCTGGGGTAAAGGAACATACATGTCCTTAGTTTGCTTGTCGTCAGCAAACTGTTTGCGGGCTTTCTTGTGCATCATCTTTAGAAGAGGCTTCCTTCTAGGACGACTTGATGCAGTGTACGACTTGATGCAGTGTACCAATTTGATGCAGTGTACGGCGTATAGTCTGAGCAATGACAGGCTGAACCCCACAGCCCTTCAACCTCTGTAGCAATGCTGGCAGCACTCATATCTATTTCCCAAAGACAACCTCTGGATATGATGCTGAGCACGTGCACTCAACTTCTTTGGTCGACAGTGGCGAGGCCTGTTCTGAGTTGAACCTATCCTGTGAAACCGCTGTATGGTCTTGCCCCCTGTGCTGCAGCTCAGTTTGAGAGTCTTGGCAATCTTCTTATAGCTTAGGCTATCTTTATTTAGAGCAACAATTCTTTTTTATAGATCCTCAGAGTTCTTTGTCATGAAGTGCAATGTTGAACTTCCAGTGACCAGTATGAGAGAATGAGAGAGGAATAACACCAAATTTAACACACCTGAGACCTTGTAATACTAACGAGTCACATGACACCGGGGAGGGAAAATGGCTAATTGGGCCCTAATTTTGACATTTTCACTTATGGGTGTACTCACTTTTGTTGCCAACGGTTTAGACATTAATGGTTGTGTGTGGAGTTACTTTGAGGGGACAGCAAATTTACACTGTTATACAGGCTGTACACCTACGACTTCTTTACATTTTAGCAGAGTAATTTCTTCAGTGTTGTCACATAAAAAGATCTAATAAAATATTTACAAAAATGAGACGTGTTTACTGTATATATATTTCCTACCGAAAATGCAAAAAATGCTTAAATTCTTATATTGTTTTTTTGTTTACATAATTTTTCCAATATCAAATGCATATATCTAGAATTACGATTACATATGATGGGGGTGATAGGCTGTTTCTTAATTTCATATGTATATGTTTAGTTAAACAGATATGGCCAGTTCGCTTTATTTTTTGGCCTTATTTGTTTCCCTACCCAGTTCCCTTAGCCTGCGCATTCCAGTTCCATTTGCGTGCGTGTGCACGCGCTGAACTGAAAGACGTCAAAGTCGACTGTATTTGGTGCATCGGAAGTGCATCATTGCAGTCCAGGCTGACACGCATGCCGAATGCTTGTTAATTTTATGAAATAAAGCTTTTTTTACTGAAGATCCATCATCCTAATTACTCTGCTTTCTGGGAACCGTTTTAGCAATTTGTTGGCACCTCTGAACGAGTTATATAGAGCCTGGGACGGCTCTGGGCCATGTAAGTGAGAGTCCATATCCCATCCTCCCCCTTTAACTGTTGTGTTACAGTTCACACTATGTTGTTGTGTTCTTTCAGTCTTTTAGGCTACCAGTGGTAACCTGTGTTTTTTAAACCCAAAGGAATGTTTGTATAACTATTTTTACATTGATATATATATACCGGTATATATATATATATATATATATATATTACCTATTGTGTAAAATATATATATCAAAAATGTTAGCAGTTTCTAATGCAAAGCAGCCAAATGTTGACGAAGGTGTCACTGTGAGAATTAAAGTACCCAAAGTGGACAGAGCAAAAAATGATGCCCGCTCGGTTTTTAGCTGTGGTTCTTAGTAAAACAGAGGATGGCTTTTATAAACTTGGTACTAAAACGGATATTTTGAAAAACAATTGTATGCCAAATCTGAATTCAGTGTTTGCAAAGAGATTTTTAACGAAAGAAGATGTCCGTGCTGTAGAAATATCTTTAAGTCACACAGCAATCAAACAATCCATTGGTACTGGGCAGGGTTTCTGAAAATGCGACTGCAAATCGAAAATGCACCACAAACAGGAGTGCTTGTCGCAAAAAACGATTGCTATGTAATTCAAAGTGTCGCCAATCTGTAGATTGCACTAATAAGTAAGCATAGTTTTATGATATGTTTGTTTAGCAAATTCATTTCATTAATCGTTTGATTCTTTCTATTGCAGTTTTGTAACAGAAACTTGTTTCTGTGTTGCTAAATAAATAACATTATGTGAACTTTATTCTCGTTTGATTGTACTAACTTGCTTCTTAAACGTTGCTGTTCCAGCAAAAGATCTTATTTTGCACTTTAACAAGTGCCTAGTAGGTGATGTGAGAAATGAATAAATTTTCTGCACTTTAACTGATCAGCCTAGTTAATGTGCACATTAACTAACATATCTACTAAACTGATTTTATTTCAATGGAGTGCTTCTTTAAATAATGCTCAATATTTAAAGTTTTTACATTTAATAAGATCGATTCCAAGCATCTTGTGATATCACAGTAGTAAAATCAATGAACTCACTTTTCTCCCACCGTCCTGTGCTTAGTAGAGATAGTGAAATGTGAATGAGAACATGGGAGTTCATACCTGAAGATGCTACAGTTCGAGAATTATTCCCTTTTTCAAACCTATACACTATACCCTAGGCAGTTTTCACATCACATACTTTCAAATCAAAGATCTAAAAAAGTATAGTGAAGGATCTATTTGCAATAAATTGGGAAATCTTAAAATAAATTAACTTGGAGAATAAAGAGAACCACGCAGCTGAGATCTAGGACAGTAAAAAAAAAAAAATTGTTAGGCACTTACTTTAAATAAAATGTTTAGTTATGTGTCATTAAGGAGTTCTATTTTTCTGATTTCTTCAAAGCCCTTCCTGAATTTCCTCATTAGTCTTCACATATGCTAATTGAAGTTGATTTGTCTTCAGGAGAGTCCAGTAAATTCAGAATTTCTTCATTTTACACCTTTAATTTAGAATAAAATACATAACACCTTAAATCTTGGCTTTACTCGTTAATTCGATACATTCAAAACTGGGATGCTGTCAAAGTTGGACCTTCCCACTAGTTAACCCATATCTCAGCTAATACTTGAAGAACCCAATAGAAGCTGGGATTGCAAGACGAAAAAAAAAATACTTTATACAATTTTAAACATAAAAGGGCATTTCCTAGTGAAAAATAAATAAATTAGTGTGAGTAAGAAAAATGTCCTTGCTTAAACAGAGCCTTTGTGAAATTCACAGTTTTGTGCATGTCATGTGTAACGGAGCTCCAGTACTCCAACCAAGTACCTCCGTTGATGGATGCTCCTAGTGCTTCCCGAGGGCTCCAAGCACTCCTCCAGACACCATAAGCACTGCAGACCGCGAAACTGAAACAAGCTCTTAACCCCTTCAGGAATAAAAGGGAATCATGTCATGTGTCCTTAAGGGGTTAAAAGAGCTTAGTGATTATAGCTAGGGGAGTATGTCGAGTTTAGCAATCCCTCAGCGTAAATGCAGCCCTTTTCCCCCCAATCATGAGACGAGGCTCTATGTTGAGGGTAAAAAGTGGAATGTGAATTGAAACACAGAATGAAGGAGGATACATTTACTAATGCTAAGTTGAATATGGATAAAGATTTGTAAAGTTATCAATGCCATATCGAAGAAAGAAAAAAGTTCCAACCCCCCCCTCCCCTATTCTGGAGGATAAGAAATTCAAGACGACAAGGAGAGAAGAGAAGAGACCCCGGAAAAGCAAAGCAATGGCACAGATAAGGATGGTGAACGCACAGTGACCGAAGAGGAAGAAATACCAGTGTCAAATATAGAATTGTAAGACCACAGAAAGTATTTGATTCACCATGTCTCCATCTGGGAAACACTTCCAAATTTACTTCCACTCGCAAATACATTTTAAACACTTTAAAAGTAGGCAAATACTCACTCTTCTCATTCATTAACTGCAACGCAAGTCCTTTTCACTTTATTGATTTAAATTCTTAGGAATCCTCTTACTTTGGTGCTATCACTATTAATGCCACAGCCCCTTATCACACAATGTACTTTATAAAGATTTAGATTGAGGTTTGAATTTAGGGACTGAACCACCAGTGTGTTTTTAAATTATTTATAAGGAGTACTGGATGAGACCTGTATGTTAAACTTTATTCCTGAATATGTGAAACCACACAATAATAGTGATTGAGAATCCAATAGCTATAAGTGTTTTAAGTGCACTAATTGTATTTATAATGGATTCACCAGTTGTATGCACTTGATGCTATGATTTTTTTTCCTTGTTCTATTTGGATGTGATGATATAAATATGCACTACTCACTTTTTAGACTATTTAGACTTGACAAAGGTACAAAAGAGTGCAGAAATTGTGTCTGTTTCTGTGTTCCTTCGTTAAAGACTGCCTTATGAGGAAACCCTGGGTGTGCACAGACAGACATTGTGTATTTTGAACAGTGAGGTAAATGACATACACATTAAGCCTAATGACAATTTATCATTCAATTAATAGGTAGCTCTGAAGTAGCTTAGACATATGGATGAAACTCACTATGCCATCAGACTGTGAGGGTCAATGTGGTGGTTTTAAACCATGATTATTATGCATCAATTGCCGAAACTCTTTTGGGAGATGGCACTACCTATTTATTTCTACAAAGGAATTCCAATGATGAAATCTTTCCTGAGATTGAGGTAGATTACTACAAATAAAAAGAGTGGATCATAAAAGTCAGCTCCCTTAGGAATAGTCCGAGTAAGAAACTCTTCTACCTCAAATCTCCCCTGTACCAACCTTTACATTCCCCTTCTGTACCCTATACAAATTGTTTAAATTACAATCTGGTAACAGCTTGTGAACAGTGCCTTTGATGTCCATTGTATTGATTTTTTTTTTACAAGTCATTCTTTTTAAATATTACCCTTACTTATAAAAGTTAGGGCTTCCTACATTTATATCATTGTTCTCCCTTCCTTCAGGTTTACCTGTTTTCCGAGGATTCCGGTTTAGTGTCTTCACAAGATTATTGATTAGGGTAATTCCCTTATCTTAGGAAGAACTAATACAGATGACCTTGGTGCTATTGCACCTCAGCCCCTGGTTACTTCACGGGCTGGGGGGGGAAAATTCAATGTTTTTCCCCTTTTGTGTTGATATTTATGAGAATACAGTATTGGAACCCAATAGAGCCTTATAAATTAACAAAAAGGAAAGGGGAATAAAGGTTACAGTAACCCTTTAAGGGAGGCATTACTGTAGGCCAGTATCTCAGGAAGAAAACTGCTCCTCCAGCGAAGATTTCTTAGAAAAAGTAATGACTCTTAGGGGACAAAGGCTAAAGATCATTCTAACAAATCAGACATTCAAGTTACAATCATTCATCAACTGTTCCTCTTCAAATGTAGTCTACTTAGCAAATTGCACATGCAGAATCCAATATATTGGCAAGACCACGCAGCAATTCTGCCCAAAAAATATTGCAACACATCCATACTATAAAAGCTCAGTGACACACCAATCGCACGTCATATATACACACACATTTTCATGGAGGTTCTGCATCCAATCTGACCTTTCAAGCTATCAAAAGGGTCAGATCATCACCAAGGGGTGGGGATATTAACCCCAAACTTTTACAAAACAGAATCTAGGTGTATTTACATATTTAAAACCTTGTCCCCCTTAGGTTTAACTAGGACATGGAATGTTTGGATCACCGATTATTATTTCTGTTTGACTCTTAGGAGTCAGTTTAAATTACAGATGGTTAATCCTAAGTAGTATTTCTTTTAACTTTCAATTACCTAACCATCATTGATCTTTCTTGATTTTTAACATTCAGGATTTTTCTTCAACTTTTTCTATTCTAAAATTAGATTTTTGAGACAGTTCCTTCTTTAAAACAATTACTACCAAAAAACCATCTGTACTGATGGTTGACTTTACAGTCCCCGCGTATTACACAGTTTTACATTTATGGATAACTTTATTTTGCACCCATTTTTTGAAATTTGGTATATACTTTCACAGGTTTGCACCTTGGCTTTATTCATTGGATTTACATGCCAGGATAAATCTATAATCTAAGGAAGAAGGACAAGTATCCTAGTGTTTTTTTTTTTTTTTTTTTGGAAGCCGGTACACATCCTAACTATCCCATACAAGGTCCAGAAATCCACTACAAGGCATTAGAGGAACAGAAGAAGCACAAGAAATGCAAATGCCATAAAAACCAAACCTGAAACAGAGGAGACGACAATAGTGTTAATTTATCCAATAAGATCATTATTTCGGATCGCTACTCTGTTGTGAATAAGGGACTAACGTTTGTCCCTGTGAGGAAACTGGTCCCATTTCATATGGATATTAAAATATATAAACTTCAGAAAACTCTATACAGTAATTAAAGAGGCTGGCTACAATAACCATTTTCCCTCCGGGGATAAAAGGGATATTCACACAAACAATTCTTCCATCAAATCGCTCATATACGCGGTATAATGTGATGTTAACAAAATTTTAAAGGCACTATCACACTACAAACACAATTTGACAAAACAAGAAAATGCTCTGACATTTGATTCAAGATCCTTTCATTGTTATCCGCCCTGCCGATACAGGGGGAGCAATTGTGATCCAAGCATATTCGAAGTACAGACAGGAGATTATGCAACAACTTGATACACCGTGAACTCACTTCTGATCCAGTGAGAAAATTTCAAAAAACAATTTCTGATCACATTGATTTGGGACTCTCCACAGGATACCTTGATAATCAATTGGCTAAATATTTACTTGTTGTTCATCCTAAGCACCCTATCCTTTACACGATACCCAAGATTCACAAAAGTCTGGATAATCCACCCACCAGGGATGGACGTATTGAACCCATTGCTAAATATGTTGACTTTCATATTAAATACAGCATACACAAGTTACCAACATGTTTCAGAGACAATAAAGATTTCTTGACTCAAATCCGTACAGTGACCCTTGAAGATGATAAATATACTTCTTGTGAACTTGGATGTACAAAGTCTGTACACAGTAATTCCTCACACGGAAGGTATCCAAGCAGTTTGTAAAGTTCTCTGTACTTTTGGAATATATTCTGGTCCTCCCATTGAATACCTTATGGAGTTTCTAGCTATCTTTCTTACATGCAATTACAACAAAATTGAGGACTCATTTTATTTCCAAGTCACTGGAACATCGATGGGGGCAGCTATGGCACCCTCATACGCAAACGCCTTTATGTTCTGATTTAAACAGAAATTCCTGCTTTCAACATACAAACATAAGATTGTTAAATATTTGTGGATGTGTTCCTCAATTGGAAGGGCACCTCAGAGGAACTAATCCAGATGGTAGAATAGGTAAACTCTTCACCACTACCAGTAATACTCACACTGACTTGGAACCATGCATCGATTCAATTCCATGTATAAAGCTAAAGCCTTAGAACGCCTGGGAGCAGAGATTTGTGCGGATACAGCTGTAACCAAAAAGAACAAAAAGTTTCTACCTCTCGCTTTTCATACTGATACGATGAAAGTGAGAAAATTCATCTACAGACACTGGGATATTCTGCTGACAAACACTTACCTTCTGTATTCCGTGAAATCCCGACTATCAGTTAAACGAGGAATAAGAATCTTCGAGATTTGCTGGTGAAAGGTGATCCCATTCATTGTTACACAATCTAAGACCATGAAGAAAGGCTGTTTCAAATATAACAGCTGGGTTACATGCAGCCATTTAATTAGTGGTAGTACTTTTGCTCACCGACACAGTGGCAAGAGATATCCCATTAAACACCGACCATGTAATCTACACAATCCTTGCCAGTGTGGGCTTTTGTATGTGGGAAAGACTGACCTTACCGTTAGGGATCGGATCCGTGGTCATCGCTCCACCATAACCACAGCACCGACAAACTTGTCACCAAACAGTTCGCCCACACTACGGTTTATGGCCATTGACCAAATCCCAGATCAAAATTACTATTACAATGGGAGGTGTATTGGATGAATAATTTGGACACTGTCTCACCAAAAGGTTTAAATGAAAATAATGTATATTCTGTTTCTTTAGTGATTCTTCGTTAGTCCTTTATCAGTTTTATATGTACCTATGAATATGTCAATAGGCTACCCAGTATTGTTTAAGACTGTCCATTCCCCCCCCCCCCCTTTTTTTGGTTCGATAAAGCTAAACTTTGTTTATATTTAGTCCATATATTATTTCTATACTTAATACGATTTCAGCTCTTTATCGTATGCCCGTACAGGTATCCACTTCAATGTTCCTTGGTGCGAATAGCAAGCTGTATTGCTATCCCCTTTTCCTATTGTTCCCATTTCTCACCTTTTTTGTTCAATTTTTTCCTCAGTTCATGTAGTATTAGCATCATTAGCTTAATTCTGTTTTTGTGTGTTTTATATGGTATTTGTCATTTGGCAGATATAAGACAGGGCCCCCGGACCAGCTAAAGCAGAGCCAGAGGACTTTTTTTTTTTCCTGTGTAATCTAATTGCAGTTGCCTGCCTGCCAGCGTGTGTCAGGCTCACAGCGTATACTGTGCCCACTTGCCCAGTGCCACCACTCATATCTGGTGTCACAATAGCTTGCATTTAACAAAAAATAAAACTTTTTGGACTGTGAAATAATAGTCAGTTTCCTTCACACGTGTGCATTTCAGGGCCTGCCAGGGCACAGTGTCACACCAGTGCAACTCATATCTGGTGTAACAGTAGTGTACATTTAAAAAAAATTTGACTGTAATAGATTAAATAGCAGTTAGTTGTCTGCAAGCGACTGTCAGGCCTACAGCGTCTACTCTGCCAATTTCTGCCAGTGCACAGTGCCACTCATATCTGTTGTCACAGTAGCTTGCACGCATAGTACCACTAATCCCAAAAAAAATGACAGGCAGAGGCAGGCCACCCCGCAGGGGCCGTCGTGGTGCTGTGATTCCCTTTGCCCTAAAATAATGCCCAGTGTTCAGAGGCCACGTACCCTGAACTTGAAATGTTCTGAGGACATAGTTGACTGGCTAACACAGGACTCCCAATCTTGTACAGCCTCCGCTCGGAACCTTGACGCACCATCCTCCTCCAGCTTAGCTTCGGGCACCTCTCAAGTTACCACTCGCCCGCCTGCCGCCACCACCAATACTAGCACCACAGCCGCTTCACTTGGTATGTCAGAGGAGTTATTTACACATCAGTTGGAAGAAATGAGTGATGCTCAACCATTATTGCCAGAGAATGTAGATAACAGGGATATGTCTCAGTCAGGCAGCATTACACACGTACGGTGTGATGATGATGTTGTACCCGCTACTGCTTCCTTTTCTGAGTTGTCAGATACAAGTGAAGCGGTTGATGATGACGATGCGTCAGTGGATGTCACGTGGGTGCCCGCTCGGCAAGAAGAGCAGGGCGAAAGTTCAGATGGGGAGACAGAGAGGAGGAGGAGGGGGAGACAGAGAGGAGGAGGAGGAGGAGACGAGTTGGAAGCAGGGGGGGGATCATCGCAAGGAGCTAGTGGCACAGTCAGATAGCATGCATCGGCACCCGGGGTCAGCCCGACAGCACACCAATCAACGCATGCTGTTGCCACCACCAGAATGCCGTCATTGCAGAGCTCAGCAGTGTGGCATTTTTTTTGAGTGTCTGCCTCTGACAACAGTGATGCCATTTGCAACCTGTGCCAAAGGAAACTGAGTCGTGGGAAGTCCAACACCCACCTAGGTACAACTGCTTTGCGAAGGCACATGATCGCACACCACAAACACCTATGGGATCAACACATGAGTACAAGCAGCACACAAACTCAAAGCCGCCATCCTCCTCCTGGTCCAGCATCTTCAGCCACGTCAACCACTGCTGTCCTTCTTGCCCCCTCTCAACCATCCACCACTCCGTCTCTCACCTTGAGCAATTCCTGCTCATCTGCCCACAGTCAGGTGTCTGTCAAGGACATGTTTGAGCGTAAGAAGCCAATGTCACAAAGTCACCCCCTTGCCCGGCATCTGACAGCTGGCTTGTCTGAACTCTTAGCCCGCCAGCTTTTACCATACAAGCTGGTGGAGTCTGAGGCGTTCCAAAAATTTGTAGCTATTGGGACACCGCAGTGGAAGGTACCCGGACAAAATTTCTTTGCACAAACGGCAATCCCCAACCTGTACTCTGCCAACCTTTCCAGTTCAAAGTGCCACTCTTATCTGGTGTCACAATAGCGTGCATTTAAAAACCAAAAAACTTTTTTATACTGTTATAGATTGAATAGCAGTTAGTTGTCTGCAAGCGTCTGTGTGTCAGGCCTGCTCATCTACCCACAGTCAGGTGTCTGTCAAGGACATGTTTGAGAGTAAGAAGCCAAAGTCACCCCCTTGCCCGGCGTCTGACAGCTGGCTTGTGTGTACTATTAGCCCGCCAGCTTTTACCATACAAGCTGGTGCGGTCTGAGGCGTTCAAAAAATTTGTAGCTAGCTATTGGGACACCGCAGTGGAAGGTACCCGGACAAAATTTATTTTCACAAAAGGCAATCCCCAACCTGTACTCGATTGTGCAAAAGGAAGTAATGGCATGTCTGGCACACAGTGTTGGGGCAAGGGTCCATCTGACCACTGATACCTGGTATGCAAAGCATGGTCAGGGCAGGTATATCACCTACACTGCGCATTGGGTAAACCTGCTGACTGTTGCCAAGCATGGAATGCGTGGCTCTGCAGAGGAGTTGGTGACACCGCCAAAACTTGCAGGCAGGCCTGCTGCCACCTCCTCTACTCCTCCTACTCCATCCTCTTCCATAACCTCCTCGGCTGAGTCCTCTTCTGCTGCTGTGTCTTGCTCCACATCAATGGCACCCCCCCAGCTCCCCAGGTACTATTCCACATCCCGGATACGGCAGTCTCACGCCGTCTTGGGGTTGACTTGCCTGAAAGCAGAGAGTCACACCGGACCAGCACTCCTGTCCGCCCTGAATGCACAGGTAGATCAGTGGCTGACTCCGCACCAACTGGAGATCGGCAAAGTGGTTTGAGACAACGGAAGAAATTTGTTGGCGGCATTGAATTTGGGCAAGTTGACACGTGCCGTGAATGGCACATGTGTGTAATCTGATCGTACAACGCTTTGTGCATAAGTACCCAGGCTTACAGGACGTCCTGAAGCAGGCCAGGAAGGTGTGTGGCCATTTCAGGCGTTCCTACACAGCCATAGAGCACTTTTCAGATATCCAGCGGCAAAACATGCCAGTGAGGCGCTTGATTTGAGACAGCCTGACACGTTGGAATTCAACACTCCTAATGTTCGACCGCCTGCTCCAACAAGAAAAAGCCGTTAACGAGTATTTGTATGACCGGGGTGCTAGGACAGCCTCTGCGGAGCTGGGAATTTTTTTGCCACGTTACTGGACGCTCATGCGCAATGCCTGTAGGCTCATGCGTCCTTTTGAGGAGGTGACAAACCTAGTCAGTCGCACCGAAGGCACCATCAGCGACATCATACCATTTGTTTTCTTCCTGGAGCGTGCCCTGCGAAGAGTGCTGGATCAGGCCGTAGAGGAGCGTGAAGAGGAAGAGTTGTGGTCACCATGACCACCAGAAACAGCCTTATCAGCATCGCTTGCTGGACCTGCGGCAATGCTGGAAGAGGATTGTGAGGAAGAGGAGTCAGAGGAGGAATGTGGCTTTGAGGAGGAGGAGGAAGACCAACCACAACAGGCATCCCAGGGTGCTCGTTGTCACCTATCTGGTACCGTGGTGTTGTACGTGGCTGGGGGGGGAAGAACATACCTTCAGAGAGATCACTGAGGACGAGGAACAGGACATGAGTAGCTCGGCATCCAACCTTGTGCAAATGGGGTCTTTCATGCTGTTGTGCCTGTTGAGGCACCCTCTTATAAAAAGGCTGAAGGAGAATGACCTGTACTGGGTGTCAACGCTACTAGACCCCTGGTATAAGCAGAAAGTGCCTGAAATGTTACCGAATTACCGCAAGTCGGAAAGGATGCAGCAGTTCCAAAATAAATTAAAAAGTATGCTTTACACAGCTTTTGCGGACCGTTTCGCTCAGAAGGGGATAAAAACCGTTTAGGCGATAATCCCCTTTCAGATAGACCAGCAGCTACTGCAATCACCAATCTCCCGAACTCCAAACTGCACGAATTCACCAACTCTCGAACAGCAGGCACACGAACCCTGGAAGCAGCCTAACAGGAAAAGCAATACGAACAGATTACACTCCTGGCAATCGACATACAGTCAAATTCCCCCCCAAGAATGAGACAACACTTCAGCTTCAGGGTTAAGCAGGAACTCATTTACTCAGGGCTACCTGCCCAGTATATATGCAGGTCTCCCACCTGGTGGACACTCCCCTAGGGGACCAAATGGAAGACTGTAACAAAGGACAGACATAAACCAATTACAGACACACAGCAGTAAAACATTCCCACAATGCATCTTGATCTCCTCCCTCTATCCTGGAGATAATTGGAGAAGTAATTCAATTATCTCCCAGGACAGAGGCAAAACTCCATTACACACATGGGACACAAAATACAGTGAAACACCTTAAAATACACAAAGTTACCTTTTATACATAAAACACAGACATGTCACACATCCCCAGATAGCTCAGGTCTGAGTGTACATTATTAGGTGAATGGCACTCAGACCACACAAATACAGTTTAATCGCCATGGAGCCAAAGTCTTTAATCCCACAAATAGGCTCCATGGCATGGCTATCTGGGTTAACATATTCTCAAATACAAAATACCGAATGCCGGTGTTCGGTTAAACTTGTACGAATAGGAACCAGGCGACGGACGGCTCAGCGGTGTTCGTGCAAATAAGTGTCCGTTTACAGTTCCATAGTTTGAACGCGGCAAACTAACAAAGGCCACCCAGCGTTCATCAATTAAGCTGCGGTTAACCGCAGCTTCTGGGCGGTCAATTGACGGCACACTCCAGCTCCCAGGTGGTCCCGCATTCGTTAGTTTGTTCGGTGGATAAAATCTACCGAATACCCCGGCAGAAAAGGCATGAATAAGCCTTTCTGCAGGGAAAATACGCTTTTTAAAGTCTGGTCCATAGTCCAAAGGAAGAAGGCGAGCAACCAGGCTTCTCCAGCTCATAGTGGCGAGGTTGGTTTAGCCACAACAGCGTATAAGGGTGATGTCACCGCACAACGGGAATCTAACAGGGGAAGAGGTGAAAGTAATTCTCCTCCTCCAAAGACCACGCCGGCAAGGACAGGACGCTTTACAGATGTGTTGTTGATGGAGGACATGCGGAGCTTTTTAAGTCCTACGCATCGCCACAGCCCTTCGGGGTCCACCCTCAGAGAACGACTCGACCGACAGGTAGCAGACTACCTCGCCTTAACTGCAGATATCGACACTGAGGAGCGATAAACCCCTTGACTACTGGGTGTGCAGGCTTGACCTGTGGCCTGAGCTATCCCAATTTGCGATAGAACTTCTGGCCTGCCCCGATTCAAGTGTCCTGTCAGAAAGGACCTTCAGTGCAGCAGGAGGTATTGTCACTGAGAAGAGAAGTCGCCTAGGTCAAAAAAGTCTAGATTACCTCACCTTTATTAAGATGAATGAGGGATGGATCCCGAAGGGACTGACAGTGGGCGATACATTCGACTAAAAAAGGCCTGAGGGGGACATAACAGGAATTAAACTGATAAGAATAGTACTACTTAACACACCACTCCTATCTGGTGGCACATTAGAATACACGCGCAGTGCCCCAAATTTGAAGTAGGAGGACCGACCAAGCATCTTTTTCCATCTCACGGTTCCTAAAATCGATGCCATATTCACGTCCCCTGATAGGGGACATAACAGGGATTAAACTGATAAACACACCTTATAATAATGCAGAGAGAGGCAATGCAGAGAGAGGAGTCTGAAGAAGAAGAGTCAGAGGAGGAAGGTGGCTTTGGGGAGGTGGAAGACCAAACTCAGCAGGCGTCACAGGGGGCTTGTTGTCACCTTTCGGGGACCCTTGGTGTTGTACGTGGCTGGGTGGAAGAAGAGAACTTCAATGACATCAGTGAGGACAAGGAATGGGACATGGCTAGCTTGGTATCCAACCTTGTGCAAATGTGGAGTTTGCGGTTGTGCAAATGGACTGTTTGCGGTTGTTTGCGGTGCGTTAAACGGGGAGTTTGGTCTGTCACTGTGAAGCGGGCGTAACCCTTACACTACCTGATCGATACAACATCATACCTGATGTTTTAAAGCACGTTATTCCAAACAACTTAGGAATGTTAGGTGATTTATGGCCTTTATGGATTAAAACCAGACTCTGCATCAACTATGTAATTTTCCATGGGAGTTTTGCCATGGATCCCCCTCCGGCATGCTACAGTCCAGGTGTTAGTCCCCTTGAAACAACTTTTCCATCACTATTGTGGCCAGAAAGAGTCCCTGTGGGTTTTAAAATTCGCCTGCCTATTGAAGTCTATGGCGGTTCGCGAACATTTGCGGAAATTCACGTTCGCCGTTCGCAAACGGAAAATTTTATGTTCGCGACATCTCTAATCTACACCACTCTGAAGAATCCCCCACTACTAAAGATTGATTTCCTTGATATTGAAGACTTCTCCCTTCGTAATTTGAGCAGACAGTAATTAACAGCCCTGAAACAGTTACAAACCAACCATAACATTATAATAAAACCTTCAGATAAGGGTGGCAATATGGTAATCCTGGACAGGCAACGTTACATTAATATAGCCGAACGTCTCTTGACAGATAGTAATATCTATAGGGTCATCAATAGAGATCCTACACTCATTTACTTGATGGAATTATTAACCCTGACTAATGCACTGGACCACCATTTCAATACTAAGTGTGAATTTTATAAATATATACTAAGCAACCGATTGTCGACTTTTTACCGCTTGCCTAAGGTCCACAAGTCCTTTACAGATCCAAAAGGTAGATCCATTGTATCAGGACGTAGTAACCCAACTCAAAATGCAAGCATATACGTCAACATAATCTTAACCCCACTGATTGAGAAAGAGACTATCAGAGACACTAAACAAATGCTACATTTTCCTCAAAAAAAAGCCTACACAAGAGCCTTACTTGCAGATCGTTATTTTTTGATCAGTAAGGACACCAAGACAAAAAAGACTTCACCTATACAATGCATAGGTACATTCGATGCAGGCTGGGAAAGGATGCAAGACCTTCATGGCTCAAAAGCATGCATGTATATATTTTGTCCTTATGGACTTAGATGCTCTGTACCTATAAAAAAAAATATACTTACCTTATTGGTTTAGTTTAATCCAAGATTATTGCTATTACTAGCATCATGCAATGCATCTTATTATTTGTTTTTTATATGGAAGGGAGATGAGGAATCCCTACAGGCTTTTTTGACACATCTTAATTCAAATGATTGGGGAATCAAGTTAACTTCAAATTATAGTAAAACAAACGTCAACTTTCTAGACTTAACCATTTACATAGAACAGCAGACACTTAAGACAAAAACCTTTTTTAAAGTAGTTGACGTAAATAGCTACATACAGGATAATAGCTGCCATTTCTCTCTGTGGCTCCTTAATGCCCCAAGAGCACAGTTGCTCAGAATAAAACGCAACTGTACGGAAGAAATTGTGTTCCACGAGCAGGCACAAATTATTATAGACAACTTCAAAGAGAAAGGATATAAATACGTACTACTTAATACAGCATATGAAAAGGTTAAAACAGAGGATAGGTCCTCTTTAATAAGATATAAGGAAAAAAATTAGGTTAGAAATGAACCAGTCCTTGTATGTGATTACAACTGTAAAAGCAATCAATTCAAGAAAATTGTCAAGAAGTACTGGCCCATACTAAGAAATGATGTATTAAACTCTATTTTCCCCGAGAAGCCGACCATAGTTTATAGAGGAGTCCCAAGTTTAAACCGCACTCTAGTACACAACCACATAAGAAACAAGGAAAACGATCATTTTTTAAATAAAACAAATGGTTTCTTTGGTTGCGGCACCTGTGGTGCATGTAAAAATACACAAAATAGAAAGACATGTACAGACTTTTAAACATCCCAATAATTCTGAAATAAAATTTAAAATAAAGGAATTAATCACGTTATTCCAAAAAAGTGGTATACGTAATTATTTGCCCTTGTGGTTTATTTTATGTGGGGCGCACTATCCGTCCCCTTAACGTGCACATACAAGAACACATCAGGAATGTAAAGAATGGATTCGAGAAACATAGTCTATCATTACATTTCCTGGAAAAACCTAACAAAAACCCAAACAATATGAAATTTCTGGGTATACAAAAACTCAAATTGGAGAGGGGAAGCTTTGATTAAACGCCTAGGACAGACTGAAATTAGATGGATTTTTAACTTAAATACACTGACACCTCATTGCCTCAACAATGACTGAGCTCTGTCACTTTTTTATAATTTTTATACTTATATTACGGAGCTTTAATTTCTGTTTCGGATCCCACCCCCTCCCAGCCCCATATATGTGTTTATTTTCCTTTCTTGTATTATAGGAGTGACTTTGTTAGATCTTTCAAGGCTATCCATATCACCCACTAACAATAATTGCTCTAGTTTTGAATATATTACCATTGGTATTTGGTGCACTCCAATATATATATATATATATATATATATATATATATATATATATATATGTATAATTGATTTAACTAAGGAAATGTATAATCTCTATCCTATAATATGCTACACCTTTAAGATCGCTAGATTATATTTCTGCTTCTACTAATAACACTGATATTGGTCTACTTTTTATTGCCCTTACTCCCTTATTTCATATGTCTATGGGAGTACTACTTTTCTATTAGATCTTTGCCATTAAACAAAATGGCGCCAATGGACTCAATTGGGAATGAGATTCATGCCGTTATGTCACTTCCGGTCGACGGCACCAACATGACGTCACTTCCGGTCGACGAAACCGGAACGAAAAATCAAGCCTTCAGCTGTAATACAACAAGAGGGCGCAAATCTGCCCACCAATGAAACCCACAGGCAACATTTAAAAGAAGACAGGAAACCAAGAGGCAGACACCGATTGAAAAAGCAGACGAGGCGAAACGCGTCTCGGATCAACTAACAAGATTGGACTTTTGCTATTTATTCATTTTGTTGTTTTATATACTATATATTTTTATATAATAGATACATTTTTTACTATTAAGTCCTTCTGAGATCTTGATCAGTCTGCACTCCAAGTTCCTGTTCCAATTAAAGAAGGGTATGTGTCCTCTTAAAGACACACTTGCTGGAAAACTTAGAGCCAAGGTGAGCAGTTCTATTTACTTACCTGCACACATTGGTATCCTTAACCTACTACACCAGATATTGGTATTTGTTCCATTTTAGAAAAAGGATCCAAAGAACCACCAGTTAAAGGGTCCATGTCTCCCTAAAGTACACGTCTGCCTGAGAGATCTGAGCCTGTCCTGTTTAGGCTCAGAACCACGTGAGTGAACCATTATTGAGTTCCTTCACTCTGAATATATTGAAACACTCTACACTATTGTATTTTATTTTCCCCTTAGGTCATTTATATTTCCAAGGGGGGTAAGTTACTTCTTAAGCGCTCCACCTTACACTGGGTTTTGTCTTGGATATCACTCAGTATAATTATCACACTGATTTTGTAAGTGCCAGGTTGTGAGAGGACGGCACTTTAGGTGGTAGCAGCTTTACACATACTAATCTCTTCTTAAGCGCCACTACTCACAAATTCCATATATTCTATAATATATCTTATTATACATGATCTATTTTTTGATCTTAACCATACCCTTGTTTATGCACTATGTATACACAAACCTACTATGCTTTAATACTTATCTACTTACTAGCCTGTGATCATACTGTATGTAGGACAAGTTATCTGGGTCCTCCCAATCACTGACAAAATGGGGATTGCAGACCAGGGCTACTGATCTGTACCCGCCCACACTGAGGACAGGATGGATGATTGACGGGAGGAACCCAGAAGTAGGAACAGTTAACAGCTTTGCTGGGTCATCCCTGAATGTTATGCACCCCGAGGTGGGACGTTTTCAATGGGAGAGTTCCTCCCTCTTTCATATGGGTCCCCCATCTACCTCTCCTTTTATGGGGCCCTCCCTCCTCCGACCCGGCCGATCTATCGCCATATATGGGTTTGAGGTGGCGATTTGCACAGGTTGGTCCCCCTCCTTTTACATCTGTATTTGATCTCCCAACATTTTTCTTTTACGATTGGATTGGCTGTCGTCCACATGGCTAATTATAGGAAGGATATTCAATTGCACTACGTTGGGAAGCTCACGGACGACGGCATGTGAGCACTGTGAAATGCGCGGTCGTGCATTTCAGCTTTATTTTTCACTTCCACTTTTGGTAGCACTATGAGCACTTCATAGTTATAAGTTTTATTTTGCATTTCCAGGGTTAGTTGGTCCGGGTAGGCACTAGCTTTGTGCGGTGCCGGGGTAATTAGGGACAGCATTCATATATTTATTGCATTGGGACTCTCTGGCTGGTTTTCATTTGATTCTGGTTTTATGAGCTCTAGATAGCTCTATTCTTGGATTATATCAGAGCTTCTTTATTCATTCCCTGACCTGAACCCTACTCTCTGCCCAGGATTAGTGTTTAGTGGTCGGTTTTACTTCAATTTAGATTAGAATTTTTCTAATCATTTCCTTTACTCCCCACCCTGCCCTGGAAATTTTTTACTAACAAATTTGGTTTATTGGGCTATTCCCTAATTTTAACGTTGGCTTTATTAAAGGTTTAGTAAAGTCGTTTTATTGCCCTTTTTCTCCTTGCTGTGTTCTCTCTCAGGGTGACCCCTCTTGTTAATGGATCACACTGAGGTTTATCTTTCTTTATTGTACACGAGAAATTGTCCTCGGATCAAACGTGATATCATGCGAAACATCCAAACCATCCTACAAAGGGGCTTGGATGCAAATAATATTACTCAAGAAATTTTTTTTGAAACCCTAGGACACCGATAATTTACACCCTACCCAAAATCCACAAAAACTCTGCAAAGCCTCCAGGGAGACCTATTGTCTCGGTTATTGGGGGAGCACTGGTACCCATAGGTAAATGGCTCGATTATCTCTTCAAGGCCACAATTGAGAATTTACTAACTTGTGTCACGGACACCCCCAGTTTGCGTAAACTACTCAGAGACATTACACTACCAAGTAGTCCAGTGCGGTTTCTTACATGTGATGTAAAAAGCCTTTATACCATCATTCCACATAAGGCTGGTATTGAAGCCATGCAAATGTTTATGAGCAATTCTGAACACTACAATGGTCCACCTATACAATTTACACTGGAGCTCCTGGAATTGGTACCTACCAATTATCTCAATTAGAAACATCCTTGTATAAACAAGTGGCAGGTACGTTCATGGGAGCGGCTATGGCCACCATGTACGCAAATGGGTATATGTATATTTTTGAGCAACAAGACATTCTATTGCCCTTTGAAGACAACATTGTATTCTACCATCCCTATATCGACAATATCCTAATAGTCTGGAAGGATACAGAGGAATCTCCAGCAACAATGTTGGCAAGGATAAACACACTGGAGACACCAGTGCGCCTTACTATGGATGCAAGTCCTTCCCAAGTTGACTTCCTGTACATTAGAATATACAAGGAAGCAGACAATAGGGCACAAAAGAAAGTTTAAATAATGTTTTATCCTTTTTAAATGAAAATAAAGGGATTAAACTAAATACAGAAGTCAGCACCACAAAAGTTCAATTGCTAGACCTGGAAGTCTATGTGGAAGATAATGAGTTACACACAATTTTTTTTTTTTTTTTTTTTTTATTCTTTATTTTTCAAAGCATTAACATGAGCACTTGCAATGCCACGACAGCATGGTCAAGTTAGACAATAACATACATAACGTTACAAAGTATGGCATGTATAAACTTTGCACAATTTTAAAATGTTAGGTAGAGATAAATGTAGGTTAAACATAAACATGTCTAGATTAGCTATTAGAAAAGAGATACGTTGCTATACAAACTCAGACATGGTGAGAAATGATAAGGTAAGCATGCTTGTGTTGTCTGAAACTATGCTATCTTTCCATGCCTGTAACCTGGGCGCTCATCGAGCACTAGCGTACAAAGTATAAGACCGCTTAAAAATTCAACTCAATATGCTAACATTTGCTTTATTCTTTACGTAACCAGCTAGACCCAGAGGAAGTTTTAGTGACCAGACTGGGCTGCTCATGCTTGCGGCAATATCCACTATAGCTAAGCCTGTCAGTGCGTAAAATAGATGATTAGGTAGGTAAGCGAATAGGCAAGCATTACTGAGTGGTTGGTGCAGTTAACACAAGGTTAAGTTAGCCTCTGGGCTAGTGTTTCAGCAATGTGCCTGTTGGGAGTTGGCTTTTGTTTAACCAAGGTAAAGGTGAAGTATTCTCACATAGGGGCTTTCTAGTCATCCTATTAGACAGACAGGAGCATATCAGAATAACTAAACTGTTACATGAATTTTACATTTGCGGCATGCAATGTGGTAAGCCAAGTCGATAAAGCTAGCACACATTTCTTAATACTGTTTTATCAAAGCGCCTATCTAGACAGCTATGGGTAGGTATCAAGCTAGTATGCATATTGGGCAAAGTTGGAGCTTGCATTGCGTTTTATTCTGAGGCTCTGTACAGAGAGAGATAACCTTTGCATCTAGTTTGTGCAATCAAAACTGGAGGCATCCAGGGGTAGTAAGGCAGTTCTTTCGCACCAAGCCGAGTAAGGCTGATGGATGCCCCCGGTGCACCCTTATTATAGTCCACAGTCACCCTATACCTTGCATCGGTAGGGCACATTCTCTGCCCACACTGGGGCATGCCAAGCTTTGGGGTCTAGATGATAGGCAGTGCAGTTTGACGCCCAGCGTTTGGTCGTTCTGCAGCTTGTCGGGTTTGGGCTTGTTCCACGGCGGATCCCGCCTCCATGCCGCCGCTAGTGGGTCTTTGCCGGGTCGGCGTGAGGGTGAGCGTAGTTTTCCGCGGTGGCCCACGGCTCGGGTATGCGCTTGGTTACGTCGAGTTGTCCGTCCGGGGGTTAGTTTGCTGCTCCGGTTGGATGTATGAGCCCGCTGTTTAACGCGCGGGGTTGGTCGGTGTCTCAAGCCCTCCGGGTGCTGAGGTCGGCTCGCGGCGGCCATTTTGTGGGTTCCACGTGGGTGCGGTAATAAGCGGGTGCTGTGTTTTAGTGTGGCACTCCGCTGCATGCGCCGCTCCAGCTCGTCCCAGAATGCCTGGAAAATTGCGTCCAGCCTTGCGGCGTAGATAGTGTGATCTGGGCTTGGGTTCCCTGTGCTCGCCCTAGGTTTTGTGGGTGCTACTGCGGCAGCAGTTTCAGGGGCACCTCGGGTCCGTTTGGTTACATGCTGAATTGTGGGGATAGTCGTCCCTGGCGAGGACCGGGATAACCCCCACCGGTCCAAGGGGGGGGGCAGCAGGGCTATAGTGGGCTCTCGGATATGAGCGTGTCCCATGTCAGGGGATCGGCCGCCTCCCCCAGACTTTAGGCTCCGCTCCGTGGTAGGCCGCATGGCCGGCTGCAGTAGTCCCTTGTTGTATCGGGTCAGGAGAGGTATCCCCCTGATCTCCGCTTGATTCTGTTTCAGCTTTCGGGCCTCCCGGGCTGCTGGTGCCAGTGTATCGTTCTGTAGTAGCGTGTTTGCACCCACCGGATCAGGAGCCCTCAGAAAACTCAACCGGCCATCTTGGCTGTCAGGCCCCGCCCCCAACATTTTTTTTTTTTTTTTTTTAAAAGGTTCATACAAACACCTTTATTGATTCCACAAGCTGCCACCATCCCTCATGGTTGAAAAGTATTCCTAAAAGCCAACTCATAAGGCTAAAACGAAACTGTTCTAAAAATTAAGTATTCCAAGAACAAGCCTTAAAGAAAAGTTTTTAGAAAAACAATACAAGGAGAATGACATTGACACCTTAATTACTGAATTAAAAAACTATTACAGAAATCAGCTATTACAATTTCCCAATTCTTACACAAATCACGATATGCATCTACCTATTGTTTTAGATTTTAATAAGAGTTTTAAAATGAAGAAAATCATAAGACCCTCTTTTAAAAAACATCTTACCGGATAAACCTAAAATAGTTTATAGAGGAGCCCCCAACCTAAAAAGGAGTCTGACAATTATACAAAGAAATCTATTCCTAGACCGTTTTCTTTTAATCAACAGAAAGGTTTTTATAAATGTAAAACATGTTCAGCATGTAGGAATATTGATAATAAAGACACGAAAATTTTTAATTTTAAATCCACATACTCCCCCCAGATATCATATCAATAGCTTTATTACCAGTCATTCAAAATGTTTTAGATATCTTAGAGTGCCCTTGCAAATTGCAGTATGTCGGGATGACCACCAGATGTTTAAAAACCCGTATAGCAGAGCACTGTAGGACTATATCAAAAGGTTTTTTAAATCATTCAGTGTCGAAACAATTTTGTAATTCATAACAAAGACGCTAAATTTTATGCAATAGAAAAAATCTCCCCCATGGAGAGGTGGTAACATTACTAAACTTTTAGGGCGAACTGAAATGAGCTGGGTTTTTAAACTTGATACCATGGCCCCTAAAGGACTTAAAGGACCACTATAGTGCCAGGAAAAAACTCGTTTTCCTGGCACTATGGTGCCCTGAGGGTGCCCCCACCCTCAGGGACCCCCTCCCGCCGGGCTGAATGCTCCTCCTTGTCAGGATCGGGACAGGGATCCAACACGCAGAGTACAGACAGTAGAAAGGTACGTATACCGGACCTTAGAATGGCCGGACTAACATACGGAGATAGAGAGAATGGTCAAAGGCAAGCCGAGGTCGAGGGAACGAGAAGACAGGTAAGCGAGGAACAAGCCGAGTCAAAGGGTAACAGAGATAAGCAGAGTAATACAAACAAGCCGGGTCGGAACCAAAAGGATAACTGGAATACAAGAGCACTGAGTGACTAGACAGGCTAGAACCACGACAGGGCAATGAGCAAATGGAAGAAGCACTGTTAAATACCCTGGCTCAGGAGAGTAGGCACGCCTCCGACGAGTCCTGATTAGTTTCCAGACAATTGAGTGACAGGTCGGTCCGGGTTGGCGTCATGACGTCGACTGCTGGGCGTCGTGTTACAAAAGGAAGTGGGATCCCTCGCGGCCGGCGTGTAAATGACCGGAAGGACCGCGAGGGACGGAGGAAACAGCCCTTCTGGACGGATAAACTTCTAAGTCTCTACCTCTCTCAGAGGTAGAGACTTCAGGTACCCTGACACTCCTCTCCGATCCTCCCTTTCGGCTGAATGCGCATGCGCGGCAAGAGCTGCGCGCGCATTCAGCCGGTCTCATAGGAAAGCATTTACAATGCTTTCCTATGGACGCTTGCGTGCTCTCACTGATTTTCAGTGAGAATCACGCAAGCGCCTCTAGCGGCCGTCAGTGAGACAGCCACTAGAGGATTTAGAGGCTGGATTAACCCTATTATAAACATAGCAGTTTCTCTGAAACTGCTATGTTTATAAAAAAAAGGGTTAATCCCAGAGGGACCTGGCACCCAGACCACTTCATTAAGCTGAAGTGGTCTGGGTGCCTAGAGTGGTCCTTTAATGTTGATAGATTTGTTTATTTGTTTATAAAGCGAAAAAAAAAATTTAAAAAAATTTAGATTGCCAGGTTTAGGGCACTTATGTACACTTTCAAAAATCCCTCGTTTTTTGTTTGTTAAATCCTCCTTCCCTCTTCTATGTAGTCTCAGGTTTAAGTACATTATCTACAATACTTTTTATCCCAGCCGGCGGTGGCCATCTTGGTACACCCGGCAGCCACCTTGGAACCCCTACTATTCTGTTGAGTACTTATTATTCCTAATACTTTTACACATGTTTTTAAACTCTTATTTTTAATTGCTTATTTGGTGTTATTTTATGTTTTAAAGTTAATGTTCAGGTCACATGATCAGTGACATCTGACCGTTTTTTTTTTTTTATTTCTTAGCTATTTTAGAGTGAAGGTCCCCTACTCTAACACTTTGAAAAAGCCTTCTGTATAGGTGAAACGCGTTAGTGTTACTTATTTTTTTATTTAATAAAATTAATCTGCATTTGCATCCCTGGACATCTTTTATTGGAGAAGCTGTATCTCACATTCCGGGTGGGGAACAAACAACCTATGCTGTAAAGGACCGAGCAATTCCTATTTGCTCATCCATTGTGAGTGTATATATATATATATATATATATATATATATATATATATATATATATATATATACACACACACATATACATATATATATATATATATTTATTTTATTTGTTTTATTTATTTATTTAGTTCTATTATTTTCTTGGTTCCTGTTTTCCTGGTATATATGGTTTTGTTTTTTTTCTGATATTCTTAAGTGTCTGGTTTCTATATAGTCTCTATATATTATTTTATAGATTTTTGTATTTATATTTAATATGATACGAATATTCATTTTCTAAGTCACAGAAATATGAACCATACTGATGAAGGATCTCTGTCTCATGTGTATATATATATATATATATATATATTTGGTCTCTTATACGTGGGATTTACTTGTTTTATCTATGTTTATATGTTTATATTTTGTAAAAGGCTCAATATGACAGTCATGGGTGGACTACAGATGTTTGACTATATATTTGTAATTTATTTTTAAATTTTTATTTTATTTTCTCATCTCTACATTTTTTTTTATATATTTTTATGAATATATACCTACTTAACAATTGAAGACAATGACTGATATGTTCTTTTTTGAAAGTAGTATTACATTGTACTATTTCATACATACAGGAACATGATAATATTGTAGAAGGATTTTTTCTATCAGTATATATTACTTTTATTATTTTTTATTGTAGAAATTTAATATTTATTTTTATTTTCATTTTTATTGTACATATTTTTCATTCATATTTTTTTAATGTTCATGTGCAAGACCCTTGTTAACAGCTATGGATGACTAGCAATAAAATATAAGCACATTTCTGGCTACATACAGTATTTTTATTCTTCCTTTGTCTTTATTGCAATATATATATATTTTGTACATAAATTCTCTTTTATATCTGGTCCATACCAAGGACTGATATATTTTGCCTTAAAATAGAATATTGTATTAGTTTATTGTATTATGTTTTTGTATATTAGTGTTATGGGCAAATGCAAATATTACAAGTTTTAGAATGAAATGTTGTATTTCTTAAACTTTGTCTTTAAGAGATATTGCAAACTGACAAGGTGTTAGAAATGGAACATATTGTTTTTCATAGATGTTTCTTTAAGCAATAACCTCAGTGCATAATATGTTTGCGCCATTTTGTCCCAGACGAATTACAACAACAATAACGCATAAACAAGTTTCAAGGCTATACTACGACTCTTTCAGTACACAATATACTGTGGTAACCCCAAGTTAATGGAACTTCCCCAAATCCGGGAATCTCCCACGACTGTGCACTTACGTCTTAGTATAAACAACAGATAAGCTATTCAGACTTTAAGATGCCATCTTGAACTAAGTCAGGAAAATTTCCATGACGTATACACCCTTTAGTTATGGCCTTGTATCTTTGCCAAATTAAGGGAGGTCCTAAATTGATTTAAAGTAGACAAGTTACTTTTTCATATATGAACTATGGTGACTCTAAAATGACGACACTTAAGGTATAAATAGGTGTACTTTTAAAATGTTAAGAAACAGAGGAGAGACTTGGAGACAGACGCTGCTCCATCTTAAAATGACTGAGAGGCTGACATGATGACATGTTCAGAAGGGTATGTTAACCTATTAATGATATTTGCAAGCATTTAATTTCATCTTATAAACTCTGCTATAATGGATGTTATATGTCTATATTTATATTTTTATATAATAAATATCTAAAAGACAAAACTATTGCTTCCAAGACAATCCTTATTTTATATTGTATTCTCAATTATTTACATATGTTAAATAGAGGATCTCTTACTAGCTATATAACATTATGGCTAAGATATCTGTATGGTTAGCCCTGCTAAGTTCTATGCTTTAAGACATTATAGAGGTAAATAAGGGAACCGCCCACGGTTACATTAGGAGTTAATGATAAGACTCCATTTCCCACTAGGCCTCTTATTGATGCTGTGTTCCAGATATACCCGGGCAGTAATACCGTCAACCGGACGTTTGGTTGATACACGGAAGTGTTATATGCGTTCCACAGTGGACCGCAAGTTTTCACCAGAATTATGCCGGTATATAAGATACCAGACGGATCAAGATTATACATACCTGAAGAAGTCCAGAACGGGACGAAACGTGTAAGATTTTAGGATTTCAACTTTCAGCTTGTCTACAGACTTAATTCCTTTTATTCTGTATCTGTGATCCTGATTGCTGCTTTACCATCTGCTGAGAATCCAGGTACCACTTTGGTGTGGAGACATGCTAAGTGCTACTTGTAAAATAAATTTGTTTAATTTTTATACAGTCTGCACACTCTCTCTTCTCTCCTTATATTTTGAGGTATCCAAGAGTATACATCCATATCAGGATTTCTATGGCCGGAAAATTCCCTGTATTTACACAATTACCTTAATATTGAGGGAGATACGCCTGAATTTGCTACTTTCTAGTGAGTTTTCTACCACCTCTTACCCCCCTGCTTGTGCTTAATGTATTGCACTAGATTTTTTTTTATTCCACCGGATATATGGTGTTTATGGTAGATTCTACCGATTACTACACAGGTTGTGCCATTTGTTATCACTTCTGGTGATTTTACATATTTGTTTTTTTTCCTTCGTCATACTTCTGTTTCTCCTGTTAATTCACAAGTTGTGAACCCAGTGTACATAGTTCCCCCTCCTATCATGAAGGATATCCTAGAAGACAAGGACATACACTTACTGTCCCTTATAATTGCCTCCCAGGACATTGTAGATGAGACCTGCTCGTAAGGGGATTTGTCTGTGGTCCTTAAAGCCAGTAACCCGAGTAGCCAGTAACTTACCAAAATAAAAAAACTTGATACCTAAATTTGTTTTGGCATTCGAGATTTACAGGCTCTGACTCAGTTTAACATCAAAACCGACTTTAGTCTACAAGACACTGAATTGTTTTGTCTGCATTTAGCAGGCCTCAGAACACCAGCTTGTACAATATGTCTCACTCCTCCAATCTTTGTCCTACTAGTATGGAAAACACGGTTAGCAATCTACCAATCCTTAGTACTTCTACCAAGGTAAAGTCATTAACAGAAAGCTGGATCATTTTCCTGGGCAAATCTCAGAATTGCAATAACTTGAATGCAGGGACCTGCAGGTTTAGTGCATGCAGGCTCCTGCATGTATACTTGCTTTAGAGCACACGCTAAATCAATGTTCCCCAATAAAATGCAATCTAAAAACTGTATTACTTTTAGTGATGTGTTTACTCTGGAACAGCTGTTGGTCGAGCATCCATACCCTCATTTAGTTAAATTTGTTTTGTAAAACTAGTAAAGATAGGTGTGTAAATGTATTTTATTGAATGGTTTTCGGAAGGTTTCTATCATGGTCATACAAAAAAAATGGAAAGATTGTTTGTGTAGGCGCTTCAGGAAATAAAGTATAATAATGAAATTTGGGTGTAAAGAATGTGTACTCCCATATCACCTTTACATAAAATTAATGAAAAACAAAGCAGTATACACCCAAAATGAGTACACACTAAATATACGTGTGTGTTGGATCAGCACTAGTTCAATACATCTGAAAAGATACAGACAAATAAAAACAGTGCTTTCTATATAAAAACAGTATAAATATATATCAAATACATCTAAAAAAAGGAGGAAAAAGAAAACTCAAATATATTGTGTATTGTTAAAAAGAAAATCCTACAATATAAAACAAAGACCAATAAAAAGATGGTGTCTGAGTATCAAAATAGAATTATATACATAACATCTACATATGTACATGTAAAACATAAAAATACATAGATAATACATAGAAAATCTATTTTAAAAAAAGATACATAAAAAGGGAAAGAAATTCATATTATGGGGAGGATAGGAAAACTGTACAGGATACAATTTATTTTTTTTGTATCCAGTACAGTATTCCTATTTAACAATACACGATATATTTGAGATTGTTTTCTATCATATGATGTTGGATTTTTAATATGCCAATATTTATCCTCCTTTGTTATATGTATTTGATATATGCTTCGTATTCAGGCATATTTGCCCTTAATTATAATGGATTTATGTGCCATAGAGGAAATGGGATAACGGCGAAAGACTACATACAACGTAGCGACGTCATACCGTAAATGAACATCAGCTGGAAGATTTGAATGAAACTGGGACAGGATATATAAAACAGATTGAGCAGAGCCATGGACAAGCACTGAGGAAATCGCGCGCAGAAACGAGTCTGCTGTCTACTGCACTTTGGAATTTGGATTTCTGGCAGTGACTTTTACTCTTACACACTGCTTATTTTTATATATCTTTCTTTTATCCATGTCCTCACATTCCTTTTAATTATATGAAATAGATATATTTTTTTAACTGATCCAGTATCCTGTCCTGGCATTTCATCGTTTTAGCCTGTATAGGCAACCTAAATGCTGATTTATATAGAACTTGGCAAGGCTCTAGCCTTGTGAGTTTGATTCCACTCATTTTATTTTTATTTATACTGTTTATATATAGAAAGAACTATTTTTTTTTTTTTTTGTCTATATAGCTTTTCAGATGTATTGAACTTGTGCTGCTTCAACACACAAGTATATTTAGCGTGTACTCACTTTGGGTGTATACTGCTTTGTATTTCATGAATTCTATCATGGTCATGTCCTCAGGTATTTTGGAATGTAAGAATTTGCAAACTGCTTTTTTGGACCCTCGCAAGGTAGACTCCCTCATGTCACAAGAGTTAGACCTGGGTTTCCTACTGGGACCTTTCCATTCCCCTTCTTTTCTACCTGGCTTACTAATCTTATGGGCATTGCCACTAAGAACTCCACTAAACAAAAATCACCTCATAATCTCTCAGCACCTGTCCCTTGTTTGAACTCTTTGATTCCATCTGAAGAGTTTTCCCTACAATATGCTACTATTGACAATGCCATCACCTCTATTCTATCAGGCACCTGGCTGAGCAAAATAAACATTGCAAATACATTTAAGCTCCTGCCTATACACCCCTTTCTCTTGCACTTGCAAGGTATCAAGTGGAGGGAACAATATTTTCTCTTCACCAGGCTCACTTTTGGGTCTAAAACCTATTTAATGTTTGCAAAAACGTTGTGTTGGCTCATATTGAATAAAGGTAGATGTCCCTATGTAATACACTATTTCCCCATCACTATTCCTGACTGTAGGGAATTATGCATTCCCTCCACGCAGTTTACGTGAAACAAACTTTTCAAAAGTTGGAGTTTCCCCATCCAAAACCGAGGGACCTGACACTGTTATAAGCTTTCTGGGTATACGCCTGGATTCTGTGGCTATGGTATCCAGTCTTCAGCAAGGCAAAATTTAACATATCCTCACCCTAATTGATGGTTGTGATTTGGTTCCTGCAGTCTCAAGGAATAGCAATCCCCTTTTGGGGTCTTTGAATTTTACTATGAGGATTATGCCACAGGGGAGATCATTTATCACCTCATGCATTAAGGATGGACGAATTTCCCTTGATCCCCATGCTACGGCAGACCTAATCATGTGGCGGTGATTCCTTCGGCAATGGAATGGGAAATCAACGTTTTTTCCCTCTAATCTCAGACGAATATCCAGTCATATGGACAGATGCTGCTGCCTTAACGAGCTTGGCAGCTATCCATGGAAATAATTGGATCTATGGCAAATGGCCTGCCCAAGCTTTGGAGCTAGAAGCATTTTCAAAAACATCTTCTTTATTTGAATTATACCCTATAGTGGCTGCTGCTGAAGCCTAGGGACCAAAGTCACATCATATATAAAGGCTAGTCGCCTTCATTTCTAATCATGCGTTTTCAGGAGACTGACATGGGTTGCGGCATGTTGCCATTTTTTCCTGTTTTGCATGCATATACCAGGCATTCATAACACGGCTGCTGACTGACTGTTCTCGGTTTAAATTTCTGGCATTCCACGTGGCACATTCTACGGCCTCACAGTTAGGAACAGCCACACCAATTTTCCAGGATCTGGTGATCGAAAGAAGTGTCCTGCTATAGCATGCTAGGGACTTCTCAAAATTGGCTCTTTTGGACAACACCAGGCACACTTATCAGAGCTTTCCACATTTTCTGTAGGTTCGCTTCTGAATACGTTATCACGGACAAGTTTTCTATGGAATCAATGTTTGCTTTCATGTCTTTTTGCCACCTCTCATTAAAACAGTCATACAACATAGGAATGCAACACCACATGATAAATTCATAGCCAAGCAACCAACCTTTCATGTCATCCTATCAGATCAAAAACATACTACAAAAAGGTATCCAAAAAATCCCTAACACCCCCTCCAAAGAGACTACCAATAGACTGTAACCTGTTTCATTCTGTCAGACTTGTTAGATTCCTCTTTTTTAACCACACAAATCTAATCATTAACATTGCTATATACACACACACATAGTTTTTTGCGAAATTCTTAGATCCCGAGAATTCACCACCACTAATTCTACTGATACAATTTGCCTTAAAGGATCCTCCATAAAAAACCACCACAACTTCTATTCACTTTCCATATCTTACTCCAAAACCAGTCAGACAGGGCACCACACACACACACACACACACAATAAATTATGCACAGTGTATTAAATAAATATCAGAGCATAGTGCACACCTCACCATCTCAACCATTACTTCTCCTAAACAATACTGTTCTGACGACAATCGAAATTCACGCTGTACTTTAGGATTATGATTATGAGACTAGACCTTAATCCAAACTACTCAGGGCATTCATTCAGAATAGGGGCAGCTTCCACTGCCTCTAGTAAAAAACGTGCCAACACATTAAAACTTTGGGTTGCTGGAAATCTACCGCCTATTGCCGGTTTATGCAAAATCCTGAGCAAAAAAGTAGACAAAGCATTTCAGAATATATGTCTACATGAATATGCTACCTGTATTTGTTGATTGTAATAAATGAAGTATGGTTTATATCTTTTTGCTCTCTTTATTTACAGACCTACCCATATGTATGGCCAATTTTCTATTACAACTAAAAGATTCAAGTCAGTTGTACATGGCGGCGGAGTCAGTCTTCTCTTAAAAAGATATAGCCCAATCAAGTGAACCTGAAAATTTGAACTATAAATTTCGTTTTCTCTAATTTGCGTAAACAACAAATTCACCTGGGCTGGGAGGTCTCGTTACAGAATTATTTAACCAAGTCTATGATTCCAAGGGGACTTAAGAGTTCAAGTTTCCACTAATATCCATATGGATGATCCCTCATTGTTACAGGAAAGGGAGGAAGCTGCTAATGTTTGTTCTAGGAAGTTCATGGATACCATCTGTAGATTTGAGTCCCAAAGTCTAGAGTCTGTAGATGTAAAATTAAAAGTAGCCTGTGAAGGGAATACAAAATCATAAAGAGAACCCTCAAAAAAACATAGTTGAGAGTAGGCTCAGATCCATGTACCACCTCAGAGTATGAAACATCTGATACCAACTGTAAAAATCCTCAAACATTTCAGGGAAATCGTAATACCCAACCCTCCAGAGGTATCCTGAAAAAAGTGTGTCTTTTTAGGTCAGAACCCCCGAGAGGGGGAGATTCAGCCACAATACAGGTCTACACACAGAGGGAGGGCTCGCAGACAGTATTAGAAAGTGAGGGGAAGACTGTCAATATTTCAGATATCTTAACCCCAGTACAGAAAAAAGTTATAATGAAAGGCTTGTCCTTTGTCCCTATTCCACCATTTCATAATTTTAAGTGGATAAAATATATAAATTTGTTTGGGAGACAGTTGGCGCTCCACAATTTTCATATGATAAAGTACGAAAAAAAAAGCGAAGGAACTGTGTTTTAATTTTACGGAATACCATTGTCTTCAGGACCTGGTAGCCTTACTTGAAAGTAGTGACAATACCTCACCCAAACCTTAAACAGACCTTCGACCAAGAAGCAAATTCACTCCAAATATTCGAGAATTTAGGAACATTGACCTATTTGTTGAATCTACTTGTAACAACATTTTAAAAATTTCTACAAAGTCCCTATTCCTAAGACAACAGGGTAACCTCACTAAAAGTAGTGGAGGGGTTTCCAGGATCTAAACAGATTAGAATTTAGATTCAGGTTGGGAAATGGCCAGGATGGTGATGGACCGTTTCTGGCAACTCCTGACACAAGATCCACATTTATCCCCAATCATTTCCCCAAAAGCCTCTTTGACTGCAAAAAGGGGGAAAAATTCCTTAAAGATCTATTGGTATCTTGTCACTTATCGATTCCATCTGTCAAAAGAAGTTGGATCTCTGAGCTGGTACTTATCAGTGTGGCATGTCGTTATATTTTGAAAGGATCAAAAACTATCAGATTCCATGAACACGCAAAATTCCTGTTAAACAATTTTTCAATTGTAATACTGCACACTAATTTTTAACATGCGAGTATGGTCTAAAATACGTGGGAAAGACAATACACCCACTTAAAAGAATCATGGAACATGTTAATTCTGTGACTTCCTTAAAAGACACGCCTGTGGCAAGACACAAGGGCATACCATGGAGTTTCACCAAAGGGTATGAAATTCTCGGGTTTAGAAAGTGTTAGTATGGGCAAGAGGGGACATAGCAATACCAGGGTACTCTTTATATAGAAAAGACAGGGAAGGCAGGAAAGGGGGAGGGGTGGCCCTGTATGTGAAGAATAGCATAAAATCTAGCCTAATAAAAGTTAGTGAGGTGAACAGAGTCCGTTTGGGTTACGTTAGAATTTGGTAATCACACATTAATTCGTGTAGGTGTGTTTTATAGGCCCCCAGGACAAATTGAAGAGTTAGATAATCTACTAGAAGAAATAGCTAAAATGACAATGAAGGGGGAAGTTATCATCATGGGTGACTTTAATCTTCCTGATGTGAATTGGAAAACAAAAATAGCTGCTTGTGCCAGGAGCACACATTCTAAACTCCCTACTGGGATTGTCTCTAAAACAAGGTCGTTGAGGAGCCAACTCGTAAAGAGGCCATACTAGATTTAGTGTTAACAAATGGAGATTTGGTATCAGATATTACTGTAGGTGAAAGTTTAGGATCCAGTGATCATCAGTCAGTGTGGTTTAATATAAGAACAGTGACAGTCACACCACAAAAAAACAAAAGTTTTAGACTTTAGAAAAACAGACTTTTCTAAAATTAGAATATGTGTAAAGGAGTCATTATCAGACTGGAGCAATTTAAATGGAGTTCAAGAGAAATTGGATTATTTAAAAGTTGCACTACTGAAGGCAACAGAAAATTGCATTAGGCTTGTCAGTAAAAGCAAAAAATTCAAGAAACCACTGTGGTACTCCGCAGATGTGGCCAAAATAGTAAAAAACAAAATGTTAGCATTTAGTAATTATAAAAAACCCCAGAGTGAGGAAGACAGAATGATCTATAAGATTAGGCAGAAAGAGGCTAAGCAAGTTATAAGAGCTTCCAAATCACACACAGAAGAGAAAATAGCGCAGTCAGTAAAAAAGGGGGCCAAAACTTTTTTTTTAGATACATAAATGAGAAAAGAAAAGTAAAACAAGGATTAGTTAGATTAAAAACAAAAGGAAGGTATGTAGAAGAGGATAAAGGTCTAGCTGACTGCCTCAATGAGTATTTTTGTTCGGTATTTACAGATGAAAATGAAGGAAAGGGACCTCTGTTAAAAAAAAGGATAAATGAGTCATTTATTACACGTGAGTTTACAGAGGAAGAGGTTCTATTTCAACTCTCAAAAGTAAAGACAAATAAGTCATTGGGACCTGATGGAATACACCCAAAGCTATTAAAATAGCTTAGTGGTGTACTAGCAAAACCATTAACAGATTTATTTAAACAATCATTGATAACAGGAGTAGTCCCAGAAGATTGGAAGTTGGCGAATGTTGTGCCCATTCACAAGAAAGGTAATAGGGAGGAGTTGGGCATCTATAGGCCAGTAAGCCTTACTTCAGTAGTGGGTAAAGTGATGGAAACCATGTTAAAGGATAGGATTGTTGAACATCTAAAAAAAACACATGGATTTCAAGACCAGAGACAACATGGATTAACTTCACGGAGATCATGCCAAACTAATCTTATTGATTTTTTTGATTGGGTAATTAAAATTATAGATCAGGGTGGTGCAGTAGACATTGCTTACCTAGATTTCAGTAAGGCTTTTGACACTGTTGCACATAGAAGGCTTATCAATAAACTGCAATATGTAGGTTTGGATTCCAATATTGTTGAATGGGTAAGGCAGACAAGTGACAGACAACAGAGGGTTGTAGTCAATGGAGTATATTCAAAGCTTGTCACCAGTGGGGTACCTCAGGGATCTGTACTTGGACCCATTCTCTTTAATATTTTTATTAGTGATATTACAGAAGGTCTTGATGGTAAGGTATGTCTTTTTGCTGATGATACTAAGATATGTAACAGGGTTGATGTTCCAGGAGGGATAAGCCAAATGGCAAATGATTTATGTAAACTAGAAAAATGGTCAGAGTTGTGGCAACTGACATTTAATGTGGATAAGTGCAAGATAATGCATCTTGAAAGTAAAAACCCAAGGGCAGAGTACAGAATATTTGATAGAGTCCTAACCTCAACATCTGAGGAAAGGGATTTAGGGTGATTATTTCTGATGACTTAAAGGTAGGCAGACAATGTAATAGATCAGCAGGAAATGCTAGCAGAATGCTTGGTTGTATAGGGAGAGGCATTAGCAGTAGAAAGAGGGAAGTGCTCATGCCATTGTACAGAACACTGGTGGAGACCTCACTTGGAGTATTGTACGCAGTACTGGAGACCGTATCTTCAGAAGGATATTGATACCTTAGAGAGAGTTCAAAGAAGGGCTACTAAACTGGTTCATGGATTGCAGGATAAAACTTGCCAGGAAAGGTTAAAGGATCTTAACATGTATAGCTTGGAGGAAAGACGAGACAGGGGGGATATGATAGAAACATTTAAATACATAAAGGGAATCAACACAGTAAAGGAGGAGACCATATTTAAAAGAAGAAAACCTACCACAACAAGAGGACAGTCTTAAATTAGAGGGACAAAGGTTTAAAAATAATATCAGGAAGTATTACTTTACTGAGAGGATAGTGGATGCATGGAATAGCCTTCCAGCTGCAGTGGTAGAGGTTAACACAGTAAAGGAGTTTAAGCATGCGTGGGATAGGCATAAGGCTATCCTAACTATAAGATAAGGCCAGGGACTAATAATAGTATTTAGAAAATTGGGCAGACTAGATAGGCCGAACGGTTCTTATCTGCCGTCACATTCTATGTTTCTATGTTACTTATATCTAGACCATGTCACAATGTGTGTTCTGCAATTTTCAATTGATAAGTAGAATATCCAATTCATACTACACAGAGTGATATTAAAGGTAACTGGACATTGAAGACTAACCCTTCTCATATTTGAGTGCACTAGCAAGTACATGTACAATCTGCATTTTCTATGACAACTTCACAGCCGTTATATTTTGGCGATTTGTTTTAACGGTTTCAGATTTCACCCATACAAAATTTTATTTAGAAATGGGAACTGAGACTTTATCAACCTAATATTACACTAAGATACTTAATAAGACAGCTGTCACAATGTAGCAATACCAGGAGACCAGACAATTAACCAAAGTTAGATATTTAAACCAGATATGTACCCGGGCCGCCCTTAGCACTCCTGAGTATACCGGCAACCGAAACCAGGTAAAACGCACGTCGACAGACAACTAGGTAACAGCCGACTCATGTACCACCCTTTCTGCTAAACCAAAAATAATATGGGAGTGTTACTATATTTTGAGATGTGCCAACTCTTCCAACGAATAGACTGCATTAGTCCATCAATTAAATAGTTCTCGTAAATAATCACTGTTAGTTTGAACCATTCACTCCTGATTGCTTTACCCGGATTCATGTGGCACCAGCGACATCTAGTGGATATTACTATATGTAATCTAAGATTACTTCATAACAGTTAACTGGATTCGATACAACCAAACGGTCACTGAAACTTTCAGCATATTAATATATCTTTTCGGATTACAAGCAATACAATCTGATGGAATAACTTGTTCTTTCTAGAGTACATTTATCGAAGGAAACTGTTTAACCACTTTTCTGTAGAGATCGATCCATATCCTTTACGGGTGTACAGAAACAATTCTAATCAAGATAATGCACAGGCACAAATTAAATTGATGTGGGACAAATTTACACAGAGGGGCTACAAGAAAGATACACTAGCCCAATCCTTACAAAAGTGCCAGATTGTAACAGCAGCAACTTCCTCCGAGGTAAAATTACTACGACTGGTATTCCCGACTGTTCACACCACCGCATCTCCTGAGTTTAAAAAAAAAAAAAAAAAAAAATCGACAATAATTGGAGGGTCCTTGCAAATGACATCACTCCCTCCGGAATTTAGGAATCCACCTATGATGTGTTTTTAAAGGAATAAAAATTTAAGAGACTTATTAGTCCATACTGACCTGATTCAAAGCTACCAATCTAGGAAGAGAGAGAGACAGGATGCTATAGATGTCTGGGTTGTGTGACTTGCGGTCACATGGAACCTGGTAAGACCTTTGCACACCCGCATTCGGGTAAGGCGTACACGATCAGACATCGGCTAACCTGCACCTCAGACTTCGTTGTCTATAAGCTCATGTGCCCTTGCGGACTGGCCTACATAGGCAAGACTGACCTACCATTATGAGAGCAAATAAGGAACCACAGATCTAGCATCCGGACAGCCTACAGGGACAACAAGCCCGAACAACCTGTAGCCAAACATTTTTTAGACTCCAGACATACTTTACCTTCTCTCAAACTAATGGCTATAGACCATATAACTCCACTCCAAAGAGGTGGATCGCAGCAAGTTACTACTTCAACAGGAACTTTTTTTGGATCAGGACATTGAATACTGTCCAACCCCATGGGCTAAATGAGAAATACTCTCAGTATTTCTATGATCTAGGCCCTATTTCAGTTTGGAAGTTTGTTCTAACTGGTGTGTTTGGGATTAGTACTAGTACAATACTACTGGATATGAGCTATGAGAAGGAGTAGCTGCATTGATAAGATACATTTACCTAATCAGGCTTTTTAGATAGAAACATTATATCTAACCTCCACTCCTGTCTCTCTCTCTTGCTGCCTATACTCTTATATTTGGAGGGAATTTTCTCTACCCCTGGCAATATCCTTTACGGTAACTGTATATATTATTATCAGCCATTTAGGGGGAATTTAATTTAGTGTTCCCTTGCTATTTAGATTTTTCAATAAAGACATCTGTCATTTTTCTCTCTACAAGGGCACTATAATTGGTACAGGGGAGCATTTTTCGCTTCTCACTCCCTTCTATATATACACTCCATATCTACTAAGATTTATAGGTGTTAACTCACTATAGTTGTTTAACCCCTTAAGGACACATGACGTGTGAGACATGTCATGATTCCCTTTTATTCCAGAAGTTTGGTCCTTAAGGGGTTAAACTTTCTTTTGCCAGCTCTAGATCTCCCTAGGGAGATTTTCCATTTTTCAATTCTTTAGCATATCTGGGTACAAGCCCCTGGTGGAACTGGCACCACCCTCTGACCAATTTTCCTTGTTTCCTACCTCTCATACCTCTCTTTTCCACTTTTGTAGGTAATAGGTTCAACAGGGAATATGTATCTACTTATAATGCGTTTGGGATTAGGTGAGAGGTTGTGGACCCTCAAGTTCGGTTGAACACCCTTCACTATTTTTCCATTTACTTGTTTGATACATCTGTGTCCTGATATATTGGACTCTAGACGATACCCTGGTTACGTATAGATTATGCCCACCCAGAGGGATAGGCATGTCCGCATTCCCAGGTTGTTTTCGTTGGAATCCATTATTGTATACCGAATATCTCTGGACACTTCTATGCAGTATTTTGAATTGGGCATTTTTTTTAAATCTATTTTGTTTTCACTATGGGACTGCTATCTATTTATTGTGTATATATAGATAATCCTCTTTGGTCGCAGTAATAGCCTTGGGAGCCACCCTGGGGGACAGCTCCCATTGGTTTATTTTAGACCTTTATACATACCAAATGTGACACTCACTAAATGTCATTTCTTTTATAATTAACTGATTGTAATCACGCATGTTACATATTAGTCACAATAAATTATATTTTTATAACTAGTTTGTGATTAATGTGTGAAATATAAATCCTCTGATAAACGTACTCCAGGGTCTATAAGGGTTTAAAATCGTGGGTAACCCTTTGCTTTAGATTAATATAATCGGGGAAACAGTGCCAATATATAAATTTTTGATATTAAATTAAATTGATAATTTTTATATTTATCACCCCAGAAATATCCTCACACTCTACTCCCCCTTTGCATTAGCCAAGTCTGAATGCCTGCTCTGTCTGTAATACTGGCAACTCAGTCGTGACTCCTTTACTTCCAACTCTCCCTTTAGTAGTTTGCTACCCCTGCTAGAGTGGAAGTTTGGGTCTCCTTTCATCTTACTGTATCTTTCATATTCTTTTCTCTGTACCTTCACACGCTCTTTCTTTGAGGTCCATGCCATCCGTCTTTTACACAACTTCTCACTATGCATTGTGGTTATCTACCACCCACTTAAGCCCTTAGTGAAACATTTCAGCTTGGGACCCTCGCTTCCTGTCACCTACCTCTGAGAATCTATATGCCTCTCTGTGAATACCACCAAAGGACTCATGCAGTGGTCCAATTCCCCTACCCATCAACCCGGTTACACTTAAGACCATCTTCTCTAACCTTGGTCCTATCACTAACTTTCACACCTCTCCCTCTCTCCTAACACCACTTTATTAAATGCAATCTTATCTTGCGCACACCCAACCCCAACCGTGCCACACAAAGACTCCACAGAAGCTTGAAATCCCCTGATATCCAACCTTTTCTGTTACCAATCTCAACTACCATATGTCCTATGGCAACTACCCTAGATAAGCTATATCCAATCACTGCCCGCTCTGTCCATCAACTAAACACCAACCCTAGCATACCATATCCACCAGATACCTCCAAATGTGCTTAAAATTGGTGAAACATTTGCCTCCAAGAACCCTGAAAGACTTGTCTACACTCTACTTTCTGATACCATTACTCTAATTTCTTACTAAACCTGCTACAGGTCATTATTCACTACCTACTGTTCTTGATCTGTCTTCTGCTTTCAATGCTGTTGCCCACCTACTTCTCACCCTATGCAACCTTGGTCTCCTTTCTTTCCTGGTTCTCTTCCTACCTCTCTAACTGCTCCTTCAGTGTCTCCTTTTCCTCCTCCCTCCTTTCTGTACTTGTCTCAGTTGGAGTTACTCAATTTTCTGTACTGGGACATCTCTTCTAAATTTACACTGTCTCTCTTCGTGGCCTAATAACCCATAGGCATCCATCACTTGTACACTGATGATACCAAAATCTGTGCTCTTCTAAATCTTTCTCCCGGTCTTCTGAATCGCATCACTGACCTCCTATCCTCCGTTTCTGAATGTATAACTTCAAGAGGTTAATTTTTAGGAATTGTGGAGACCCAATGCCTGGTCTTTCCTCCCTCTGAGGTTATACCACAGTTTATTTCCAATAAGGTTAATAGAGCTATCATAACCTCTACCAAACAGAAACATTACCTGTGTGTGCTGTTTGACTCTGATGCTTTCTATATCCCTTAGATAAATTCTAGCACTAAACCCTGCCGCTTTCACCTTTATAACAGTTGCCCATTTCTCACTCAAGATGCAACCAAGACTCATTTCCCAATTTGATTATTGAAACCCTCTTTCAGCCTGAAAAAAAGTGCCAAGATTACCTTTCTACAGTTTGTAATAAACCTCTGGCTAGACTCAACTATCTTATGTCCAGCAACTCACACCTCACCCACCTGTAAGTCTCTACACTGGCTGTTTTTATTTGAGATTCAATTCACAGTTCTTGTGCTTGCTTAGCTCTCGATAACCATGTCCCTGCTTACCTCTTCTTCCTCATTAGCAGATATGCTCCAGCCCAGCCATTTCACTCTGTCAACAACTCATTACTACACTGTTTTCACACATGCAACACAGATCATCTCCTGAAAGATTTCTCCAGGTTTGCCAAATCCTTAAACGCCCTCCTGTGGCATAATCAGCTCTCCACTTCTAAAAACACTTCTTTAAAGTTTTCCTTTATACGTTACAGTATAAAGAGGTGTCCCTATGTTAGTTGGTGTTTTTTTGCATAATTATCTCCTTATGTTTAACTTTCTTTCGTGGCAGAGTTATTTGTCCAGGAGAATCACATTTGTTGTATACATTTGCATGTTTGTTACATGAATTGTGTGCTGGGCCTTTAAACGATATAGGATTATTGGTGGTCTATTCTAATTTTTTTTTTTTTTTTTATTGGTTGTTATGTCATAGATTTGATGTTATTTCAGTGTGAAGCAGTCCTGTGCTTATATTCTTATCTTGTAACACAATTTGTGAATATAGTGGTTTATTTAGCAAGAACAATATAAACCAATGTAGATTGTACATGCCACGCTTGTGTTTTACATGTTACTCATTCTTCAGAGAACTAGAGTAAAACTAGTCAGTTTCTTACAAAGCTGCCTCTACTGTCCCTAATCTAAGAAAATGCCCATACTCTCCAACTACACCCTGAAGACAAGAACTCCTTTCTAGACAAATGTGCATTTCTCAGAGCCCATCTCTGAAAAGACTGAAAGACTAATTAAGAGCATGGGACTCCATAAAATCCCTCACCCCAGTGATTTCTGCAGAAACAAACAGTTAAACAGCTTATCACTCTGCACCTCATGTCCTTTGGAAACTTTTAGACCTCCATGGATACTGTCCCATACAAGGTACCCCTTGCAACAAACATTTTGTCATATATTATTGGTTAAACAAGACCTGATCGACAGCTAGAATAAACAGTTTGTTCATTCCATGTCAGTAGTCATTTTAACAATAGATGCAAATAACATTTGCAAAAATATGTCCAATAGCTTTAATTGTACATGTCATTCTTACAACAACAACAAAAAAAGGCATAGTGGAAAGTATTCCAGATGTAGGGTTCCTGTTTGAACTAAAAGGATTTTCCTTGTTGCAAAGATATACTGTAAACTGCTGTAGTACTGATTTCCCTTGCACTCTACTTTTCCACTTCATTTTTCCCGTCTTTCCTTTCATAATTCTATGCAGCAAATGGTTTTACTACATTTTAAGTCAATGCTATTTGTTGCAATATAGTACAAAATATTAGATTGCCCTGTTTCATACGCCGTCCCAGACTATTGGAAATCCAAGAATGTGAAAGTGACAACTGCACATGTTGACAATTTTTATTTTCCCCATTATGGCAATGGTTGGACCACTTGGCAGAGTGGTATTCTGAAGCAACTTAAAAGCTGTAAAATCTTAGATGTTTAATTTGAAAGAATGCCTGAAAAATACAAATGATTGTAATGATGAAAATGATAAGAGAAATTGTGCGGGCATCTACGAGACAAGGTCAGACTTTTAATAACTTAAGGTTAGAAGAAACTGATCATATATAATGCCCATGGTCAAGGAATATAGGACTGTTACATATTACATACGCTCTTTAAGCCTCAGCAGTGAACCTGATATTACAAACAAATTATGGGTTCACATTGGATAAAACTTCCAAAAGAGTAAATGGAGGTTGCTATGTGCAAAATGTAAGTGCCATTGCAGTCTATGAGAATCTAAAAGAGTGGATAGGCACAGTGTATTTAAGCAATATTTGAGGAGTATTATACCAAAAATAGTCACATGGCACAGGGCTGTGTTAAAGGGAACCTGACAACTTTTTCCTTTATAACTAGTCAGCAAAAATATGGTCATTGATACAATGCTTACTTCATAATTGCTATTTTTTTTGTGCTTTACAACACAAATGTCAATTGGCTTTTAAATTAGAATAATGAAAAGGTATCCAACGTCAGGTGGGTTAAGGGAAATATCAATGTATTAAAAGGACACTCCACTGTCCAAATTATCCAAGTTAATTTACAAATAAAATAAATAGTGTCAATCTGAAAGCTGCAATTTTTGTAAAATGAGAAGAGGACACACTTTTCACACACAGAGTATGAGAGCAGGTTAAAGTGCTTCTGGGATGCGGAGTGTTCCATTGGACTCGTCTCACAGCAGTGAATGGCTTGCACGCGGGTCTATATATATCATGCTCTTAGTGTAAACTGCTGCAGAGCTGGTGGTTATGGTTAATGCTATGCAAACCACATGGGCCACAGACATATTGAAAGCTGCCCTGGCCGTCTAGTCGGTAATCTCTACCCAATTATCAACACCCCCTGCCGCTAGAGATGCGGTGCCCGGTGCCCCGCTCCCCGCGCCTCCCTTCTCCATCAGTTCTATCGCAGTAAGTTGCCACAAGCTTTCTCTTCCGGTCTCCTGCCTGTTCCCTGAGCTTCCGGTCTCGTGGCGAAGCGTTCCTCCGGAGGGGCGGGGACATGTGACGTCACGTCACCCATCCTGCCGCAGGTGTATAATGAAAGCTGAACGCAGGGCTCCCTCGGCAATCTCCGTAGCCACGCCCACCAGCCGATCGGTTTTTAGTTACTGAGCTGCTGCCTCCTCGCCTGCCAGTAACTGAGGGGAGCCGTCAGTTACCTAGTGCTGGCCGCCAGCTCTGCGTAACCATGGCGACAGGCACAGTGACACATACTGCGAGTGTAGGATGTCCCAGTGCGGTCCTCCATTATACTATATCCCCGTGCTTTGTAAATGGTTTAATTAAACATCACAGTGAGGGGTGCCATTATCTGACCCTGTCCCCCAGCCTTGTCTCCAGTTCCGGTTGGTGACCGGTCACTGTGTGGAGGGGGCGGACACCGAGCTCAGGGAGAGGGGCAGCTAATGGAACATGGATGGCTCGGCCACCCTGCTCAATAACCCAGGTACGGGGGGCCACCCTCCTCAATAACCCAGGTATGGAGGGTCACCCTCCTCGATAACCCAGGTACGGGGGACACCCTGCTCAATGACCCAGGTATGGGGGGGCCACCCTCCTCAATAACCCAGGTATGGGGGGACCACCCTCCTTTATAACCCAGGTATGGGGGGACCACCCTCCTCAATAACCCAGGTATGGGGGGGGCCACCCTCCTCGATAACCCAGGTACGGGGGACACCCAGCTCAATAACCCAGGTATGGGGGGCCACCCTCCTCAATAACCCAGGTATGGGGGGCCACCCTCATCAATAACCCAGGTATGGGGGGCCACCCTCCTCAATAACCCAGGTATGGGGGGCCACCCTCCTCAATAACCCAGGTATGGGGGGCCACCCTCCTCAATAACCCAGGTACGGGGGACACCCTGCTCAATAACCCAGGTACGAGGGACACCTGGAGGGAGGGAAAGGGTTACAACATGAATAATAATCAGGGGGTCCACAGGGGGGGAGCTCAGTGAGAGAATACGCGGGGGGGAGCTCAGTGAGAGAATACACGGGGGGAGGTGGAGAAAGGTACCAAAATGGGGATGGGGCAAGAGACAATGAATGGGGAGTGATGGACACATATAATCAATAGAGAAGTACCTCATTGCAGCAGATACTGCTACACTAATAAACACATTCACACAGATTACAAACCTAGGTTTTTGCTCACTGCACAAGTTACGTTGCAATGTATGCATTCACATGGCAATGGGACCATGCCTGCGGTGGGTAAAAATTATGACTTCCACAGCGAGACCCCAACCAAGCTGCGTGGCTTTGTGGGGTTTACGGTGGTTGTGGTGTTCCAGTACAGTGCTTATGGTACTCGCAAGTACTAAGAAGCAGCGATTGACGGAGGTACCCGGTCGGGGTGCCAGGCGGTCTGTCACACCTACCACTGGTATCATTCATGTAATTTTCCCTCCCTCTCTTGTTTTGCCACTTTTCAGAAATCCAAAGCACTTCGGCACTCCCGAAATTCGTGAATTTGGTTCAGCACTTTAGAAATTCGGCACTTCGGACATTCAGAAGCATCCGACATGTATAGTTTTAAACCCTGATCACTATATATTGAACAATCTGACACATGAATATACACATTTTCCTTAGAAGTTTCATCATCATACACTAAGTTGAAAGAACCAGTTGTAAACCATTAATATTAGAGACTCAATTATTCATGCAAATATCTGTAGAAATCACATATATATTGTTGAAATACAAACATATAGGGGAAGATTCTGCCATATTAATTTTCTCACTTGAGATCAATTTATGAGTCTTCCCTATTTGCGAAAAATGTCCTTACCGTTATGACCATTAACACTTTGTTTATGTAAATAGTTGTATTAAATTAAAGTGAACTTTAGGGACAAAATTGAGACCTTTCGCTAACTGGGTTCATGCAGAGATAATAAAGTAGTTTAGACCCAAAATACTAATTACATTGTTAATGTCTATTTGGATTTTTTTTCCCTCTCCTCAATTTGTCCTTCATTCATGGTTCCAGTTCTTCTGGTTATTCCTCTTTGTCTAGATCAGGGGGTAGTCAACCTGGTCCATACTGCCCACTAGTGGTCAGTTTGGGATTTCAGGTGTGCTCTGCAGAAAACACCGAATGGGCCTCGATGGCCGTGGACCAGGGCTGGCAGGAGAGATCCTTTCATCTCCCCTGCCGGCCCATGCAGAGCCAGCCTTGCTGTGAAACCTTCACAGGCTGATGAGGATCAAAGAACTCCCTCACCAGCCCGCTGGCACTTAGTTCCAGCAGAGGGAGGGAAGGGCCTGGGAGGCATTGTATACCTACCGCTAGCAGGCTGGTCGGAGCGTTGCCGTGCGCTACCATGCAACGCTTCAATACAGTGCTGTGCTCGCAGGTGTACAGGAGAGTCAGTGAACATGTCACCACTGGACCACCAGGACTTGAAGAATTATGTCCCCCCCTCCCTAGTAACAGGTAAGAAGAAGGGAGGGGGAGACATTGATAGATTTTCACATCTCACCCACCTACACACAGCATAGACCCTATGCACCCTTCACACACAAACACACACTGCCCCCATCTCACACACAATACTCCCCCCCCCACACACACACAGCATTCTTCACACACACTGCACCCCTCACACACACACTGCCTCCTCATAAGAACTGCACCTCTCACACACTACACCCTTCACACACACAGCACCCTTCACACACACACACACACATAGAAATGTAGAATAGAAAATAATAGATACATTTAAGTACATTTATTTTTTAAATTTTTTTAAACCCTTTCTAAAAAAAAAAATCACATGTGCGCTATAAAATGAGTTACTGTGGCACTGGTGTTCAGTAAGGAAATTTTACCATCAACAAAGATACAAAAGTGTGCGGTAGGTAATAAAAGGTTGCCTACCACTGGTCTAGACAATCCAATCTTTTTCTCTTTTTTTCCTTTCACAGTTTTATTCTTTTGAGATGGAAATTTTATATTATATGCTTGTTTTTATATTATGATTTGGTGTGATCAGCTTTGGTTATATGTGTCCTAACAGTGTAGAATGATGGAAAGGCAGAGTGTTATTTATAGCTTTGTATAGGCATTTCGGAGGTAATGTGATGGAGTTAATTTTGTGTGTTGTATCTTTATGAAGTCCGTAAATATTTCGTGCAGTGTTTATAATGGATCAGTAATGGATCAGTAAGGTGCAAAGTGCAGGACTTGCGAACACCGTATTCCTCATGGATGAAAGCTCTGTCGCGTTTTGCAATACTTGCTTCCTCATATCAGTGAATGACAGTGCAGTCTCCTACAAGAGAATATATATGTCCCTATAGCGAAGCCTCTCTCACAGGGAAAAGACAGACCTTATATGGAAGAGCCTTAAAACATAAATCTATAAATATTCCACCAAACGGAGCCATATGTAATAAGAACAAGAAGTGCAACCAGACATCTTATTGTTCTACAATCCTTTTTTATCAATAAAACAATATAATTTCATTATATATGAATATATGTGGGGAAAGTGTTTAACATTGAATTGACTATCCACTTATTTCAGGTGGACGGGGTTTTCATCCACACTGTTTTTTCCCACCACAACTTATTTGGTAGGCATGTGCATGGGGAAAATATTCGGCTTGGTTCAGCATTCCAAAATTTGGGACTTTGGCAATTCGGGACTTCGGCAATTCGACACTTAGGAATTTCGGCCACTTCGGCACTTGAACACTTCGGAACTTAGACACTTCGTCGACTTCGATACTTCGGAACGCCGGCATTTCTGGACTTTTCTTGCAGCCGCTTGTTGTCCCTACTCACAGTATAGCGAGTAGGGGCATAATTTACTAATACTAAGTAATCTTTACTTAGTATTAGTAAATTTGTCTGAAAGACCAATTCAGGTCTTTCAGCCTTTTAGTAGAAAGCTCCCTAATACCGTGGGAATTAGGGAGTTATCTACTTATTCATTCCTGTCATTACATGACTAGCTAAGTAACTTACATTTTATATGAATGTATGTTACTTGATTGTTGTAAGTGTTGAAAATGCTTACAGCTGAATCCTGGCTATGTTTGTATACTTTTTATTTGAAATTGTATACAATGTAACATTCTTCTTCTTCCACTGGGTAAGTATATTAGTACTTAGGCAATACTGTGCTTCGGCACTTTGACACCTCGGGACTTCGGCAATTCGGCCGAATTTTAATTCGGACCGAAACGAATTGCACATGTCTATTATTTGGTATGTACTTAATAAGTAATGCCAAGCCTCTATAGCAAGCCAGTAACCTATCTCATGCTGATGAGTTGAAATAACAACGAAACAGCTGTCCATGAGTGGTTCACTGGCATTGCACCTCTTCCTGAGTTGTGTTTCATAGGTGTTGTATGCAACAGACACATACTCCAAGGAATCCATGTATAAAGTGGAATTATGAGGCACAAATGTGGTTCTTTGTTGAGCTCATTTGCATAAGCCTACCCAGAATCCCTTGCAGTAGTGAGAGAACTGTTAAAGTGAGATTTCTGTGGTAAAAGCAAGTCTTATGGCTTGCCTGGTGTGTGTATTTGTGTCTAACATTGCATTAACTATATATATATATATATATATATATATATATATTATTATTATTATTTTTATTTTTTCTCATTTATATTTGTTTTGTTAGCTCACAGGTTGCACTATTATGTATTTTTCTATTTTTTCTTTTTTTTCTTTTACATGTATTACTGTTTTTTTTAGTATGACATTAATTTACAAGCTAATTACTCTATGGATAAGTATACAGTTCTGTGCACTTCTCTAGACATGGTTGCACCGATTAAAGCTCACTCTTTAATCCACGCCTTCAACTCTGACACAGCAACTTCTACCGCTATCTCCAACTATGTTCCAGTAATGCTGAACATTGTTGGAAAATGTCTCACACCACACCTGACTTCTTACTACCAATCGTGCCAAGCAAGAGTATTTTACCTATCTCATCTTCAACTACCGTCATGATCGCAAATTACTTTTTCATACCTTTAACACACCATTGCAACCCGCCATTAACTAACTTTACAGCTAGTGATTTTGCATGTCACTTTACTTATAAGACCTAATTACATTGATTGCACTATGGAGCATTGCATGAGGGCCCCAGCCTCCCAAATCTTGTAAAAATAATTTAAAATTTACCTGACATCTAACGCTGAGCGAATGTTAGATAATTTGTACCTGATATAGCCATATTTAAAATTATACAACTTTAGGAACATTAACAAACAGGAATAAGTTTTCAAGTTAAAATATTAACTATGTTAACTATTGCTGAGTCACATATAGCCATGGGACATACCCTTCTATAACCCCAGATAAACTTGTTTTTCTCCTTTAATCTTGTCCCCATCTATCACATTTGACTATAAGCGGTTTCGTTACTTGATTGTAGGACAGCCCCTATTAACCAACCAATAATGATAGTTTTAGTACAGACCTACTTAAACCCTGTTTAACCCTTTGTTGTTCTAATGGGGCAGTTAATCATCCATTGGATTAAATGTATCATCTGGAGTTCATTTTCATTATAAATATCATAATTAATTTGCTTTCTCAATGATGGAAAGAGCACTATTTGAGTATGTAATAAAATTATTATTAATGGGGGCGGAGCCAACAGCCGAACAGAGCGGTCGCATCTCCAGCGAGCTCCGTGATAATACCAGCTTATTAACCACAAACTACACAATATTATCCCCCCAAAATCAGACGACCAAGCTGACAGCTACTACAACCTAGGTAGCATGGGAAAGAAATGCAAAAAACTGAAATCGGACGGAACACGCCCGGGAGCAAGTATTGGGGACCTGTGGCGAAGAGCACAAGGGGCCCTAGAGCCCAACATGGCGGACTATACAGGCTATGCGGACGACTTTGCTAACTCCGACGACCCATTCTCGGACCAAGAAGAGACTGTCTTACCCGCTTTGAAACCGCCGACAACACCCAAAGCACAGACGGACGCAACTCCGGTTACGAAGGTGGAGATGAGGGAGTTGCTGGCCGAGCTACGCCGGGGCATCCAGGCCGACATGGCGGAAATGAAGAGGGACATCCAAGGCCTATCAGACCGCGTGGATGTCGCTGAACGCACCACAACAAGCCATACACAGCAACTTGCCGCTCTGCAGAGAGATGTCGCCGCTCTACAACAGCAACACATCCAAGCAGAACACAAAATGGCGGCTATGGAAGACACGCGGCGGGCGCAAAACCTCAAGATCAGAGGGATAGCGGAGTCTGTCTCAGATGCCGAGGTGCCTCATCTAATCCGACGGCTGGTAAGCACGATTCTCCCCATCAGACAGGCCAAGGGCATGAACATTGACGGCACATTCCGCATACCCAAACCCACGACAGCCCCACAGACAGCACCCAGGGACATTACTGTCAAATTCAATAAACGCTAGGATAAAATGGCCGCTAGGATAAAATGTCCGTAATGGCAGCCACCAAGGGAAATACGCCATATGTCTTTGAGGACATGTCCCTCCTATTCTACACAGATCTCTCTAGAGGTACGATGCAATGGCGCGCAGCCCTTAGGCCACTTACCACCTTACTCCGCGCACACAACATACAATACCAATGGCGCCCACCCCGTAATCTCCAAGTACTCCACGGGACCGACACCTATCTAGTATCCGACCTCCCAGAGGCAAGAAAGCACTTGGCGGCATGGGGCCTCCCTCAAGACACCATTCTGCAACCTGGCAAGCATCTCAGCACCCGTATGGGGAACCCGGCCACCTCCGAGACATTTATCCCGAGAAACGCCAACCAGTCGGCACTATCGGCGGGCTCTCGCTGACACTACAGGCGGACTAAAGGCCCCCCACATACCTTTTTTGTTGTTGTTCCTGGGACTGGGTGGTCTAATGAACATATGGCCCGACTCACAAACTGTCCCATGAGACACACTTGGATCACCGTCTGAACGACACCAATGACCTACACCCAAGGTACTCACCCGGACACAGAATGGGACGCCTGACGTTCTGGTAGAAATACAACCGATGTCACATCCAGAGACTTAACCTCTCCCTTATGTTATGTTTTATTATTATGTTGTTAAGGTTAACAATAAAAAACAAGAGAAATAGGCGCTCACTAAATAAACTAAAGGTGGGCAGCAGTGAACCGAGCAGGAATTCCCAATGCCTACTCAGAATAGTGAAACAAACAAGAAAAAATAGTGGTAAACCGCGCCCAAACAGGTTTGGGCGCGGTTTACCACTATTTTTCTTGTTGTTAAGGTTACTAGCTTTGAAATATACTCATACTCAGATACTACTTAACACGACGACACATGAGTTTAAGGATTAGGGTCAACACCCCGGCCATTCTTAAGGAAATATGGCCTCTCTTAGGATACTTACCAGGGATCAGGCCGGCTATATTGGCACGTTAACCTCGCTGTACCCATAGGGCCCTCCCATAGACTCCCACCTCAATTTAGGGGCTTACCACATATGCTTACGATTGCCCCCCAACATATCACTTTTGGGCCTCCTACTATGTCAGACTGCCCCTAGTTAACCCGGGCAAAGCACAGGGTCTAAGACAGAACCACTACCGCATAGAGGGACAATCCCAAAATAGACGCCAGTATCTCAGACAGCACCATTCCAAAGGCACCGCCCCACAACTGTATTCAGCGCACACGCTGTTAGTAAGATCTAGCCCCTTCTAATGCCAGAAGTTGGCCTAGCACGGCCAAGTACCATAACGAACAAGATCCACGGCACACAGGGGTAAAAAGCCCCTCCTGGGCTTACGTGGTGCCCGGGCGCTCCAACCACGGGCCTCACTCCCCCAACCACTTCTTACGTCTTACACCTGTACAAACCCACACAGAACTTGGCTGTCCCACACCGGCACGACCAGCACGCTGGTTAGCACAGCTTACCACAAGCCCTTAACGTGACCCTCCCGTCCTGAGCAGCAGAACAGGGTACACACTCCCTAGCTCTCCCGCTCGATAGAGGGAGATAAGGGGTTATAACCCCAGTAACTTCATCTCATGCATACCTAGCGAAAAATCAGCTCACACTCACAATCGAACACACTACGCTCGCACAGTCGAATTAAGCAACCATTGCTACATATTTTAGAAACTAGAACTAATCTCCTGTTCATCCGTATTGTTTTGGTTTCCTGGTTTTATGCATGTTTTTTTTTTGTAAATCTTTCTTTTATTGAGACGATGTGATTTGCAATACAGCATTTCAACAAGCATAAAAGGAATTAGTGCATATGATACAATAGGAAACGTATTCGGTAGCTGAATTCCTGGTGTTTTGTCTCATTTTTGTAATATATTAAACTTGCTAATCAAGCTAGGAACAATTTGCTATGCTATAGAACAATGTGTATTTAGGTAGAGTGGTTACAACATGCTAGACACAGATACAAGCTAGTGTGGGTGTATGAGCTAGTAGTAGTATGCGTGTGGTGTTTACCGACTGCTGATCCAAAATGTGTTATATTCACGAATTAGAGCCACTGAGAATAATCCTCAGACTTTTCGTGAGGTTATGTGGGCTATTGACATCTGGCTTAAAAGTGCTAAACATTTGTGGCTGTGTGTAGGCAGGCTAGCTAAACATGAAGTCATGCAGGCAGTAGAAACAGGATACCACTGGGTACAGGCCCAGGCGCATCAAGTTGCGAGACCTGTTGGGTAAAAAATTGTAGGCAACGGACTGAACAAAGCTGAGCTAGAATGTCCTCAGAAAGAAAAATAAATAAAAAGAAAAATGGGGAGTCTCTTATCTGTCCCTTCGCTTGGTGTCTTCAGTGAGGTACCAGAAGCTCTGCGTGAGGTTTCAGGCGCCCAGTCATCCGATACCCAATAGCGGCAGGGGCGATACATGTGTATGGGAGTCCCATTGGATACCTGCCGCGGTGTGCCGTTTCATGGCTTTCTTTACGTTCCGGATCTGCAGATGGGTAAGTGCCGTTATTCTATCGTCCCCGGTGTTCATGCGGGTCAGGTCTGTCCCCTGCTTTGGTTGCATGGGGGGTTGTAGGGGACCGCGGTCATGACGGGCGGCATTCCGCTTGCTTGGCTGTTGCAGAGAGACTGAGCTTCGGGATGTTTTCAGCTTGGGAGAGTGAGCAGTTTGACGGATTGTTAGCTGCAGATAGTGGTCATCGGGTACAGCCGGAGAGCAACGGGTGCGGGGGGCTATCCTCCAGCCCCAGGATGTTGTGGTAGCCGACACCTTCTGTCCACGGACTCGGTACCTGAGTGCGGCCCGGTCCCGGCCCCTTAAGGGGCAGGTAGAGAAACGCGGTGACATCCGCCGCCTGCAGCGTGCGTTCTTCTCCCTGTGTGGTCGATGTCTCGAGGCCAGGCCTCTGTTGGCTATCAGCCCGGGCGGGCGGTCACTGGTGCGGTGAGGCGTTATGCGGAGTGTGTTGCCTGGAGGGGAATCACCCGCTTCCCACTCTCCACACCGGCTGGGTTGGTCGGCAGTGGCACGGGTCTGCAGTTTTTCCCAAAATGCCTGGAATAAAGCGTCCAGTCTGGCTTCAAGAGTGTCTGGGGACAGCTCACATGCCTGTGTGGGAGTGTGCCGTGACTGTGGTATGGCCTCCGCCATTTTGTGAGGTTAGAGTGCCTCGTGTCGCTCGCTATGTTTAGACAGATGGGGTGATGATTAATGCCACAGTCTGTACCCCCAGTGGGGACCGGGATAACCCCCACCGGTCCAGAGGGGGGGGGTAGGAGACCTGTAGAGACGCTTGGTGTGTCTGGCGTCGGGGTGAGCGACCGTCTCTCCCCGGCTCCAACTTTAGTAGGCCGCACTCGGCGTTTTGTTTTCCCGGCCCCGATGGGTTTCAGAGGGGTGTCCTTCGGTTCCGTGGTGCATTCCCAGCATGGGTAGCACAACCCGGTGAGCCTGCGTTCCGTGTAGCCGTTGATTTTGACCCAAATTCGGCCCGTCAGGCGGGAGCTCGTGTTGCCCACGTCTGTATTGCTTAGCGGTCAGGCTCCGCCCCGGTTTTATGCATGTTTATACTCCGTCTACAGCTTGGCAGATTGTTATGTAAAATACTGATGTAAAGCGTGACTTTGATCATATACTCTACTTTACCACACTACGCGCAGCTAGCCACATCTCAATGCATATTATGACATGTAACAGTTGCCAATTAGCCTGCAACAATCCTGTAATTTGCACTTTCACTCTACACTCAAGCTTGCTTCACTATATAACGCTTAAACAAAACACAAACACGTTTAACCCCTTAAGGACCGGACTGTTTTTGCGATGTTGTACATTTGCGACCAGGCATCTTTTTACACTTTTGTGGTTTGTGTTTAGCTGTAATTTTCCGCTCTCTCATTTACTGTTCCCATACAAATTATATATTGTTTTTTTCAGGACAAAAGGGGCTTTCTTTACATACTATTATTTATATAATCTCATGTAATTTAATTTTGAAAAAATGAAAAAATATGATGAAAAATTGAAAAAAATACATGTTTTTTGACTTTTATGTGAAAAATATTTTACTCATCTACAAAAGCGAATGAAAAAAACTGCTAAATAGATTCAAAATGTTGTCCTGAGTTTAAAAATACCCAGTGTTTACATGCTTTTTGCTATTTTTTTGCATGTTATAGGGCTATAAGTACAAGTAGGATATTGCGGTTTCAAAACATAAATTTTTCAAATGTATCAATAGTGACATTGTAACACTATTATCTGTCATAAATCGCTGAATAACACCCCACATGTACATATTTTTTTTAAAGTAGACAACCCAGGGTATTCAATATGGGGTATGTCCAGCCTTTTTTAGTAGCCAGTTAGTCGCAAACACTGGCCAAAGTTAGCGTTCATATTTGTTTGTGTGTGAAAAAAGTAAAAAACGCTAATTTTGGCCAGTGTTAGTGACTAAGTGGTTACTAAAAAAGACTGGACATACCCCATTTGCAATACCTTGGGTTGTCTTCTTTTGCAAATGGTATGCCATCATGGGGGTAATTCTCATTCCTGGGCTACCATACGCTCTCAAAGGCAACGTAACCAACCTGGCCATTTTCAATGTAAAAATATTTGACCCATATATTTGACCCTGTAACTTTCAAAAACGCTATAAAACCTGTACATGGGGGTACTGTTATACTCAGGAGACTTAGCTGAACACAAATATTAGTGTTTCAAAACTGGAAAATGTATCACAACAATTATATCATCAGTAAAAGTGCTGTTTGTGTGTGAAAAATGCAAAAAAAGTCACTTTCACTGACAATATCATCGCTGTGATATGTTTTACTGTTTTGAATCACTAATATTTGTGTTCAGCGAAGTCTCCCGAGTAAAACAGTACCCCCCATGTACAGGTTTTAGGGTGTCGTAGAACGTTACAGGGTAAAATACAGTGATAGCAAATTAAATTCTCTGGACTTTCGGCCTGGGTTGGCAGGCAGGTCCCTTAAATTGCAATCAATAAAATAACTTAATTATGTAAAAATATTACATAAATATGCATGTATAATTTAAATATATATGCATATTTATATATTTGAAGTCTATGTGTATATTTATATAATTATTTATGTAATTTTGTATATGGACATATGAATAGTTCGTATTCTTTTTATTTATTTATATTTACATAGATATATATACAATTTCATTCTAAGTGTATTTTGATATAAATATATATATATTAATATCAAAATACAGTTAGAATAAAATTTCGTATAGATATATAATTTTTTTTTAAATTTTTATTATTATTTTTAATTTTTTTAATTTAATTTAAATTACTTATTATTTATATTTTATAATAATATATATATACAATATATATAGTTATTATATATATTATATATATACGTGTGTAATTTAATTATAAGTGTATTTTTATATTAATATATGTACATATTAATATAAAAATACACTTAGTATGACATTATATATATATGATATATAGACATATATTATATAGGTATAATATATGTCTATATATCATATATATATATATACCCATATATAATAATTTTTTTTTTTTATTAACTTTAACTTTAAATTTTTTTATGATTTTACAGTTGCAGGGAGACTGCCTGTCAGCACAGACAGTCCCCCTGCAGGCAGACACATGGACACCTATTGTGACCATGTGGTCGCCCTGTTGGGCGATCACATGGCCACAGGGGTCCTAATTCGCCATGGGGAGACTGTCTGGGCTGCAGGCAGTCTCCCCACAACGGGAGCAACGCCGATCGCCGCCGGGGGAACGACGGCGATCAGGTAAGTACATTTTAAATTTAGGACGGTTCAGGACCGTCGTCGGTCGGCAATGGAAAAATGCCGATGACGGTCCTGAACCGTCCTGCGTCCTTAAGGGGTTAAGCTAGAATATCTACCTGAAACTCATTAGTTGTACTAAGCATGTTTTCATAACAACAAAATCGATATAAAAAGATGTGCACCTACTAATACTACTGTTTAACATGTCTAATTCTATATATACTGTTGAAGCGTTAGACCCTATTATGTTACCATGCAAAACTAAAAATGTGCTGTATACTCCTATGCCACGTTCTGTTATAACTGTTTATTACATTACTGCTTGGAACTGCTATTGTGGCTGACCAAGCCCATTGTTATATCACGCACAACAAAAATAAAGAATTTAAAAAAAAATTATTCTTAATGCCGTCTAAATTAGTCAGTATCTGTTTTAAATATTCATTTATTTCATTAAATCATTTAAACCTCTTCTTATCCTCTTCGTTATAATTTATGTTGTAGTCTGTGCTTATATAGATCAAACGATTGTGGGGTAAGACTTATTAATGATTAGCTCTTTTATTGATTTATGTTTTAGAGATGTACTTGTGGCTACATTATCTAAGGAAGATAATTAACCATGGAACTGCCGATATTGAGTGCCGTTATACCGTGTGTCCTTATTATGCTGTAATTCGTTCTTTTTATAACGTGTGTTCTTATTATGCTGTAATTCTCCTTGACCTGTCTGCGGCTTTTGACACTGTTGATCATCAACAGCTTCTTCTCATCCTCCGCAATATCAGTCTACAAGATATTGCTCTCTCCTGGTGCTCCTCCTACCCCTCCCAACACTCTTTCAGTGTTTCTTTCTCTGGCTCTGCTTCTTCTCCCCAACTCTTCTCTGTTGGTGTCCCTCAAGGTTCAGTCCTTGGTCCCCTACTGTTTTCCATCTACACAGCCTCCCTTGGTAAACTCATTAGCTCCTTTGGCTTCCAATATCATTTCTATGCAGATGACACGCAAATCTACCTGTCCTCTCCAGATCTCTCCCCGTCCCTCTTGACTAGTGTCTCTGACTGCCTCTCTGCTATTTCTAACTGGATGGCTGCCCACTTCCTTAAACTAAACTTGACCAAAACTGAAATTCTGGTCTTTCCTCCCTCAAGTGTTGTTACTCCTGTGTCTGTCTCCCTCCAAGTCAACGATGCTACCATCAGCTCCACCACGCAGGCTCGCTGCCTAGGTGTTCTCTTTGACTCCGACCTCTCCTTCAAGCCTCATGTTCAATCTATCGCCTAATCCTGTCATTTCCATCTCAAAAATATTGCGCGCATCCGCCCCTACTTAACGCCAGATGCGACTAAGGTGTTGGTCCATTCCACTGTCCTTTCTCGACCTTGACTACTGTAATCCGCTTCTCAGTGGTCTTACGTGCTCCACACTTGCGCAGTTACAGTCCATAATGAATGCAGCGGCGAGGCTCATCTTCCTGTCCGCCCGCACCTCCCATGCCTCACCCTTCTGTCAGTCCCTACATTGGCTTCCTATAAAATATAGAGCTCAGTTTAAAATTCTGGTTCTTGCTTTCAAATCGCTACATAATGCTGCTGCCACCTATCTATCCTCCCTTATACACAAGTATGTCCCGTCTAGGCCCTTACGATCTGCTGAAGACTTACGTCTATCTTCTGTCCGTACTCCCACCTCTGATGCTCGCCTTCAAGATTTCTCGAGGGCTGCACCGTTCCTGTGGAACTCTCTTCCCTCCTCCGTTAGATGCTCATCCAGTCTCCACTCCTTTAAAAAATCGTTAAAAATCCACTTCTCTTGGGGGGCGGGGCCGGACCGCCGAGCTGGCCTGTCGCAAGGACAATCAGCTCCTGTAACTTTCTGAACATTAATGAAACAAAGAAATAAAGTATATACACTAGGAAAATACACATATACTGAGATGGTTTCAGGTGAACTTCACAACCACCTGTGAAAATATGTAACAAGAGAACAAAAGTGGAAACCACCCAGAGTATGTATAGTGAACAAAATACAAAAGGACAACCTGGTATAGGTCAGATATCCTCAAATGGAATCTGTGTAAGAATAGAAAGCACTTTCATAGCGTAAAAAAGTTAATCCAAGTAGTGTTTAAAGTGAGATAGAAATACACTCACAAACGAACGAATATTCAGGCCTTTCACCCTCTCAGGGGTAGTGTGATGAGCAAAGAAGTCCTCCAACACGATATATGTGGATGTAAAAAATGCAATATAGTGAAGTTTGTTTATAAATATATAAATTCACATTTATTCATTGCACTTACAAATTAGCAGCATAAAACAGGCATCTCTCCATACATATATGGAACTCCTGGTGATGATAATCGAGTATCCACAGTCCAGAGATAGGGAGAAGATACAGCATTCAAATACAAATAAAAATAAATAAAAACAATATAAGTACGTAGAAGTAGAGTTATCCAACGCGTTTCGTCCTATTTGGATGTCGGACTTCTTCCCTGAAGAAGTCCGACATCCAAATAGGACGAAACGCGTTGGATAACTCTACTTCTACGTACTTATATTGTTTTTATTTATTTTTATTTGTATTTGAATGCTGTATCTTCTCCCTATCTCTGGACTGTGGATACTCGATTATCATCACCAGGAGTTCCATATATGTATGGAGAGATGCCTGTTTTATGCTGCTAATTTGTAAGTGCAATGAATAAATGTGAATTTATATATTTATAAACAAACTTCACTATATTGCATTTTTTACATCCACATATATCGTGTTGGAGGACTTCTTTGCTCATCACACTACCCCTGAGAGGGTGAAAGGCCTGAATATTCGTTCGTTTGTGAGTGTATTTCTATCTCACTTTAAACACTACTTGGATTAACTTTTTTACGCTATGAAAGTGCTTTCTATTCTTACACAGATTCCATTTGAGGATATCTGACCTATACCAGGTTGTCCTTTTGTATTTTGTTCACTATACATACTCTTTCTGAACATTAAGCCTCAAAACCTGAAATTTTCGACCTAAAAGCTGACCGACTGCAATGGCCCTTGGTGTAAAGGGGGTACTGGATCCAGGGAGAGGCTGGCTCCTCGAGCTTCAGTCCCCTGGAGGAGGAATGTTCGATGTCCCAATTGGGGCCTTCTCCGGCAGTGAGTGGGGCGGACGGCCGCTGTCCTGCCTAACAGAGCCCAGCCAGAGGCCGACACTCGAGTGGCACACCGGCCCTGTTCCCCCCCTCTGGACCGGTGGGGGTGATGCCGGTCCTCACTCTGTGGCCCCCACGACTGCAACGCAGACAACGCCACCCCAATCTGCGGCCCAAGCACCTCACCTAAAATGGCGGACGCCACGTGTGCTGAAGGCAATGTGGAGGAACGCTGTCTCCCCGTGCTCATATCTAAAGGCAAGGCATCCAGGCACAAGCTGGCCTGATACCACCAACAGCCATTTAGAAGCACTCACCCTGGCTTCCTGGCAGGCCGGGAGAAGAAGGAAGAGATGCAGAAACGGCAGGCCAGTGCACGCATCACAATATTGACTGACGACACTCAGAAATCGAAAATCTACCCTCCGGATGAGACGGGAAACCGATCTCACATGCAAGAGGCTGCACACCTATCCTGGTTTGCCAGACAACACCTTCCAGCTAGCTCGGACAGAGCCACGACATGTACCAGACGACCGGCTTACAACGGGACCAGGCTGAGTTCACGGAGGCATCAATTAAACAGAGACTCATGTGGATATTTTACTTCTGTGCCCCACTGACCCACACCTCCCGGGTATGAGTAGTGCACGGAAGATAATCAAGCTTACATGCTGGGTCACCTGCCTTACCCATACTTAAGATTGGCTACAAGGGCCCAAGCAAGATGGCGGCAAAACACACACTCGCCAAGCTGCCCGAGCTGACACTGGAGTTCTTTGACAGGCTGTGTGCCTGCATATGGTCAAAGCTCCACACCAAGGGTCGGAGATACAAACAAGCGACGCGAAGGGCGGCAGCGTGGATCCGCCCGTCCACCAGGCGCCTCCTAAATAGATGCCCACCCCGAGCCCCCAGAGAGGCCTCCAGACGGGGCATACCACGGAGCTCCAATTGGTGGGAAACGGTTCTTGCCTCCCAGACTCCGGCACCCACCCTCACACACACCAGAGGGATAAAACCGCCCGACTTAAACACCACCCGGTGATGCCAGATCCCTCTGGCCAACGCAGCATAATACTACGCAGACCTGGGTTGACAGCCACAAAACTTACCGAAATGGAGCACACCTTCCTATCAGCGAACGACGCGGGCAGAGAGCCCCTCCAGGTCAGATAAGCGACAGGATGTGGCTGCAGCCGCAGCAGCGACCCCACCAGTGCCCAGGGCTCACATGTCGGCATCGGCTAAACTAGATGATCAGCACCGGAGATGGACTATGCTCCCACTGCGGAGATAACACAAGGTCATCCCGACAAGGCCATAAATTACACACTGTCGTCCCGCATAATGTTAACTATATTTACTATCGTAATAGGCACTGTTTGAATGCTTTATTGGTTTCCACTGTTAACCATGCCCTTTATTCTGGTATTGTTTTGCATATTTATAAGACAAGCCTGCAGACCCGGCACTACAAAATGCCTACTTAGCCTGCTATACATCCCTACCACACAGGCTTACACTATACCTAACCAGCAGCTTTTGAGTCTCATGCATCTCACGTACATAAAATAACCACACGTCTCACCACATTGATGCAGCCTAATACCGAAGCATAGCAGGTATCACATACGGCAAGCCAGAATATGTAAAAATATACTCTTACACATCAGCAACACTTGACAAGCATTAAGCTACTTCCCTGAGACACTCACATTACACCAATCAATACCAACCTGCAAATGTATGTAGCTTGATCCAAAACGTTTATTATACTACAAAATCGTGCAAGTTATTCTACTAACCTGTCTGTTAGCGCACTTAAAACTACATCTACTGGGGGGCGTGGCCAGCGGAGCAACCGACCAGACGCGTGTATGCAGAGCTCCTGCTCCATAGACTATATTTATTGACAAAAAGCCACGAAAACGGCCAAAAACAGGAGCCAAATTGTGCCCAATACCTCCACAATTAAGATGGGGCGCAAAAACCGAAAATCAGTCCACTCGGAAAGCCTTTACCAACCTGACATCCGAAGATCCTTTGACGGACCGAGGCCACAGGCCCAATCCAAGATGGCCCCCAGCAGACCACGAGTCTCCAGCACTTCGGAGGGCTCCGATGGGGAATATGGATCCGCGTCCTCACAGGCGCATAGCGGAGTGCACCGCACGGCGGACTCGGATGCCGACACATCCCCAGCCACTAAAGGGGACATTAAGAGGCTGTTACTGGACCTCCGAGCGGTGTGGAAAACAGACCTAACTGGAGTGCAGGCAGAGGTCAGCGCATTAAGTCGCCGTGTAGACGAAGTGGAAGCCAGAGAAGGTGACAGGGACAGCCAGCAACTAGGGACGCAAGCACAGCTGGAAACTATGGCCCAACAGGTCCGGAGCCTGACCAGGACAGTCACCGCTCTTGAGGCCCGGCACCGCAGGAGAAATGTGCAGATGCGAGGGATACCGGAGACTGTGAACCCAGAGGCCCTAATGGACTTCACTGATAAGGTTGCTAAGTCTTTGGGCGTGCGGGGGGACAACAAAGCACCCCCACTGATAACAGCATTCAGAGTTCGGAAAGCACCCACCGCCCCAGCTGACGCACCACGAGATACAATAGTGGTGACAAGAGACATCGCGGTCAAAACGGCCATTCTCACCCGATCCAGAAGCCAAGCCTCAGTGACCGTGGACAACTGCCAGATTAAAATATTTGAAGACCTACCATTCGCAATACTGGCAGAACGTCGCCGGTTCCAACCGGTCACCAGAACACTGAGAGACCATAATATCAGATACAGGTGGGGAGCGTCTGGAACCTTAGTAGTTCCCCACGGAGACACAGTGCTGATCCTGTCTGCAGGGGAAGACCCTGCGAAGCTCCTCAACACGCTGCAGCTACCTCCTGTAACGCGGCTAACACAGGGAACAGCCGAAGATGCCAACGCTATGACCCTGACACCGAGAGGGGTGACCCGGAACAGAGCTCACCACTCGCCACAGAATGGTCCGACAGAAGAAGATCAACCCCCATGATTAAGAGAGGGGCCCTGCATTTCGCCCAGGTACCGCACGGACAGCATGAGAACTCCAGTTCCTACCTTGTGGCCCACTGAGACCTGACTCTTTTTGTCATATGCCCTTACCCCTGAAGACTCACCCGCCAAGCTGTTAAACGAGAGCAACGTAAACTTTGCAAAGAGACAGACTAGCTATAAAGGCAACCCATCGCTGCCCCCATGCCGTTTTAGCATACTTTAAGACTGATCTTAATGACAATTGCTGTTCTTTCCTTTTCATTCCCTTTTTTTCCTTTTATTTTTTTTTTTACTTGTATTTTTTTTTTTTTATTATTTATTATATATTTTTTTTTTTTATTGTTTAGTTAATCATATATGTATACCAAGCATTTTATATGAAGTTGGTCATGCAGGTGCGAGGGGAGGGGGGGTAAGAACACATAGCAACACACTTCGAGTTGCCCCGTACCCCCCCAAATACAATACCATACCAAGGCACACTATTTCGCGCCCGCTGCCCATAGCTGGGCTCAAGCCGACAATCACACCGTGGCTCAGACGGACGCGTTATCCCAGTTGAGAACGGTACCAGCCCATCACTTACACTGCAGAATACTAGCAGCAAGTATCATGTCACTTACCTGGCGCTGACCACGCTATATCACATCAACCTTATCTATAGGCTCACTGAGAGTCCCCCCTTGGTCTAGCACACCGAACCCACACAACAGCGCCAATCAGCAACCAGTTAACAGGTCTAACCTGATTACTCCTAACACTCTTTTATGCCAGTATATGTTTATATCTGAATATCTATTATATTATGATGTTGCCCTGGTACTCAGAGAGGGGGACCACCATGTAGAGGCTAAGGCGCGTAAAGCATACAAGGCACACAGACCCATAAGTTTTAACCGGACCCACTGTTAGGTCTCTGCCACCTACGGCTCCCTCAGAGTAAATCCATGAAGATCTTGCCTTTTGTAACTACCCAGATAGCTAGCAATACACGATCAAATATAATGCTAAGACCTCAAGTCTCACTGTTCAAGTTAATGCATAAAACCTGATTGTTCCTTATGTCTTATTCTGTTAATCCATGTTTACCTTTGAATCTTTAATCAACAAAAAACAAAGTGCACCCTATCTTGCAATACTGAAACTTGTATTTATACATGCACTTCCAAAAATAAAGAATTAAAAAAAAAAAAAACGACATCTACTGCATAACCATGTGTAGCCAGAATCTAGGAAGGGAGTGTTTAACCCTTTCTACCTCAGTTGCATACTGCCTCGCCCTAGCCTGATTGTTACCCCCATTATCAACGAAGTTATTTTATGTTAAGTGAAGAGACTAAGTAATGAAAATACACACTGTTTATTACTCGACTTAATCATATATATGTATAAAAATGTGCTAGACTTAACACGTACGTCTATGCCTTACTGTTTGAAATGTGCTAGAAGATTGCCTTTGGGGGACCTCACAAGCGACTGTTACAAACTTACGCACTACAAAAAAAAAAATGTCATGGTGATAAGTTCCTTAATATATCATTCCACTCCTATGTACATCTCAAGGTTAAATAGTTCAAATGACTACATGGAAAAATATGTATTTTCCATAATCCTCAAATTATAATTAGCCTTGTTTTGTTCAAATGGTGTTTTTAATCAAAGATTATTTGTTCCGCTTCTTAGACCTTGGAGCTTGATATTTACGGTGATTCCAAAGAAGATTGTTATGTAGTGTGTCAGGTAATAGTTTACCTATAGCTTAAAGAGATATTTACATATATACAAGTGCAAAATAGATACAGGTTAACATTTCAATCAGAGATGAAGGAAGTGTAAGAAAAAACTTAATTTAGTCGCAAGGGGGATAAAGTTTTTAATTTATATATCCAATAGCTCTCTCTTTGGAGTAGCTTTCTGTCAATATCCACTTTTCTAGGACCTAAGGTGACCTTTTCAATCCCACTAAATCGTAGGCCTTGGACTGTCCCCCCCATGGCGTAACTTAAGATGTCTCGATATGGGGGTGTCAATGTGTCTGGATGGGTTAATTGAATTTACATGTTCAAGTATCCTTTTTTTTCATTCTCTACTGTTCTTTCCCACGTACTTTAAATTTCAACTACAGGTCAAGAGGTATACTGTGCCTGAAGTGTGACATTTAAAAAAGGATTTGGTGTCAAATGTTTCCGAGTCATTATAATTTGTAAATGTCTTGGGATGTATCCGTATAAATTTACAAGCCTTGCAACGTCCACATTGGTACATGCCAGTTGTGGGTGTGCTAAGCCAATTTTATTTTATAACAGCACAAGTGGATAGGTGACTTGGGACGAGAATATCCTTTAGGTTGCGTCCACATCTTGCTGTCATGGTGGCAAATGGAGTACTTATTTCTTTGAGATGTTGATCTTGGTGGAGCAATGGTCAGTATCTGTTAAGTGTATTTTTAACTGTGTCCCAACCTGCATCAAACGTACCAATGCATCTTATTGGATTCTGACTGGATGTATGTTTTGGTTCCTCTTTTAGGAGGTCAGAGCTCTCGGTCATCAATGCTCTTAGGTATGCTTCTTTTAGACACTAGCAAGTGGCTCCGCCAATGACTCCATTATTTTCAAACTACGCTCCTTTACTACCATAATGCTGACACTAGGGTAACCCTTGGCTTTAAAGTTTTCTCTTAGGGTTTTGGCTTTAATCTTAAAATCAGTCTCAGAGAAGCAGTTGCGCCTAAGTCTCAGATATTGTCCAGTTGGTATTTCTTTTTTAAGGGCTGGAGGGTGGTAGCTCTTCCAGTTAAGGAGATTGTTGGTCGCTGTTGGTTTACAGTATAGGGTTTTTTTCCAGTTTATTTTCTGCTGTGATCTCCATGTTGAAGTCCAGGAAGTTTAACTTTCTTTCTCCAATTTCAGAGGTTAATTTTAAATTGATGTCATTCACATGATAGAATAATCACTAACCAAATCACATATGACCGTTAGGTCTGTACTAAAACTACCATTATTGGTTGGTTAATAAGGGCTGTCCTACAATCAAGTAACGAAATCTGAAACCGCGTAATAACTACCACACGGCACCACTGGATTGGTTGCCGGTCACAGACCCCGCGTGGGGCTAAAAATGTAAAAGCTGATACAGAGTCAGTGTATCTTTTACCCCTGACGAAGGTGCACACGCAATGCACCGAAACGCGCGTCGGGCAACTTTTTATTCACAGGGCACATTATCACATTGGTGCATTATACCATGCACTTCTTAGCATGGAATAATTTTTATAGCACTTTATTTCACCTTTCTCTTTTTAACCTCTGACTGTCTAGCTAAATTAACAGGGAGAGAGGCTTTATCTTATTTCTTATCTGCATTATCTTTCAGCTAGTCTTTAAAGTGCTGTCTAGAGACATTACCACACCAAGGCCCAGCACAGCGGCCGTCCGCCCCACTCACTGCCGGAGAAGGCCCCAATTGGGACATCGAACATTCCTCCTCCAGGGGACTGAAGCTCGAGGAGCTAGCCTCTCCCTGGATCCAGTACCCCCTTTACACCAAGGGCCATTGCAGAACTACTTGGTATATGCCCGAAGGCATTTGTCTACCAGCCAAGCCTCTTATTATGTTCACAAACTGGAGTGGACATTCTTTATAAGGAATAGATTATCTTGCTTATGAATTAACTCTTAAGATGCCCCTTTGCTTGGCCACTCTAAATAAAGCCTTTACCATAGGGATTATTTTGAGTTCATTTTCAGTCAGAGAAAAGCAAGTTTGCTTTAGTATTCACCCTGACTCGTTTATTTAATTTTGGTTCCTAGATAGATTTTCAAATTGTCTACTAGCTTTCTATCACTATCCAGACTATATCTACATGTTTAAACAGTTACTTTGTTCTGTTTTTTAGTGAGGATATTCTATTTGTTTATGTATTATCTCTAGCTGGCTTTTCAAGTGTTTGTTCATGTTTATTAGCTCACAGAGCTTTGTTCAGCTTTCTGTCTGCATTTTAAAATTATATTTTACTACTTAAATAGGGACTTAACAAATTTTTATTGTAGTCTTTTTTTTTTTTTTTACCACTATTTTTGTTTTGATTTTTATTGATTACATTGTTACATGTAAAAACTTACTTTTCTAGTAGACCTCTTGAATTTATCAGGGTTTTATTTCAAGTAAAGTATGTCTAACTAATTCTTTTGTGCTATAAGTAAAGATAATAATGCTCTAAAATAACATCTTTTTTATTCACCTCCTATTTTCTCTCTCCTTATGCTGCAGCGTGAGTAAGAATTCTTTTATTTATAACTCGCTTTTTCTGGACTGTGGAAGATTGCTATTTACAGTGTGACCCTGATAAAATAAATTTAATGAATACAGATTATGAAACCACAAGCTGGAGAACCTCTGCTATCAACTTAACAGGACAATTTCACCAATTTGAAATGAATAATGTTGCTGCATCCCAATTAAATGATAAACAAGAAAGTCTTAGTATATCAGAAAACACCATCAGTAGTGATCTAGACATTGAAACATATATAGTGGATGATGTACTGGAAAAACGATACACATTTAGCAGAAGTGTAGAAAAATCAGGACGAAGGATGAACTACAGAACTTGGTCAGGTCATCGACAGTATGCATGTTTGGACTGTGGGAAATGCTTCACTCACAGCTCAACTCTAGCTACTCATCAACGAACACACACAGGAGAAAAACCATATGCTTGTTCTCATTGTGGAAAAAGCTTCACCCGGAGTTCTACACTTGCTACTCACCAAAGAATCCACACTGGAGAAAGACCATACAGATGTATAGAGTGTGGGAAGAACTTTATTCAGAGCTCACACCTTGTTTTACACCAGAGAATCCACACAGGACAAAAGCCTTATTCATGTAGTGAATGTGGGAAATGTTTTAGTGATCAATCCCATTTTGTCATACATCAGAGGACTCACACAGGAGAGAAACCTTACACTTGTACTCAGTGTGGCAAAGGTTTCAGTAGTAACTCAAACCTGGTAGCCCATCTCAAACTACATACAGAAAAAACTGTCTATATTTGTAACCAGTGTGGAAAAAGTCTCAGCAACAGGCTAACATATGCCAGCCATCAAAAAACTCACTTAGCTGACAAACCATTTGTGTGTGTGGAGTGTGGGAAAGGGTTTACTCGCAAGCTGCAGTTAGTGTTACACAAGAGAATCCACACAGGAGAGAGGCCATTTGCATGTGATGAATGTGGTAAACGATATACCAGGAAATCGTATCTGATTATCCATCAGAAAATACACATCGGAGAGATCCTGTACGTCTGCAGTGACTGTGGGGAAAGTTTTTCTGTACATGCCCATCTCAAGACTCATAAAAAGTCACACCTATTGGAGAATCCTAACTCCGAATTTATTGTAGAAAAGCTGTCTGCTGCAGACAAATAATGAGTGATCTAGTATCTATAGCTGTTTTAATTAGTAGTATAACTGTTGTATCACTGAGAAACTTTATGCAGTAATGCCAACAAGACAACAGAAGCAAAGAATAACATGGTATACATTTTCATTCTACTGCTTCTAATATATTGGTATATAATTTCCTGATCTTTGGTTTAGAGCAGGGGTTTCAAAGTATGAAAGTATGTATATGCTGCCCGCATTCACCCAACCCAAAACAGTAAGTTATGTCCAGGGCATACATCTGGATTGCTGGTCACCTGGTCTGAATCAAGGCTGCAATTGAGTCCTTATGTGCTGTGTTTGTGGAAGCTGGTAAACTGCAAATCTGTGCTTTAGCTGTGTGCTCCTGCCAATATTCCAGCATTCAGCAGTCAGGTTCTAGAACTTCAATGATGATGGCTGGTGCACACAGAGCTGAGTAGTAGCCTCCGTTAACACATAGATGGGGTTGAAGAGAGCATATATTATGTGTGTGTAGCTGTGCCTGCGCATTGGGAGTTTGAAGTTATATGTATGTCTGGGTAATTGGGAGTCTGTAGCTTTGTGTGTATTAGAGTCCATAGCTGTATATTGGAATTTGTAGGGAGGGTTTTCGCAGGGTTTACTTCTCCGATGAAGTACTGTTAAGGTACAAAACGAGTTAGGGTAGCTCCATTTCTCACCCCACTTGGGTCCAAGCCGTGTCATGCGAATGGATAAAGGTATGATTTATTTGCTTTTACCATTCTTGTGGATTGAGCCATTCTTCATTTGTTTTTGTTTTTTTCTGCCATTGTGCTTTTAACAGTGGAGGAACCTGTGAAGGCCTCTCCCCATAAATAAGGTACGCTCCACAACTGGTGGTGCAATTAAATTATGCAGGATATACTAATCTCCAGTGGATATGTGTTTTTCTGTCAAGAATTTGTACTGGAATTTGCAGCTACGTGTATCTGGTTGTATTGGAGTATTGATTTGTGTGTGCGCTCATCTCACACTATGGATCTGTGCTACCATGGCAAACAATGACTAGGCCATTGGCCTCCAGACTAATTTATTTTGAGACGTCTGGTTTAGAGTATCATGATTTTCTTTGGAAATACTGGAGAAACAAACATGCAGAAGGAAAAATGTAGATGTGTTGAACATTGTATATCAGCAATATGAAAGACACTATTGGAATAAATCATTTTAAAGTTTGAAATCGGTGATGTGCAATGTTTGCTTTACAGCTGAATGAATATTTGTTTGTTGTTGTGAAGTAGAGGTTTTCCAAGCCTCACTTTAGTAAACTGAAGATCTGACTTCTGCTTTTTTGTGAGATTATTAACTAATGAAGAATAGATGTACAGGTAAAAATACATGTGTGGGAATACCCGCTTCCCCACACACCAGAAAATTATACTCGACAGCTGATATAAGTGAAAAACTTATATACAGTAGTGGAGCACTGGGTAGTGCAAATTGAACAAATTGGTTACCTAACATAAATGGTACTACGTAGCTCTCCACAACTGTATATAAGTTTATCACAAGTTGGTAGGAGATACTGATATTTCACTTAGAATAAAGCAACCTAATTTCTACAGAATTAGCTAATAAAAATACCAAAGAAACCTAGACGGTTATGGCAGGACTAATAAAGAGAGGGCCCTGATAAAAAATTTTTTTAAAAAAAATGACTTTACACCCCTACCCCTATAGAGCAGGGATGTCAAAAGGAAAATGCTTAACTGGGTAAACCACCCATGATGCTTTGCAATCTGTGGACCTACTATTTGCTCCTCCTTACAGGTTTATATGTGTGTGCTGTGTTTATGTGTGAATATATGCTTTTTTATGTGTGTGTATAATTCTGATATTAAAATGCACAGGTGTACTTGTGTAAAGTATTTGTGTCTGAATGCAGTGTTTTATAACAATAAATAGCGCACTTAAATTGTGTAAAGCATAGAATCTTCAAATGTTGTTCTGTAAAATATAAAATAGACACATATAGTGTAGACCATCTAGTTAAGCTTATATATACACACACAATATAAAGTGCAAGGCGTGTCTGGGATTAATTTCACATTTACCAAAGCCTTACCACCCCTGGCTCTGGGTTTGAAAAATGTAGCTTGAAAGTGATACTTCCCACAACAGGAAAGATATTTTCAACTCTCATGTGTGTTCAGCCAGACAGGTCTATACCACCAGGGCTAGGTATATTATCTCTGGTAAATGTGAGTGTGCAGGGTTCTCTTCAACCTATTGTTCCTTTAAGCTTTTCTCTTTTGTCTCATTTGTTGTTAACTCTCCCACTTTGATAATATTGTAAAGTGCGACAGAATATGCTTTATATATGTAAATGAGTTAGCGCACAGTAATTAGAAAATATAAACACAGATTTAATTACCGTATATACTCGAGTATAAGCCGAGTTTTTCAGCACATTTTTTGTGCTGAAAAACCCCAACTCGGCTTATACTCGAGTCAATGTCTGTATTATGGCAATTTGCATTGCCATAATACAGACAATGGGGCTGTGGGGGCTGCAGAGCGGTTACTTACCTCTCCTGCAGCTCCTGTCAGCTCCCTCCTCCTCTGCGGTGGTCCGTTCAGCACCTCGGTCAGCTCCCAGTGTAGGTCTCGCGAGAGCCGCGGGGTCATAGTGCGGCCGCGAGACTTACAGTGTGAGCTGACAGAAGAGCTGCACGGACCGGCGCGGAGGAGGGAGCTGACAGGAGCTGCTGGAGAGGTAAGTAAACTCTCTGACAGCCCCCACAGCCCCCCCTCCTACACAGTGCCCATCCACTGGACCACCAGGGAGTGAGAGCCCCCCTCCCTGCCATGTATCAAGCAGGGAGGGGGGACGAACAAAAATTAAATAAAATAAAAAATAATAATACAAAATAATAATAATAAAAAATAATCATAATAAAAATTTATTAAAATAATAAAAAAAATAATACAATTGCCCACCCCCCACCAAGGCTCAGCTACACACACACACACACACACTGCATTCATACACACACACTGCATTCATACACACACTGAATTCATACACACACTGCACTCATACACACACACTGCACTCATACACACACACTGCATTCACACACACACACACTGTACTCATACACACACACTGCATTTATACACATACACTGCATTCATACACATACACTGCATTCATACACACACACTGCATTCATACACACACTGCACTCATACACACACTGCATTCACACACACACTGCATTCATACACACACACACTGCATTCATACACACACACACTGCACTCATACACACACACTGCACTCATACACACACTGCATTCATACACACACACTGCACTCATACACACACACACTGCATTCATACACATACTGCATTCATACACACACTGCACTCATATACACACACTGCATTCATACACATACTGCATTCATACACACACTGCACTCATATACACACACTGCACTCATATACACACACTGCATCCATACACACACACTGCATTCATATACACACACACTGCATTTATACACACACACTGCACTCATACACACACGCTGCACTCATACACACACGCTGCACTCATACACACACACTGCATTCATTATATACACACACTGTAAATAAATATTCAATTAATATAATTTTTTTAGGATCTAATTTTATTTAGAAATTTACCAGTAGCTACTGCATTTCCCACCCTAGTCTTATACTCGAGTCAATAAGTTTTCCCAGTTTTTTGGGGTAAAATTAGGGGCCTCGGCTTATATTCGGGTCGGCTTATACTCGAGTATATACGGTACCAAATCAAATAGGAGTCCTCAAACAGTCAATAAATGATATTCACAGTCCAAGTCCAATAGATATTTTTCACCTTCAAGTGTTTGTATATTTTGGGAGTCAAATCTCTCCTCAAAAAGGATTTTGATACTCCAGAGGTTGAATCATCCAAATATACACTCTATAAAAACAAGAACTTCCAATAGCGTTAAGAGTGACGTCACTGAGTTTCACCCCAGGTCGTGTTCTCACCTTTTCAGGGGGCATACAACACTGCCCCTGGTGTATTGCAGCTGTAATGTATTCACCACGTATATATAGGTTATATTCCTTGTCTCCTAAGGGGTTCAATCAAAAACAGACTCATTGTGCAAGTGAGCCGCAGCCCTCACCTTACGTATACCTGCTCACCTGGTGTAGGGACTTATACTGGCCCCACAGTTCAAATCTCCTATAACTCAATTGGTCCTTTGTATCTTTGACACAACTTTTATTAATAAAATAAATAAAAACTTCTTACAGGTATATGCAGTCAGAGTGTAGGGCTCACGGTATTGTAGTACCCGTCCTGTGAATACCATCCACTGGATCCCTGGATTACCTTCTCTCCGTCCGCCCAACACACAATGCGTGTAAGCACCATGTGACTTACTAGTTTTGCCCAGGTATGGGCTTTCTCAAAGTCTAAATGTGCCAGGTAGGGGAGTTGGTTTAAATACCGTCCCATTCATACAATTATTGGAAAATTAGTTAATTAGCAATGAGCAGCTTTATCCTTCATTAACTCCTTATGTTTTATGCTGGAATAGAAACATTCATTGATATGGCTGGAATATTAGAAGGGATACCTTCAGGGGAGTCAACCCCTCACACAATTCTAGCACTTAAAAATAATTTATTACTTTAAAAGGATTGACTCAGTGTATATCAAAGAAATATAGATGACAAGCCTCACCACTCTCATATCTAAAAAGAACATATTAATATAAATATATTCATGCAAAGGAATATTTTCTAAGAAAAAAATATATTATGTTTACTAAAAGAGGTTTCTTCCCAAACTATGTGTCGAAGGTATTACTCACGTACCTGATTCCAAATCAGGTGGCAGGCACATTACTAAGAAACCATCTAAACAAACTTGTACAGTGGAAACTCGGAACTCGAATGGTCCCGTTCTCGAACAATTCAGAAGTCGAACAAAAATGTAGAGTTAAAAATGTCTCGGTACCATGTCTTTGTCCCAACCTAAGTAATACTGACCGTTTGCCCATACGACGTGGAAAGATAGGCATGTATGTAAAAGCTTGTGCTGCAACAAAATCTTGTCTTATGTTTAAAAAAAATTGTGTGCAGTTCCTCTTGACATTTTGTGTTCTAACTCTAAGCCTGTATTCAATTATAATGCATCTTAACCAAATGTCACCCTGTGTATGTTTCGCTGCACTTTAAAAAAAAAAAAAAAAGGCATGTGCATGGGAAAAAAATTTGGTTCGGCACTTCAGAAATTCGACACCCCGGAAATTCTGTAATTTCTGGACCTCAGCACTTCGGCACTTCAGCACTTCAGAATTTCGGAACTTCTCTTGCAGTCACTTGGTAGATAACTCCCTAATTCCTATGGAATTAGGGAGTTATCTACCAAAAGGTTGAAAGACCTAAATTGGTCTTTCAGCCAAATTTACTAATACTAAGTAAAAATTGCTTAGTATTAGTAAATTGTGCCCCTACTCGCTATACCACGAGTATGGGCATATCTTTATGCAAACTTTTCCGTAATTGGAAAATAGATATGTTTAGCTAAAATCAAAAAAACCTTTGAGTGACAAAATAATGTATAAAATAACAGAAAATAAGGATTTGGTAAAGACACAACAATAAAATGGTGCTTCTATAATCTATGTGGGTCACTCCACCACACATACAAAGCTGCAATAGAATATACAAAACACAACCAGGGAACCGGCTGGTAGTCTAAAGATATAGTGTAATACAGTTTTACAATGTTAACACTGCACAATATGAAATGCACTCACAGGATCTTGGACAGTTCAGGCAAATATGGTGCCACCCCTGATGATATGGGGGGCTGGGGAAATCCCCTGGACACTTCCACTCAAAATGCAGGACTCCGGGTGAAGGTATGAAAAAAGCGGCTTTAATTGGATAAAAGTATATAAAATAAATACAAATAGAGGTCCTACGCGTTTCGTCCCTTCTGTAAAGTATGGGACTTCCTCAGGGACCACAATATAAAAAAAAACAATCAATGCAGTACAATCAAAAAAGCAGCCTAACATCCCTCCACCCCCAAGTCCTTTAAATAGGGCTAATCCCTAAGTGTAATTGATCACATGTGCCTCTCTGTCCTTCCTCATTGGTCCTGTGTAGATGGATCTCATCTGTTGGAAATCGCATTCTCAATGGTTCACAGTTGATCTTCATTATTTCTGTGATTCTCCGGTTATTTTCGGCGTTTTTGTGCGTTCCGGAAACCGGAAGTGCTGTGCGTTCCAACTGTACTTGCAAACCCGGAAGTTCTGTATATCCGGAAATGGCATGCGTTCCACCTTCGTTTTTTTCCGTTCCACCTGTATTCTGCAATATCTAGCCACAAAAATACATGTAAATGGTCCTACAACTTAACCACAAATCCACTTATGGTGTATTCCCCTATAATATATACATTAATTTACTTTACACCATCTACACAATACTCAGCAGATCACAGAATTCTTTCCATATTGTATATACTCATAATCCAGTAATATGGATCTTATATTAACTAATCTTTCATCTCCTAATTTTGTGATATTATTTAAATATCTAATATAAACTCTAATATATAGTTTATCATTTTAATTTCATTTTATGTGTTATCCTTCTTATAATCAATTCAAAAGTGTCTTTTTTATTATTATTAAATTATTAATTAACCTAATTCATCCTGTGAAATTCAGTGCTTAATTGTAATCACATTCTAAGAAATTCAAAATAATTTATAACTGTAACAAATAGTGATATATATTTATAGGAAACACACTAGATCCACATCCACATTTAATCCACCAGGCTCCAGTGTCTGTAGCCTGTGGATCCAGTAGGTCTCTCTTTGTGATAACTTTTAAACCCTATCTCCCCCTCTCCAATCAACCAATACCCTTTCGATACCTATACATTTTAAACCAGTGAAGGAGAATAGAGGACAATGGTTACAATGTACCGGAATAGAATGAGTGGCCAAGTTCTTTTTGATATTATTTATATGCTCCAGGAGTCGTACTTTTAGGAGCCTCTTGGTCCTGCCTACATATTGCTTGCCGCACGGACACTGCAGTAAATAAACTACATAGTCCGTGCGGCAACCAATTTCTGACTTGATCTGGAATACCTCACTTGTAGTGAAACTGGAAAATGTATCTGTCTTTTTAAGAGTAACAGTGTGGCAAGCTTTACAAAAATTACAACCTCTAAAGAAACCATTATCAACAGGTTTTCGACTATCCTCATGATTTTTTATGGCATAACTGGGTGCCAAAGTATTCTTGAAATTCTGATTTTTCCTAAAAATAAGTTTGGGCTGATCTGGCAAAAAAGAATTAAGTACAGGATCCTGTTGGAGAATCAACCAATGTTTCTGTAAACTCCTTCTAATCTTGGTATGGTCTGTACAATACTGAGTTCTAAAGGCAGTTACATTATCCTGATAGGATTTGGCACGGGGCTTGTCCATCAGATAGTTCCCCCTGTCGGTCTGTAGAGCTATGCGAATTTCCCTGTCAAGTGTGTTTTTCTTATAACCTCTTTCTACCAATTTATTCTTAATATGGTTGGATTGTGTTATAAAATCCTGAACTTGTGAGCAATTTCTTCTCACCCTGGCAAATTGTCCCTTGGCTATCCCTCTAAGCCAGGGACGGTGGTGGCAACTTTGCCGATGGACATATCCGTTGCCATCACTCGGTTTAAAGAAGCACTTTGTTCTAATCTGATTGTTCTCAAATATCAGAGACAAATCTAAAAAAAATGTATTTTTGATTCCATACGGAAGTAAACTTTAGATTATATTTGTTTTGATTCAAATAATTTTCAAACGATTGAAATAACGAAAAAGACCCCTTCCAAATAATAATATCATCGATGTATCCCTGCCAGAGCACCAGGTTCTCCCTCCAGTCATGACCAACCCAAACTGTTAAGTCTTCCCATCTACGCATGTAGGTGTTGGCATAACTGGGGGGCGAACCTGGTGCCCATGGCGGTTCCCGTGATTTGTAAATAAAATCTATCATTAAAGAAAAACGAATTGTGTTCTAAAATAAATTTAACTGAATATAAAATAAACTCTTTAGTATCCTGAGAAAGATTTCGATCTTCCGTCATAAAATTATTAATGGCTTCTAATCCCAATTTATGGCTAATTATAGTGTAAAGGGATGATACGTCCAATGTTGCCCAACTATAATTAGAATGCCATTCAATGTTTTCCAATTCTTGTAGATATGAATCTACAAATGCAGAGAGATTAGCTGACAAGGAATCTATCCCACTAATTATGGGGCGACCTGGAGGATTAAATAAACATTTGTGAATTTTTGGAATAAAATAAAAATTGGAATTCTTGGATTATTGCAAAACAAAAAAATCATAATTTGCCTGTGAAATTGTGTCTTTATTCTTTGCTACCTCTAACAAGTTTTTTAGGACTAAGTTAAATTCTTTAGTCGGGTCCCGTATGAGTACAGTATAAGTTTCACTGTCACTTAAGATGTTTTGGGCTTCCTGCAAATAATAATTCCTAGACATAATAACAATTCCCCCCCCCCCCTTGTCGGCTTCCTTAATTATAATATCTTCCCTCTTCTTTAGTTTATTTAAACATTTGTCTTCTTCCCTAGTTAAATTTCTACTATTATTAGAATTCTGTTTTTTTTGCCATAAATTTAAACTCTCTATCTACTAATTTTTCAAAATTTCCAAATATGGACCCCTATTTTGTGTGGGATAAAAATGTGATTTGGGTCTAAATTTCCTACTTCTTAGTTCTTCCTCATCTATAGTTGGAATTATTGTTTGGTTCGATTGTAACAAAAAATGCCTCTTTAACGTTAATGATCTAATATACTTCTTTAAATCAATATATAAATTAAATTCATTTGATGTTTTATTAGGAGCAAATTTCGTGCCTTTTGATAGTAATTGTATCTCATCATCCGACATGGGTAAACCAGATATATTAAAGATACCTTTTTCCCTTTCTTTAGCCTTCACAATGGCCAGACCACGTGCCAAATCCTCTAATCCTCCGTTCGTGTTCTCTTGTTCGGAGAATCTACTTGTAAGGGTGAGAACCGATTTCGATGTTCCCAGGTGTTGGTCCTGGGGTAAAAATAATTGGTGATAGGTTTCTCTTTTGGACCTCGGGTTCTCCCCTGAAAATTTTCCTCTTTTTCATTGTATTGGGAGCTAGATCTACTGTTATTTTCATCTTGTCTGACTACTTGAGCATAAGATCTTGCTCCTCTTTTTTCAAATGGACGTACATTCCTATTTTGAAATTCTGATCGTTCTCTTGAGGGAGTACGAATAACCCTCTTCTCAAATGGACGTGTATTTCTATTTTGTAACTCTGGTCTTTCTCTTGAGGGGGTACGAGTAAACCTATTATTGATCTCCTTTTTCTGGGAATCTCCTTTACTTTTTCTCCTATAATCATATGATACTAATTTTTTCCTATAGGTCGCCCCATAATTAGTGGGATAGATTCCTTGTCAGCTAATCTCTCTGCATTTGTAGATTCATATCTACAAAAGTATGCTCAAAGCTCTCTTTCCTATATAAAAGACACAAAATCATTTCTACAAGAATTGGAAAACATTGAATGGCATTCTAATTATAGTTGGGCAACATTGGACGTATCATCCCTTTACACTATAATTAGCCATACATTGGGATTAGAAGCCATTAATCATTTTATGACGGAAGATCAAAATCTTTCTCAGGATACTAAAGAGTTTATTTTATATTCAGTTAAATTTATTTTAGAACACAATTAGTTTTTCTTTAATGATAGATTTTATTTACAAATCACGGGACCGCCATGGGCACCAGGTTCGCCCCCAGTTATGCCAACACCTACATGCGTAGATGGGAAGACTTAACAGTTTGGGTTGGTCATGACTGGAGGGAGAACCTGGTGCTCTGGCAGGGATACATCGATGATATTATTATTTGGAAGGGGTCTTTTTCGTTATTTCAATCGTTTGAAAATTATTTGAATCAAAACAAATATAATCTAAAGTTTACTTCCGTATGGAATCAAAAAGAAAATTTTTTTTTAGATTTGTCTCTGATATGTAAGAACAATCAGATTAGAACAAAGTGCTTCTTTAAACCGAGTGATGGCAATGGATATGTCCATCGGCAAAGTTGCCACCACCGTCCCTGGCTTAGAGGGATAGCCAAGGGACAATTTGCCAGGGTGAGAAGAAATTGCTCACAAGTTCAGGATTTTATAACACAATCCAACCATATTAAGAATAAATTGGTAGAAAAAGGTTATAAGAAAAACACACTTGACAGGGAAATTCGCATAGCTCTACAGACTGACAGGGGGAACTATCTGATGGACAAGCCCCGTGCCAAATCCTATCAGGATAATGTAACTGCCTTTAGAACTCAGTATTGTACAGACCATACCAAGATTAGGAGGAGTTTACAGAAACATTGGTCGATTCTCCAACAGGATCCTGTACTTAATTCTTTTTTGCCAGATCAGCCCAAACTTATTTTTAGGAAAAATCAGAATTTCAAGAACACTTTGGCACCCAGTTATGCCATAAAAAATCATGAGGATAGTCGAAAACCTGTTGATAATGGTTTCTTTAGAGGTTGTAATTTTTGGCAAGCAATATGTAGGCAGGACCAAGAGGCTCCTAAAAGTACGACTCCTGGGGCGGGGCCTGACAGCCAAGATGGTCGGACGTGCCTCGTGTGAGCTCGTGCACCTGAGGGCTTAAAAATGAGTACCCTGCAGAATCCACTCAAGCCACTAGCCCGTGGTGCCAAGAAAAGGGTACTGGACCACACCAGGACCAAAACGGTACCAAACACGCACCACCACGACACTCGGGCACACGACCCAGCCATGCGACCTACACTGAGGCGGAACCTGGAGCCTGGGAGAGGCGGCCGATCTCCCGGCACAGAACCCGCATACATGCAAGAAAAGCACAGAGCCCTGCTATCCCCCCCTTTGGACCGGCGGGGGTTATCCCGGTCCTCGTGGGGGACGAATACCCCCAAAGCAAGCCATGACCAATCGCTATCACCTACGGGAACGCGAGGCTATCAAGGCCCACACAGGAAGGCGCCACAAACACAACACGCGACTACACGCCTCCTGGTTAAACCACCCGACTGTGCAATGGAGTTCTACGACCGGCTCTGCACCAGTATGTGAACCAAGCTCCACACCAAGAGATGGCTCTACAAGCAGGCGGTAAAAGCAGCGGCGGCATGGATTCGCCCAGCCACCCGGCGCCAATTGAGCAGAGACCCGCCTCGAGCCCCTAGAGAGACCCTCAGACGGGGGAGAGGTGAAAAACCAGGATGGCACGAAGCAAAGACATACCTGTTGGCAACTGACGCTGGCCCTCCTGCTCGCCAGCACGAGACTCAGGGGTGTATCCGCATCACTCGAAAATCAAAGGCACGCAAAGCTCTCAGCCAACGGAGTACACCCCTGCATCCAGACACCCACGCCGACAACAAAGAAGACGATCGGCAGGTACACACTGGGATCCAAACATGGCGGAGAACCTACCCGAGAGAGGGAACCCCATCAAGCCACCTACTCTGCCACCGCTTCAAACCCACATGCCAAACCCTCCGAGCCGATATCGGCTGACTGAGGCGGACTGACCCAGGGGTAGACTGTGTCCCCACAGGACTAAATGTAGAGACATTCCAAGGACCCACCACACAGTCTATGCCGAGACAAGGTAAAAGGTGGCATATGGGTTTGCAGCTATAAGGACTCTCTCCGCCACAAATGGGCTTAAAACAAAAATTGCATTGCTATTCCCTGGTGCTCTGTCTTGACTAACAGCTATCCCATGTCAGTACTCTTTCATATACCTAGCCAGGTGTTTAGAGAGGGAAATGTACGTCAGTTTCAACACCAATTTAACATGCATGTGTAGTAGCCTGCTCATCCACAACCCATTTATTTATAGGTCCTAACCTAAACGCATCCATCTTGGATCTCCCTCCCCGACTCCACATAACTGGCTTGGGCACCGCCGACCAGGTAACGGCTCAGACAGCCTTGACCTAGCTAACCCCATAACTACAAAACATAAGCCCACTGTTTTACATACAATAGCTATGTTAATGTGTCCACTACGAGCACAACACATAAAGCATCACGAAAAAAAAAAAAAAAGGTCAGCAGACATTGCTAGGTGATAACCTCTTGTATTCTACTACTCAATCCCATATCTAGCGGTCCATCATCTATACATTGACTGTAGCTGTCATAATCTTGATCTAGAGAGATCTCTAAATAAGCGTGTTAATATTCCTGTTATTCCTATTCTAAAAAAATTGTGCATCTTAAACGTAATGCCTGTTTGCATGTAAACTATGTATCCTACACTCTCTTGTTCATTGCTATTGGGGCATAACAAGCCATATGTTATTCTCTGCACTACAAAAATAAAGAATTAAAAAAAAAAAAAGTACGACTCCTGGAGCATATAAATAATATCAAAAAGAACTTGGCCACTCATTTTATTCCGGTACATTGTAACCATTGTCCTCTATTCTCCTTCACTGGTTTAAAGTGTATAGGTATCGAAAGGGTATTGGTTGATTGGAGAGGGGGAGATAGGGTTTGAAAGTTATCACAAAGAGAGACCTACTGGATCCACAGGCTACAGACACTGGAGCCTGGTGGATTAAATGTGGATGTGGATCTAGTGTGTTTCCTATAAATATATATCACTATTTGTTACAGTTATAAATTATTTTGAATTTCTTAGAATGTGAATACAATTAAGCATTGAATTTCACAGGATGAATTAGGTTAATTAATAATTTAATAATAATAAAAAAGACACTTTTGAGTTGATTATAAGAAGGATAACACATACAATGAAATTAAAATGATAAACTATATATTAGAGTTTTTATTTGATATTTAAATAATATCACAAAATTAGGAGATGAAAGATTAGTTAATATAAGATCCATATTACTGGATTATGAGTATATACAATATGGAAAGAATTCTGTGATCTGCTGAGTATTGTGTAGATGGTGTAAAGTAAATTAATGTATATATTATAGGGGAATACACCATAAGTGGATTTGTGGTTAAGTTGTAGGACCATTTACATGTATTTTTGTGGCTAGATATCGCAGAATAAAGGTGGAACGCAAAAAAACGAAGGTGGAACGCATGCCATTTCCGGATATGCAGAACTTCCGGGTTTGCAAGTACAGTTGGAACGCACAGCACTTCCGGTTTCCGGAACGCACAAGAACGCCGAAAATAACCAGAGAATCACAGAAATAATGAAGATCAACTGTGAACACTTGAGAATGCGATTTCCAACAGATGAGATCCATCTACACAGGACCAATGAGGAAGGACAGAGAGGCACATGTGATCAATTACACTTAGGGATTAGCCCTATTTAACCCCTTAAGGACCAAGCTTCTGGAATAAAAGGGAATCATGACGTGTCACACACGTCATGTGTCCTTAAGGGGTTAAAGGACTTGGGGGTGGAGGGATGTTAGGCTGCTTTTTTGATTGTACTGCATTGATTGTTTTTTTTAATATTGTGGTCCCTGAGGAAGTCCCATACTTCACAGAAGGGACGAAACGCGTAGGACCTCTATTTGTATTTATTTTATATACTTTTATCCAATTAAAGCCGCTTTTTTCATACCTTCACCCGGAGTCCTGCATTTTGAGTGGAAGTGTCCAGGGGATTTCCCCAGCCCCCCATATCATCAGGGGTGGCACCATATATGCCTGAACTGTCCAAGATCCTGTGAGTGCATTTCATATTGCGCAGTGTTAACATTGTAAAACTGTATTACACTATATCTCTTTTTATTTATCTTTATTTAGACTACCAGCCGGTTCCCTCGTTGTGTTTTGTATATTCTTGTGTTCAAGTTGATTGCTAGCTGGGAGCGATCTGAGGGAGGCTGTATTTACCTACCACTGGTAAGTATCCTTGTATATAAGTGTGTGTATAAGGTGCATTTCCTTGTTTTAAAGCTGCAATAGAAACAGATCTATAAAATGGTGATAGCACACTATAAAAGATAAAGTATTACCACATACAAAGCTAATGATATTCCTGTAATGTGAAAAATAAAACTGGAAAAACATAGGGTAATAAAGTAAAAATAAAGTGACACAGTGGATGATAAGTCTCATTCACAAGTTTCTGAGCCACTTAAATAAAGAAACTTGAATGGACTGGTAAAGGTGATCTCTGGATCAATAATTGCAGCTCTCTTGTTCTTTGCAGACATTTATTGACTCTCTGAATGATAACATACGGGACATCAAGCTTATGTATGACACTAGCCCTTCCCAGATTAATTTTCTAGACCTATCTATATATGTGGAGGACATCCAAATAAAAAGTAGAACATTTTTTAAATCTGTTGATGTTAACAGTTTTATTGATTTTACTAGTTGTCATTTTAAGCCTTGGTTAGCAGATATACCAAAAGGACAATTTTCAAGACTCCGATGAAATTGCACTGAAAAACAATAATTTAAAAATCAAGCTGAGGTTTTAAAACAACAATTTTTAGATAAAGGATACAATAAGACCTCTTTAGATAGAGTTTGCAAACAAGTAGAAAAAGAAGAAATACTAATATTGCTAGAATATAAGACTAGGAATAAAGTAGAGAAAGGGAAATAAATAAAATTCCCTTATTTTTTATTTTAATTATAGTAATTATAATTTATGCAAAATCATCAATAAAAATTGGTATATCCTTAAAACGGATTAAGATATTTGACCTTTTTTAAAATAGAAACTTAGATTCAAACGTATCTCTTGCATGTACATCACTTATTAACACAATCCTGGTCTTGCATCTACATCACTTATTAACACAATCCTGGTCTTGCATCTACATCACTTATTAACACAATCCTGGTTCTTGCATCTACATAATTTATTAACACAATCATGGGTCTTGCATCTACATCACTTATTAACACAATCCTGGTTCTTGCATCTACATCACTTATTAACACAATCCTGGACTGTTCTGCTTTTGTGGAACGCAAGAACCACCATGCGAGCAGAGAGATCCTGTGGAACGCATTTGGAACGCAAAAATGATGCCGCGAACGGAATGTGATGACGTCATACACCCGGAACCAGGAAATAATCACAACCTGGTCGCGAGCAGCTGAAATCAAGCAGGAAAATCATGTGGACGACATCTATCAACCAATTGTGGGGTGTATTTAAGAGGGAGGGAGGGGGGGATATTTTTATGCATTTGTTAACCTGTCTTACTACCGAAAAGAAGTGCAAGAGGAAGTCCCTGAGTGGGAAGAAACGCGTTGGACAGACTGTGGACAGATTTTATTTGTATTTTATGCTGATTGATCCTTACCTCTGTGTAAGTAATACATTATTTTTATACTTTATCTCCATCTACTTACATCTCATTTTGGATGCACTTTGTTTTACATACTGCTGAGATCTGCAAGACCAGCCATTGGAAGCAAGACATTGCCTGAGATCTCCAAAGATTACTGAATGCCCTGTTTAATCAGTTAAAGTGTGAGTGACCCATTGGCACAAAACATTAGTTTATTTGGGTTATACAGAGTTGCATGTTGTTCTTTATTTCCCTATAGTTGGATTGACCCTATTGTTTTGCGTCATATTTAGAGGAGCAAGGAATTTTAGACAAATTTTAACAAATAGTTTTATTGATAAGGAAAAGAAAGAAAATAAAAGCAATTTTTTAAAAGAACAAAAAGGCTTTTACAATTGTGACGATGTTGAGGGTGCAAAACAAATAAAAACAAAAACAGTTTTAAATTCACCTCATCTGTTACTGAAGAAGGAATATGAGATAAATACATTTATCACATGTAACACTTCGGATATTATCTATATGCTGACTTGCCCTTGTGGTCTTCGGTATATAGGTAAAACATCACGCCCATTAAAAACTAGAATTAGAGAACATGTTTATAATATCAACAGAAAATGTTATAACCACAGTGTATCCAAACATTTTATGGAATCTCATAATGGAGACCCCGGTGGCCTTGAATTTTTAGGAATAGAAAGTGTCAAGGTCCACTGGAGAGGTGGTGATAAGAATAACCTACTTAGTAAAATAGAAATGAGGTGGATTTTTAACATGGAAACTCTAACATCAAAAGGTTTAAATGCCGATTTTGAAATAAGTTCTTATATATGATAATAATTTCTTATTTCTCTTTTATTTTAGCTTCATATTCTTTTACGTGTTTTTGTTTTATAATATATTGATTGTTTTTAAAAGAAATATAATTGTCAAATGATAAATATATTTATTTCCTCTTTATAATCATTATCTCAGATATTTTTTCTCCCATCTTTTCTGTTTTTATTCTCTTTAATTTAATGAATTTCCATATTTTTATTGTATATTGTATGATGTATTAATTGTTTTTAGTTTCATTAATACCCATTTATTGTTTATTTTTATCAATTTTTTATTGTTTTTCAAATGTTGATATAATATTTATGTAATGAGGGTGTCTATATGAACGAGACTTTGTTTTTAAATGCCCTATATGTACTTTATGGCACCATTTTACATTTGGGCACCAGCGCTAAACGAAAGAATAAAATATTTCCAGATTTGTTTAGTCTGGAAGAAAGTACACGAATAGCGTCCTGACGTCATCGATGACGAATGCGGAAGGAGAATGAAGGAACACGGCGTCAGGAAGCAAGGATGCAATTATGAAATACGTCCTGACGTCGGAAGCGGAAGGAGGAGACCTGACACACCAGTAGGAGAAGTGAGCCAATATCGGAGGTATTTAAAGATGGAGAAACCCGGAATGGACAAACACTTTTGAAAAAGGCAACAGCCGATAGGCGTCAATTGTATTGTTTGGTATTTGGATAACTTTTATATTGGATTTTTTTTATTACTTAATTCTTTATTAATTGATTTAAAAGATACAGATTTATAATTCTAGAGTGTTGCATTTTTAAGACTACATAAACAACATAAATAACACAAACATACAAAAATGCCATTAAGATAAAAAAAGGAAAAGAAAGACATCTTATAAAGAGTGAGGTCTTGTGGAGGAGAGAGGTGGGGTGTATAGCGGAACATGGGTGAAGGTGGTTATATTATGTTGACGTAGATTTTTTTTAGGGAGTTCCCCTGATTATATAGGGCTTAAAGAAATGTAAAATACCAGTGTCACTTAGGTTTTATTCTCCTTGAATATAGTTGTTCCATTTTATCCATCCATATTTAGTTATAGGCGAAGACTCCTTCTCCATCTCTAGTTGAAAAGAGATTTGACTTTTTAAGATTTCCCAAGTTGGGATCTCACTCTGTTTCCAGAATTTTACAATACTTTTTTCTTGCTGCTATCAAGACGAGTTATTATGTATCTACCTTTTTTTTTTAAATTTAAATTCTTTATTTTTCTTGTGCATTGTGGCGGAACCAATCTCACCATGAAGCACTGGAGAAGCCTGGTTGCTCGCCTGCTGCCTTTGGACTATGGCCCCGCATTAAAAACCTTTTATTTTCCCTGCAGAAAGGCTTGTTCGTGCCTTTCTGCCTGGGCGTTCGGTAGATTGAATCTACAGAACCAAAGCACGAATGAAGGGACCACCTGGGCAAGGAGGGTGCCAGGGATTTACCTCCCAGAAGCTGCGGTTAACCGCAGCTTAATTGGTGAACGCTGGGTGGCCGCTGTTCGTATAACCATACACGTGGCAGCGGCCATCTTAAACTCCCGAACGGCCAGCGGTGTTCAGCTCCAAATCTATGGAACTCAAAACGGACACTTATTTGCACGAGCATCGCTGAGCCGACGACCTCCCTTCTCCTGCAATTCATACGTACGCCGTCCGTTCGGTACTTTCCCTATGTGAGCAGTGTTACCCCAGATAGCTATGCCATGGAGCCCATTCGTGTAACGAAAGACTATGTGAAAGACTTTGGCTCCAGGACGATTGAACTGTATGTATGTGATCTGAGCGCCATTCGGTAATAATGTGCGCTCAGATCTAAGCTATCTGGGGAAATGTTGAATGTATATGTTTTATGTAGTAATTGTAACACTGTAATTTTATGTCTTTTTACTAACATGTGGCTAATGGAGTTTTGCCTCTGTCCTTGGAGATAATTGGATTACTTCCCAATTATCTCCAGGACAGAGAGGAGGGATTATAATGCATTGTGGGAGTATTTAAATGTGTAAGCTTGTGATTGGTCAATATCCACTATGTATCCCAGTTTTCTATCTGGTCCCCTAGGGAAGTGTCCACCAGGTGGAAGACCTGCATAAAAGCCGGGCAGGTAGCCCCGGTAAATCAGTTCTGCTTGACCCTCAAACAAAGTGTCGTCTCGTTCTTGGGGGGAATTGGATTGTATGCTGTCACAGTGCGACTGCCAGGAGTGTAAACTGTTCGTATGGTTTTTCCTGTTTGGCTGTTTACAGCATTCGTATGGTTCCAGTTCGGGAGTTGGGGAACTCGTGTGTTTCCTGTTCGGGAGATTGGTGCTTGCAGTAGCTGCCTGTGTATCTGGAAGGCAGGGGCGTATTAGCCGCGAGGCAAACAAGGCATTTGCCTTGGGCGCATTTTCCAGGGGGCGGCAAAAAACGCCGCCCCCAAATGCCCAGGGCAAATGCCTTGTTAGCCTTGCGGCTAACTGACAAGCCCTCTGGGCGGGCGATCTGCTGAGCGGCGCTGGCGGGCGGCTGGCGAGGGAGCACTTCCTCTGAGCTGTCTGCTCAGCTCCCTCGCGCGCCGCAGAGTGAGGCTGGGAGCCGGAATATGACGTCATATTCCGGCTCCCAGCCTCACTTTGCGGCGCGCAAGGGAGCTGAGCAGACAGCTCAGAGGAAGTGCTCCCTCGCCAGCCGCCCGCCAGCGCCGCCCAGCAGCCACTGGACCACCAGGGAGAGAGGGAACCCCTCCCCCCCAGCATTCCCAAAGGTAAGGAGGCTGGGGGGGGTTAAATAAAAAAGTGAGTGTGTGTGTGTGTATGTCTGTTAGTGTGTGTGTGTGTGTGTGTGTGTGTGTGTGTCTGTTATTGTGTGTGTGTATGTCTGTTAGTGTGTGTGGATGTCTGTTAGTGTGTGTGTGTGTGTGTATGTCAGTGTGTGTCTGTTATTGTGTGTGTGTATGTCTGTTAGTGTGTGTGTGTGTATGTCTGTTAGTGTGTGTGTATGTCTGTTAGTGTGTGTGTGTATGTCTGTTATTGTGTCTGTGTATGTCTGTTATTGTGTCTGTGTACATCTGTTAGTGTGTGTGTATGTCTGTTAGTGTGTGTGTCTGTTAGTGTGTGTCTGTTAGTGTGTGTGTGTGTGTCTGTGTGTCTGTTAGTGTGTGTGTGTCTGTTAGTGTGTGTGTGTGTCTGTATGTCTGTTAGTGTGTGTGTGTCTGTATGTCTTAGTGTGTTTGTGTGTGTCTGACTGTGTGTGTGTCTGTTAGTGTGAGTGTGTGTGTATCTGCTAGTGAGTGTCTGTTAGTGTGTGTGTGTTTCTGTTAGCTAGTGTATGCGTATCTGTCAGTGAATGTGTGTGTGTGTATTTAGAGGGTGGGGGTGGCGCGGGCGGGAGGGGGGCACCTGAGTTTTGTCCTGCCTAGGGCAGCACAAAACCAGGATACACCACTGCTGGAAGGGGAATATCGCCTAAACGGTTTTTAACCCCTTTTATGCTTAACGGTCCGTTACAATTGGTGGCAAGCGGCGGGATCATTCCCACAGCCCAGGAGGACAGCTACAAGGCAACACCAGTTCCTGGATTACAAATGGAGGGCAACGCTAGTACTCGTACAGCGCCCCTACAATGGAACCAACTTTCGGCAGAGCAAGCATGGCGCCCAGCTACACTCAGGAGGAGTTTGACGCTATGATGAAAGAGCTGCTGGCTTTCTTCGGACCCAATCCACAGGAGAAATACGTACAGAGCAGAGGAAAGTAGTGGAAGAGTACCTGCAGTTCAAAGCAGAGCGGCAGCGGCAGTGTGTGTCCTTAGGAGAGGAGACAGTTGGTCTCTCTCCCCAGCAGTCAAGTGAATTACAGGGAGCCAAAGGTGCCGTCCTTCCTCCCCAGTGGCAGTGTGAGTCCCAGAGAACCGAAGGTTCTGTCCTTCCTCCCCAGCGGCAGTGTGTGTCCTTAGGAGAGGAGACAGTTGGTATCTCTCCCCAGCAGTCAAGTGAATTACAGGGAGCCGATGGTGCCGTCCTTCCTCCCCAGTGACAGTGTGAGTCCCAGGGAGCGGAAGGTGCCGTCCTTCCTCCCCAGCAGCAGTATGTGTCCTTAGGAGAGGAGACAGTTGGTTCCTCTCCCCAGCAGTCAAGTGAGTTACAGGGAGACAAAGGTGTCGTCCTTCCTCCCCTGTGGCAGTGTGAGTCCCAGGGAGCTGAAGGTGCCTTCCTTCCTCCTCACTGGCAGTGTGTGTCCTTAGGAGAGGAGACAGTCGGTCCCTCTCCCCAGCAACCGAGTGTATTACAGGGAGAGGAGACAACTAGTCTCTCTCCCCAGTGGCGGTGTGTCCTGCAGGGAGCAGAGACATTCGGTCTCGCTCTCCAGCAGCGGGACAATGTATTGAAAGGGGAGACAGTCGGTCCCCCTCTCTAACAGCAGAGAGAGCGTCAGGGAGAGGAGCCTGTTGCCCCCTCTCCCCAGTGGCAGAGAGTGATCCAGGGAGAGGAGCCGGTTACCACCTCTCCCCAGCAGCAGCTTATTTTACAAAGGGGAGACCTTATTCTCCCAGATGGAGCACATGAGACAGTCGGTCTCTCGCCCAGCAGCAGGACTGGTTATCAAAAGGGGAGACAGTCGGTCTCCCCCTCTAGCAGTTGCACCAGTTCCAGGGAGCAGAGCATACTACCGCCTCTTCCCAGCACCAACCAGGCTACTCCAGCTGAAGCGCTGACACCAGGGCAGAGTACCGCTGGTCTCTGCCCACCCAGCAACCCACAGGTGTGGAGTACCCGTACTCAACCCGGCCTTGGTAGACTCCCTGGACAGAGACAGGCTACAAAGTTCCCCAGGTGCAGTAACCAATTCTTATGGGTGGGCCACTCTGTTGATTATGTGTTGTGGGTTGCTGGACTAACGAAGGCACCGACCGACAGGAGGTCAGGTACCTTGTTAGTCTTTTTGGAAAAGGGGAGAGATGTGGCGGAACCAACCTCGCCACGAAGCACCGGAGAAGCCTGGTTGCTCGCCTGCTGCCTTTGGACTATGGCCCCGCATTAAAAACCTTTTATTTTCCCTGCAGAAAGGCTTGTTTGTGCCTTTCTGCCTGGGCGTTCGGTAGATTGAATCTACAGAACCAAAGCACGAATGAAGGGACCACCTGGGCAAGGAGGGTGCCAGGGATTTACCTCCCAGAAGCTGCGGTTAACCGCAGCTTAATTGGTGAACGCTGGGTGGCCGCTGTTCGGATAACCGAACACGTGGCAGCGGCCATCTTAAACTCCCGAACGGCCAGCGGTGTTCAGCTCCAAATCTATGGAACTCAAAACGGACACTTATTTGCACGAGCACTGCTGAGTCGCCGACCTCCCTTCTCCTGCAATTCATACGAACGCCGTCCGTTAGGTACTTTCCCTATGTGAGCAGTGTTATTCCAGATAGCTATGGCATGGTGGTCAGGTAGCTCCAGTAAATCAGTTCTGCTTGACCCTCAAACGAATTGTCGTCTCGTTCTTGGGGGGAATTGGATTGTATGCTGTTACAGTGCGACTGCCAGGAGTGTAAACTGTTCGTATGGTTTTTCCTGTTCGGCTGTTTACAGCATTCGTATGGTTCCAGTTTGGGAGTTGGGGAATTCGTGTGTTTCCTGTTCGGGAGATTGGTGCTTGCAGTAGCTGCCTGTGTATCTGGAAGGGGAATATCGCCTAAACGGTTTTTAACCCCTTTTATGCTTAACGGTGTGTTACATGCATAAAGTAACAAACAAGCGTGCAGAGCCACGACAGCAGCTGCAAGCAGTCTCGTAACATTCCATGGTGTGGCATATAAAACAGCACTTTTTTTATAGTATGAGAACAACAGGCTATGATTCAATAGTAGTTTGCACGGATAAGACTAGGCTAGACATGCATATGACAGTATTAGTTGTGCTTAAGGTTGAAGGTATGCATTACGTTCTCAAAAAAATAAACATTTATACTTCATCAAGCAGGCTACATAAGTAGGTCTTGTGTGTGAGGTAACTATATTTGCCTAGTTATGTAGGTTGAGTGTGCACCTTAAGCTTGGTGTGGCAAAATTAAACTAGAAAAAGCATATGTGTAAACGAAGTTATATAATAAAGTAGAGTCCCCTGAGGGCCCCCAGGCCGAAGTGCCTTTCCGGGCAGGCTGGCATAAAAAGGATCAGTATTCTTGGCACTTCCAATCCCTCTGCGTTCCCCCTCCCTCGCGTCACCCCAGGTAAATAAAGGGTTAAAAATCCTTTATTTACTTACCTTATCCCAGTGCTGATGTCCCTTAGCGCTGGGTCGAAGCTCCGCCCCCTCTGACATCCCGCGATGAGTGGGGTCTAATGCACATGCGCGGTAAATGGTCTCTGGAACTGCAAAGTTTTATATTGCAGTACTAGGTGCAAAAGGAACACAACTTCCAGATCACTTCAATGAGCTGAAGTGGTCTGGGTGCCTACAGTGTCCCTTTAAGCATTCTGGTTGTCTGATTTAGCAAAGCTTCGTAATTGGCCCCTATTAGATTATTTGAATGGGATGTAATAGTTATCCCCAGATACTCAATACTATATGTAGCCCATTTGAAGCTATATTTTTCTCCTAGTCTATCTTTAGATTTTCTATCTAGGTTTAGGCCCATAATAGTAGATTTAGATGTAGTTTGACATATTACTAAATATTTCTAGTTCTTTAAGTAAAAAATAGATCGAGTTGTGGGGATCTGTTAAGGTCAATATAACATCATCTGCATACAGACTTAATTTTGCCTCCTTGTTACCAAATTGTGTTCCTTTAATGTTGCTATTTATTCTAATAAATTGTGATAGAGGCTCCAGCGTGAAAATATACAAGATGGGAGTGATGGGGCAGCCCTGCCTAGTCCCATGTGGAACACCAAACCAAGGAGAGGCGATACCCGATCCAATTATCCTCGCTGTATGATTAGTATAAGGAGCCAATATTGCCTGTAATATCCAGCCTTTAAAAGCAATCCTAATTAATGTTTGGAACATAAAGTTCCAGCTAATCCAATCAAACGCTTTATTTGCGTCTAATGATAATAGTTTAGTCTGTTCAGTTCTTCTGTTAGATAGGTCAATCAGATCTACTACTCTACAAATGTTATCTGAAGGGTGTCTACCAGTGAAAACCCCTACTTGTATGGATTAGAGATAGATTTATAGATTTTAATCTATCGGCTGTAATAGCTGAATAGATTGTTATATCCCCATTTATCAATTAGATAGGACGCTACTTTTCAGTCTGAGATGGATCTTTTTATATATTTTTAGTATTATATTTGCCTGAAGTAGTTCTGCGGTTATTTCGCCTCTCTCTGAAAAGCAATTAAAAATTTTGCTAAATGGTTCCATAAATCAGCTTTCATTGTCTTATAAAATATTCCCGAGAATCCATCTAGTTAAGGGGCTTTATTTTTTTTCTTCTGTGATAGTTGGTAACCCACATTTTTCTAAATATTCTTGAATCTCTTGATTTGTTTTAGGGGTTTTTAAATTATACATTGGGTAATAAAGGGATCCAAAAGCCTCCCTGATTTTCTGGGGGAATATATAGTTCCCTCTTTATTTGATATTTTATATATTCTTTGGACAGCTGTCTGTTTTTTTTTCACTTAGCCGTCAAAATGTTATCTGCCCTAGTTCCTTTGGAGTAATAGACCCGATGGAGCATATTTAGGTTGGACCTTACGTTATCTAACACTCTCTGATTTATTTTCTGAGACTACCGATCCAAAAGGGTTCTTCTTATTTATCTCATTCTCTTTTGAGAGGGCTATGTACAGATCTGCTAGGGTAAAGCCCTTTTACTGTTTATTTCTGCTTTCCATTTTGATCAGGTGAACTCTTATGACACATTTGTATGTGCACCATATTTTTTCAAAAGATATTTCTGGAGTTATATTTTCTTTTAAAAAGAACCTTGTTATTTCTTTTAGATATTTACAATTTTCTTCGGATTTCAATAAAGTATCGTTGAACCTCCACGATGTATGGGGCCTCTTCTCCATCCCATCATTTATATTCCAGAAAATAGCATTATGATCCGACCATGTTACTTCAATAGTACCGATCCTATTGGTCTTTTCTAAGAGTGTTTTTCGCACAGAACCAAATCTATTCGGGAGTAAGAGTTATGTACTCTTGACCAGTGGGTGAAATCTCTTTTAACTGGGTGAAAGACGCGCATTACATCGTAGAGGCCGTTTTGCTTGTCTGATCACCTCTCGAGACAAGAGAGAACCCCTAGATATCAATTTATCTAAGCTAGGTTCTATTACCATATTAAAGTCCCCAGCCCAGGTAACCGATCCTTTTCTGAATTTATCTACTATTTCTATAATTTTATAGGTATTTATCTGTTCTCTGGCGGGGGCATACACATTTATCAAGGTCATTGTTTGTTGATTTATTCTGCATATCAATATATTATATCTATCCTCTGAATCATTTTCTTAATATAGGATTTCCACTCATAGGGCATTGGTAACTAAAATAGAGACCCCTCTTTTTTTTTTCATTTGTCATTGAAGCATTTGCGAGTATCATATAGCCTTGAAATTTCATTTTATCGAGATCTTTAGTTAGCCAGTGTGTCTCTTGGATCATGCATATGTCTATTTTATCTTTTTAAAGTAAATTTATGATCAATGATGTTTTGTTGGGAGAATTCAATCCCTGAATATTAAAATATAGATATTTAAGCATAGACCCTATAGATCCCCCCCCCCCCCCCCATCTCCCTCTCTCCTCCATACCACTCTACATTCTCATTTATATATGAATGGACATACAAAAAACATTTACTAATAATGACAAACAACTAAAAGCACACCACAATAAATGTCAAGTCTCTATAACCCCCAGAGACCTTGGCAAATGCAGTATCCCTCTCACTTCTAAAATGTATTTAAAAAAGAAACATATATACATGCACCCATACATACACTCATACATGCCTTCATATAATTCAATGAAAAAAACAGTATTCCCTTAGTTGCATCTTGTTACTTAATTATCTGTTTTCCTTTACATATGATATTGAAGACATCTGGGAGAAAGAAGATATGAATTATATAGAATTATATAAAAGGAAGGAACATACTGTTAGTGCATTCTCCTTTAGGTATGTATATCTAATACCCATATCTAAATATGCGTTCCACACAGAATTTGAAAATGTAATTAATAAACATTATAAAAACAGACACATAAGTAACACATATGGTTAAGGTCCTGATGGTCATGGATAATCCCAATTCCATCAACAATATGGGAAAGCGATATAAACAAATCATTCACACTGGAAACATAGATAGATTTATTGAGATCAGGAAGACAAATAACAGCCTTAATATACAAGATACCTTTTTTAAAATTGCTCACTGATGGTATATCACTCCATATAGAATCAAAAAAATTAAACATAGTTACTCAGATAAATGCTGGAGATGTTCTAAAGAAATAGGTACACGATATCATATGTGGTGGAAATGTGAAGAACTAGAAGAGATAAAAAGAAAGATCACTAAAATATTTGTAAAAATAGGATTACAACAGGCAATACTATTACCCCTGACATTTTTTATTCCATCTGGATTTTCCCAATTGCTATTATGAACAAAAAATAATAATTATTCATATTTTTATGGCAATCAAACTTACATTAGCCAGAAACTGGAAAAAGCCAATGACACCAATTTAGCCAGTAATAAATAACCAGATTAGATTCCAACAACAGATGGAGGAAGGTTTCTATCGAAAATCAAAAAAGTATGGAGACTGTGGGATAATATCCTATAAATTAAATGTAAATATACACCCTGAGCATAAAACAAAATAATTAGATAGAAAAGGTAATACCTTTTCCAAATTGGCATATATATTAAACTCTTAGTTCTACCCAAATAATTATTATATTATACAATTCTCTCTGAATCTAATCATGATAAAGGTAAAATGATCAAAACATATTATATTATGTTATTGATTAGAAGAATGAATGAGGTGGATTATGTATGTATGTTGGAATACCGCACTGTTTATATTCCATAAACATAAATACATGTATGTATATGGAAAACAACATTTATTTATTTATTTTAATCTTTATTTTGGTAGTGCATTACTCAGTACATAGCTTGGCATGAACATGTTATCAGATTGCGTTACAGAGTATCATGAGTAATAATGTTATACATGTTAAGATTGCTGCACATTTTTTTTTTATATAAGACAAGAAATGTTAACAAAATGGTTATAGTCATTGCTTATGGAGGGAAACTAGTGTACTGCCATATGCTGCCTATTGGGTATGATTACAGGTGTTGAGGATTCAAGCTGGGTAATGCAACAAGGAGCTCTGTACAACTTGCCAGCAGGCTGGTAGTCTGGGGCATGAAATTAAGCATGTATTCAAGGTGAGGTCGCTCATTAACGGAGCTCCTGGCACTAAGCATCAGCTAGAGGATAGCTTAATTAGCATAACAATATAGCGTGCAATAGCAAGCATGAATATTTTCAAAATTAAAAGGTAAAATTAAAACCCACCGGTGATAGGCCTGTCCTTATGCATGTCCCTGTCCCCAGAGTGCTGCTTGTTCCATCAGTGTGATGATGTAACATAGGGGGGCACTGGGTGGTCGGCAAGTCCGAGGCTGGGGTCAGCCATCTTCATTGGGTGAGTATGTATGGAGGTCTGTTCATGAGAGTCTCATGGTGTCGGCGAGTCGCTCGTTGGTTAGTGGCGTCTAGTTGTATGTGAGTGGTGAGGGTAGCTGATGGGCTTTATTGCTTTGGCGTCGGCTTAGATTTTCCTTTTTCCAGGCCCAGCCTCAGGGATATCAGGTGAGTGGTGCTTTTGTGGGCTCCGTTCGCCGACGATATCCTCCATCTCCTGCCCCAGCCCGTTCTCCATGCAGTCAGAAGGCATGCTCATATGCGGACTTATTTAGTGAGGGTGATGCTCAGTGGGTTGTTTTCGCCTGCAGGCATGCAAGGTTGCGTGGTATAGTGCAGATCGCAGTGCCGCCATTTTAGAGGCCTGGCTCGTGGTATGCGCCTTCAGGTAGGTCCGATGCTGGGCTTTGTAGGGTGAGGATTCCCTCCGGTGGGGACCGGGATAACCCCCCCGGTCCATGGGGGGGGGGAGCGAGGCCTGTGAGGTGCATCACAAGGCTGTTGTGTGGCGGCCAGGTTCGCAAACAGGACGGCGGCCGTCCGTCCCGCTTTCCACCCTCATAGGCCGCAGACCCCGAAGTCCCATATCGCCTGCGGGGGGCTCCGGCACTCCCGATCTCAAGGTCCGCGGTGGCTCCAGCTTCTGCCCGGATGCTTGATATAGCTTCAGGTCACTCAGTTTGCTTTATTACTTATGTTTTAGCCATAGTGGACCAGATTTATCAGGAGCCTCTCTGGCCTGCGACCGGTCAGCATGGCGGTCAGGCCCCGCCCCCCAAAAACAACATTTTCAATCAAGACAAAGAAATTAAAAAAAATAATTAGAAATATGTGTTCCGAGATAATTGTATTACCCTCCACGTATCTATTATCCAAAGTGCATCTGTGCCTTATGTTATGTTTATGAAATCTCTGACACAATCTCCCAACTTGTAAAGGTTGATCAGCTCAATTATGAATCTATCTGGCTTTACCTACTATATATACCCACATATTCTATTTTTAGTGCCCTATTTCTCAATCGTATTCTATACATTATTGTATTGTTCTGTCTTTTTTAGGTTCATAACTATTTTATAATTTATCAAAAGTGCGACAGTGCATTATAATTTACAATTTATATGAAAACTTCTAATATTGTCCTGAAAATCTGTGTCCTCATTTAGAATAACTTATTATTTGTGCAAATTTACCCTTTAAGTGCAGTGAAATATAAAAAAAGGAAAGACAAAAACCAAAAACATCAAACAAAAAGGCAAACCTCACACTCATCCTATCCCCTTTCCATTCTCCTCCTCTACCTCCCTCTACTTGTTTGTTCTTCCCTCTCTTATGTATGTCTCCCCCCTTTGTTCTATCTCAGTAAATCACTTCTGACTCCATATAATATTATGGCTTCTCTAGCCATTCTCTTGCTTTTTCTTGATTTTTAAATACTTATCTAATACCTTCTCTAAAGACGACTAGACTGGTAGGGAAACCCCATCTGTATTTGATACCTTTTGATCTCATCACCTCATGTCTTCTGGCTGAACGTGTTGTGAAGAAAAGATCCTGGAGTACTTTTAGTTCTTTAAATTCTTCTGGTTTGTGCTTTAACTCTATAAAGGCCTTCATAAATAATGATTTAGTTCTGAAGGATGAAAAGGCTATGATTACGTCTCTGGGGAGAGATCGAGGAACTGATAATGGCTTGGGCAATGTGTGGAACCCTTCCATCAGTGATTGAGGATATCCGGTCATGATTTCTAAGATTTCAAAGAATTTTGTTCTAATTTATCTGTAGTAACAGTTTCTAATTCATTTTTTTTTTAAAGTCAATTATATGACATGATGCATATAATGGTATGTTTAAAAAGCCCTTCTTGTCCTGCAAAAAAACAATGTATAATTTGTATGGGAACACTAAATGAGAGAGAAGAAAATTACAACTAAACACAAACACTACAAAAGTGTTAAAACAGCCCTGGTCCTTAACGTACAACATGGCCAAAACTGTCCAGTCCTTAACCCCTTAAGACCGCAGGGTGTTCTATGCCGTCCTTAAGGAAGCGGCTCTAAACGCCTCAGGGCGGCATAGAGTGCCCTTCGATCTTATGTACTTACCCTCCTTCCTCTTCTGCCCCTCTGGGCTATGTGATCGCGAGGTTCTTGCGAGGACCTCGCAATCACATGGACGGCATAGCCATCCAAGGCATTGCTAGCAGGGGGAGTGCCTGTAATGACAGGTACTCCCCCTGCTGTCCGGAAAAAAAAATGTTAAAACAGTATAAAATTAAATAATATATAGTTAGATAATATATATATTTATTATATATATGATCTAAGTGTGTATATATATACACATATACACACATACACATAAATACACATATACTGTCTAAGTGTATTTTAATATTAATATATATTGGAAGGCGTAGCCTGAAGTTGTGGGAGGGGTTACCCGGCTATTTAAACTCAGGCCCCCTACACCACAGGGCTGATGCTGCCTGGTTCATGACTACTTCCGGTTCAAAGGTCATCAACACAGACTGCCTAAAACTCCAAACAAGCTGGTCTGGGCCTACTGTGGCTCCCATGCCGATCGGACCAAGTTTTTCCCTGCTCCAACAACTCCCATCCTGCTGTTCCAGCCACATGCGGTCAGAGACTCCCACGCTGATTGGTCCAAGTTCTCCCTGCTCCAACAACTCCCATCACGCTGTTCCAGCCGCATGCGGTCAGAGACTCCCAGGACGATCGGACCAAGTTCTCTCTGCTCCAACAACTCCCATCATGCTGTTCCAGCCACATGCAGTAAGAGACTCCCACGATGATTGGACCAAGTTCTCCCTGGTCCAACAACTCCCATCACGCTGTTCCAGCCACATGCGGTCAAAGTCTCCCAAGCCGATTGGACAAGTTCTCCCTGCTCCAACAACTCCCATCACGCTGTTCTAGCCACATGCGGTCAGACTCCCACGCCGATCGGACCAAGTTCTCCCAGCTCCAACAACTCCCATCACGCTGTTCCAGCCACATGCGGTCAGACTCCCACGCCGATCGGACCAAGTTTTCCCTGCTCCAACAACTCCCATCACGCTGTTCCAGCCACACGCAGTCAGACTACTCACCTCCTCTCCAGAACTGGCTGTTCGTTCCCGCTGGCTCTATGAGACCCCTTACCGGCTTATCGGGCCTTTTCCTGGACCAAACCTCCGTGTCCACCAAGTCTGGGTACTTTCCAGCCACATAGCTGACCTCTCGTTTGTTTCCTGTACCAGTCAAATCCACGAACCGTGAGTCTGCCTGTACGGGCCAAATCCATGAACACACAATTGTTCACACGTTTATGTTTTTACATACCGTATATTCTGGACTTTTTCCCGTTCAGGACTTAAGTCAGTTCACCTACTCCTGCCTGCTCTCTGTTCCATTCCTATTCGCTAGTTTCTTTTCGTCAAATTTCTACCGAACTAGTCTCCAGTCTATCTCAATTACATGCTTCCATCTTCCATTCCATGCTTCCATCAACGGCCACCACAATCATAGTACCAATTCGTTAGTTTTACACTGTTCCCTGATACATGAAATGTCCAGGTTCTTTAGCCTGCTACTAGTTATCCTTACATGCCCCCTGTAGTTCTGTTATATTTGCTATGTTTCTTGTTATTTACGATTGTGCATGGATATTGTCAGTTTCCCATTACTAATTCAGCTCTGGTAAGCATTTAATATTCACTACATATATAGCATTACCATCATATATCGCATATGTCTTATTCTATCACTCATGGACCTGGTACTGTTCTGAGGCAGTCATCACGTTCACATTTGTTACCATGTGTTATGGCCAATCTGTATACTTGCTCCCACGATAGGTATATTACTTATTTGGAGGACGATCACCTATTCGCTAAACCTTTTTTGTAACACGCCACACTCCTATGTTCATATGTATCGTCATGTTCCCTGGGACAAACCCTAGTGTACCAGGCTTTACCATACCATCATATGTTCCCCCTGACTCTACGTCAAAATAATCACGTATTATGCACTAAAGGTTATTTACCCATTGCTGCTATATTCTACTCAAGCAAGTTCATCATCCTAACCGACCCTTGTATCACTAAACCTACAGCAACTCCACTCTAACTGTTCTATGTTACATCAGCCAACGCTGGCACGCAATTCCTTTGCCAGGCCGTACACAGGCCCACGCCCGGGGATCCTTAATTCCCCACACATACACCCTCCTTCCCATGCTGGCACGACCATAATTAAATATTCTAAGTCCTACCGGGATAGCTCAAAACTGCCATCATAGCTTGGTATTCCATATCCCCCTATATGTATTTTAGCTTAAGAAGTCACAGGACCAATTAGCGGTCACTCATGACTCTGCCTATCCCCCATTATTGTCGCAGTATTGGTTAAACACTCCCCATGGTCTCTGGTAATGGCCTAGGATCCTCACCCTACTCACTTATAGGGATATTTGATTTATGTCCTATGAATCTTGTACCCACCATTAGGGTCAGGATTCTAACAACTATGTCCTCAGGTTACCTATTCATAGACCAGCCTCAAGAACAACCACCCCGATTATACAGGCGTATTTTGTTCACAGTAAGTCAAGCCCAATTCCAGTTCCAACTTGCCTCCCACCATCATTTCCCTGTAGGTTCTCCAATATCTCATTCCTCTGGCAAGGAAACCACATTCTACCCCAAGCAAGGTATGTTTACCCACCTCGCTACTACCCATTACCCGTCCCATTCTCGGATCCGCTATGTCAGCTATCGGCCTGGTACCCAGCTATGCCAGTAACTAGCCTCATCATTATCAGTTCTGTGAGGCCAACACCCATCTTCATCCGCATATGGAGGTACACGCCCCTCGGCCCAACACATAGCTAACGCCTCACATCAACCTCTCCAGGTTACGAGTTAGGGCCTCACCCAGCATGGCCTCTTATATTGACTCTTTTTACAGTCCCCAAGAGGCCAACATTCTTGCCACACCTTTCAGTGGCCCCTGCCCACTAGTCCAAATCACATGAAGTCAAACCGTTGATATCCACCCTACTTGCCTCCATACATAACATCAACGATGGACTACAGAGACTGGAATCTCCACAGGCACTGATGCACATCCCAGCCACAGGACTCCCAAATCCCTCTCATGGTTATGTTATCCTTTCAAATCCCTCCCTTAGCACATCGGTTTACATTATTACTCCCTCATACTTTGTGTCCCTGACCATACGCAAAGACATCTGGAAAGGTTAATTTAGTCTCCTTACTGATTGCCTCCCACAATGTCTTAGAGTACAAGTCTTACTACTACGATGATCTGTACGTCGTTCTATACACCAGAATCCCAGACTCAATCAGAAACTCACTATCCCAGAATTCATCCTAGCCTTCAGACTTTTGTGATGTAAGTGGCTCTACTTCTCCTCACCATAGAGAAGGTTTGCATCAACAACCTGGAGTTTTACCTCTAAGCACAGCCTTTCTGTCACTCAGTCGACTTCTACATCAAGGTTTCCACACACCAGTTCCACACAGGTCTGGTCACACTCCTGTCCGGTATTCACGAGTGTCAGAACCTTCTGTCTGCATTAATAGACCCCGCAACACAATCACGTTGCTTAAGAAGGTATTCAACCATATTAATTACCCACCCCTAGCCTCAACTCATTGATTTCCTCTAAGGAATTCTCCCAGCACTATGCCAAAGGGGTTGACCAGAGCTTGGGTGGGCAAGACAGACATTTCCTATGCCTCCAAGCTTCTACCTATTCAGCCATCCCAAGGGCATGTTCATGGCATTTTATGGAGGGATTGTCATGAATTTCCCACACGTGTAACTTTTAGAGCAAAGAGTAACCCCAAGCTGTTTATCTTATTTTCTAACACACTATGTTGACTAACACTCAATATTAGCGAATGTCCTGCAGTCACCGGTTATCTTAGATAACTTCCTCATGATAGAACACCCTCACTCCGCTTTGGTTAGTATTCACAAGACGATGGCACTTTTCCTCACTATGGGTTCCACTTTCACAAACTGACCTTCTTAGGCATTCATCTTGACACTAATAAGCTACAGAACATGTCCACCTACAGAGAAGGTACAGCGCATCGGAGTCCTGGGAACCTTTCCTTCTGAAGAACAAGCGGGGAGGGTGGGGGGAGAATGGATCTACAGTCCTACTGGGCTCATTGAGGTTTGCCATGAGAATTATTCTGCACACTTATTTCCCGACCACTGAGTCTTCTTCCCACCGACAGTTGCATTCTGGCACTAGTTGTAAGCAGACCTACACATATGGCTCAGGTTCATACCACATTGGATTGGGGGCCAGGTTATTCCCGCCATTTCTCATAATTTCCCAGTTACATTTCTAGAATTTCTATTCCTCGTCAACATTTCTTTGGAATCTGCCCCATAGTGGCCGTCTACAAGGCCTGGGGAGGTATGATCGGATAGGGGAAGTCAAGTGATTTTCTGACAATAAAGCAGCTGGCTATACCCACATTCCACGGCTTAATACTGCACTAACTCGCCTCATGGCATTTGGCAGATTTCTGGATTGAGCTGCCCTCTCTGATTATACATCACAAGCATACAATAGACATTTCACCTTTACAACAAGTTTACCACCGATTACCATAAAACCGATATTCGTTCACTAGTCACCATTGCGACACTCCTCTCCTTTTTGCCCACACAGTTTATAAAATCTCTCTTAACACTACAAAACTTACCTGGCTGGCTACACCATGTCTTAAGTGCCCATCCTGGTACCAAACAGTTCACATCCTCTTGCCATATGTAATACGTAGGGACAATCCTACGGACAATAAGGTGCCGGTCAAAATGTCAGACCTTTACAGGTTATCACTCACAGGACCAAATCTCAATATGCCCCTATTTTAACTGCAGGGCAAACCACTCACTACAGCTAAATTCATAATGTACCTCAGAACCCTCTTAACTAGGCGGGGACTCAACCCCAATGCCTTTTCGGGACATTCCTCCAGAATCAGGGCAGCATCAGCTGCTTCCAGAAAAATTTCCCTGCTCACACCATAAACATTAGGACGCTGGAAATCCACAGTATAATACTAGATACATACCACAACCAGAGCTAGATTTGAGTAGGACAAGCCATTATGAATCTCGCAACGTAAAGATGTGTAATAAGGTATCTTATTCAACTTTTTGCCCTCTTTTATTACAGGCCTACCCGATACGTCGGTTTCGGCACACTACAACCGACTTGCTCATATATCTAACTTATCATGTATACGGCTTTTGTCCCCGACTACAAATTGGAAGGCGTAGCCTGAAGTTGTGGGAGGGGTTACCCGGCTATTTAAACTCAGGCCCCCTACACCACAGGGCTGATGCTGCCTGGTTCATCCCTCCCACCTCTCCCCTTATGCATATTACTATTACAGGTGGGCCCTCTTTTATTACAGGCCTACCCGATACGTCGGTTTCGGCACACTACAACCGACTTGCTCATATATCTAACTTATCATGTATACGGCTTTTGTCCCCGACTACAAATATATATATATATATATATATATATATATAATTATATATATATTCATATCAAAGTACACGTACAATGATATTGACAATATATATATATATATATATATATATAATTATCATTATATATTATTTATATATATATATATATATATATAAAATTTAAAATAAACAAATATGTAAATCCGTTAAAAAATAAAATGAAAAAAATAAATAAAAAATATATATACATGTGTAATTCCGTACAGTACAGTATTTTAAAATTAATATATATATATATATATATATATATATATATATACATATTGATATCAAAATACATATAGAACTAAATAATATATATATCTATATACAGGCATACCCCACTTTACATACACTCACTTTACATACCCGAAAGTGTACTTAAAGGTGCCTCATGAGTACAGACACTCCCGCACCTCTTCTGCTTGCGAGTGAACAGTAAATGGAAGGTTCTATTCTTGCCCGGAGCAGCTCAGTTCAGTGTCATTGGGGTAAGAACTTTTCACACCTTCTGACATGGCACAGGTTAATCATCTCAAATTTATAATGCCTACTCCTAGCTACTTATTTTTCTGCCCATACATTGTCCATATTCTGCAGTCGGCTGCCATCCAGTGAAAGGGTTTACCCTGCCATTTTCTATAACTATGACTTAGCAGCTTAGCTGCATTAGCCACAATTCTGAGGATTCAAAGTTAAACTATAAATGCTTAAATTGATGAAGGGGTGTTTCTAAACAAAGTGTGCAACTAAGCTGCTAACAAATACAAATTGGCACTGTATTGACAGAAAATGGCCCAGTGGTCAGGTTCATTTTACTTTTCCTCCCAGTTTAAGGTTGTCAGATGAGTAAAACATTAAAGATAAATGGTACAATCTGGAATGAGATTTTTTTTTTGTTTGTTTATTTTAACTGAATAAGAGCCCCACTGGAAATCACTAGATATATCACTGGAAATCTGCAGTTGCAGTATCCATTATGCCTGTAAATTACTATTGTAATGCAGTACATGCATTGAGAAGTGAAAAAAGGTATTGCTTCACTTTAAGTACATTTTCGTTTTACATACATGCTCTGGTCCCATTGTGTACTTAAAAGTGGGGTATGCCTGTAATGCTGATTTAATAGATAGGCTTCTATAAGAGGCTACACTTATTGTTTGCATTGGTTGAAATGGAGCACATCAAAAGAATGTCACCCAGGCTTGTGATGGGATAATGAAGACTGGTTGTTGTGTTTGTATAATTGAGTGTGCTTGTGGCAAGGTGTTGTACATAAGTAATGTGTATAAAGGCATAAGTCCTTTGACTTTCAAACTAATAAACCTAAAACAAAACATTAAACAAGTGTTACTTGGTAATTATCAGTATGTGACCTCCGTAAAAGAAGCAATTCATGAGCGCATGAGCTCTGTATTTGTGGAAATGTGGGTGCATACACTAAGAATAAGTCCAGTATTTGAGAACATTACATCTGCCATCCGCCGTCTGAATTCTCTGAAAACATCTGCATCCTTCAGAAACCAAATCAAAAACATCTCATTTATAACTGTACCACGTGTGTCTCCTATTAGGAGTAACAATGTGTTAGTAGGTGCTCTCGAGGAAACCATTTCTTCCTGGTAAGATTTTATAACCAAATAACTTTTGAACAAAGCAAACTAATAATCACACGTGATTAAACATACCACGTGAACATCTATAAATCATGGAAAAAAATAAATAAATGAATTGATGTACAGCATGTCTTGCCTGGCAAATACATACTGTAATGAAGAATATACTTAACTGCCTATGGCATATCACCCAGATGCCCATATTTAGGAAAGATAAGTCCCTTATTTTGGGCTCAAATATCTCTGTCCCTCTTTTCTAGGAACTCCATATTAATAGTTTGGTGTGTCTGCTGGTATATTAAAACTAAGTTAAATTATTTATTTGCACATGATCTACCTCTAAGCCATTAATACTAGCCAGCTCCTGGATTATTTGCACTATCCTTCTGAGTGTCTGTTCCTGTCAAATTAATTGAATTGTTCATATTGACCTCCATTATACATATTGTATGAAACTTATATAGCATTATGTCCATGAAGGAGGTGTCTGAATCTTAGAATGAAACAAAGCATTACGTGCACAGGCTTCCCTATAATAAAACAAAGTGAACATATGTAGATCTATAATGAAATCATGCATAGGTTGAACTGACCTTTGTGTAGCTAAAAGATAAATGGTACAATCTGTTTGTTTTAACTAAATAAAAGCCCGCTGGAAATCACTAAATAAATCACTGGAAATCTGCAGTTGCAGTATCAGTTATTATACAGAAAAAACGTCTACAGGTAGTGGCTGTCTAGAACCAGACTAATCCACTAAACCAGTAGAGGATAACACTTTAGAAGACACTCCAGTGGTGTCATGGGGCATAACCCCTAAATCTAGAAACTACAAACAAGATGCTCAAAATACTGGATCCAAGAACCATATATATGAGTATCAACTGGAAATCTAGTTGCTGAAAAACAATAAATATAAATAGATAAAGGTGGTATAGGTAAATACGTTCAAAAAAATTATAATACTAGGTGGTCAGAGAAAGGATAATACAAGGATAATACAAGGATAATACAAGCCAAATTGCTAATCTCATATCCTAATGTCTCTACCATGGTCTCTAATGCTCTCAGTCTTAGACTTTAATATAATCCTGGTTTGGTCAATGTCTGAGATTCATATGAGCTATAAATCAAAATAGATATAATAAGAGACCTAGAAAAATGCCTTAACCCTGTGGTGTTCAGTGTACTCAGAACAGCATATATTCATAGTATCATACGGACTTAACGCCACTTTCGGTGGTCTGAGTATATGAATCGCCTTTGGGTTGAATAGGAAAATTTAAAGCTATTTCAAAAAATAATAACAAAAGATATCAACTCAATATGGCTATATATTGGATAATTGGTAGTCAGTTTTATGATAACAAAACAGCAACCTAGTATGGCTATGCACTGGATAGTTTGTAGTCAGCTTTATCCAAGAACTGATAACAAAACAGCTGCTCAATATGACTAAGCACTGGATAGTTTGTAATTGGATTGATAAAATGTATCCAAAAAGCCTTTGGTTGAAAATTAGGAAATGTCTTAGAAAGAAGCAATGATATATATATATATATTGAATAGTAATGCGTATGAACCTAGGTGGTCACATTAATCGTTAGGTACAAAAGAAACCTGACTTGGTGGTAGATAAACCAAATGGTCAGAGAAAATTATATAAAGGTAATGTAACCAATTAGGCTCCCCTTTTAAATAGCAGGATGCTCAAGTAACTCCACTCAAGTAAAGTATAAGGCAATAACGGAGGTAGAAAGAAACAGTGTTAAAATAAAAGCGTGCTAATGTGCAGAACCATACTTAGAGTGTTGGTTGCCTGCACATAGAGTGCCCTGTGAAGTGAGAAAGTGAAGGAAAAAACCCTCAACCCAACGCGCGTTTCGGTGCCTAAGTGATGCACCTTCGTCAGGGGATGAACCCGCACTGACCAGCGGGTCTCTCTTATATACACATATCCTTGCTGGAACATCAGACGTCAATCCATCAGAGGTCAAAATACTGGCGCCAGAATACCGATATCTCATTATTCAAATTAGATTTTCAAACGGTCCAATCCGGTAGCTACCCTCATTCTTGAACTTTCAACTGCCGATTGATGGCGAAATTAACCTTATGATGTCCTGATATTTTTGTTTGTATTCTAAAACTATCGTTATATATGTATAGGGTATTATAAATAAATGATGATGTGCATTAACCCATTGTGGCAGTAGGTAACATATCGTCATTAAGGTGGATAGCATAAAATTAAACCCTAATCTCGCCAATAAGGGTCTTCCTTAAAAGGAAGGCCAAATACATACTGTGTAGAGATAAATATGTATATAATGTCACTATACATTATCTTAAAGGAAACGGTGTAAGTAGATGCCAAGCTTTTTATGCATTCCATAAAGGACTCAAATACACACCGTATGGATATAAATAAATATATATTACCACTATACATAATCTTAGAGAGAACGGTATAGGTCAATGCCGGGCTCGCTATACGTTCCATAGATAACCCCTATGGGTGGCTTGCAAATAGATGTCAAAAATAAAATAAATTTAGAGCCGATCTGGAGAAAGCAATAAGCTAACCAGATTCAAGGTATCAGTATACTCCTAAGAGACAGGGTTTAATGCTATTAGTGATGGAACTGAAAATCTGATAGAATTAATTCGTCACATAAGTATATATAGTTTACATTATTTACTACAATGATCCCTCTAGAGGGCCATTTAGCACTGAGTCTAAGGATCCAGTATGACCCAAAAAAGCCCCATTTGATTTATGACAATTTTAGTGATCAAGTCTACATGATATTATCTTATTAAGGCGTCAATGGGATAAACTTATTCATCCAGATTGATTCACATTAATATTAGGCGATGTCATCTGTAGACATAGGATAGAATATGAATATGAGACTATAAATAGCCACAACTAGGGGTCAGCAAAGGACATTTACAAATAAGAGACCCTAAATTAACTATGTGAACTTAAAAAACCAAGTAACCTATGTACATTATTTACAAATATACATATGAATAGCGTGCTCGTTTTATATAGAGGCGGTAGCTAGTCAGAAATAAAAGAAGTATATGAAAACCCCTCATTTAGACCTTAGGGGGATAATGTCTTTAATTTGTAAGTCCAAAAACGTTCTCGTTGTAGGAGTTTTTTTATCTAAATCTCCCTTTCTTGGGCCCATTTTGATTTTTTTGATGCCATTGAACCGTAACCCCTGTGCTGAGCCGCCAAGTTGAGTTTTCAGATGTCGCGAAATTGGTGTATCTGTCTGTCTAGATGGATTAACAGAGTTTACATGTTCTAAGATGCGGTTTTTGAAGGGTCTAAAAGTCTTGCCCACATATTTCAAATTACAGCTACAGGTGATGAGGTATACCAGTCCTTCTGTCTGACAATTGAAGAAAGTTTTAGTTGTGTAGGTTTCTGAATTTGCCGAGTTTGAGAAGGTTTTTGATTGTTTCCTGATAAATTTACACGCTTTACAGCGACCACACTTGTAAGTACCCACTGCAGGGGACTGCAAAGGCAGTCCTCCAGCTTTTCCCACGCGTAACATGCGGGGCACAAGATTAACATGCACAAATTTTATATATTATTATTTAATTAATATTTTAGTCAGGTTTAAGCTTTCGAGTACCAGAGCAGATTGAAGGTATGTTTATGCTAGGTTGAACGTGTATGTAACAAGATTATGTTTGCTGAGGCTTAGAAATACGGTGAGTAGGGAAGACAGCTCTAACTTTATATATCTTGCTTGTCTAAACGGTTATGTTGTCAAAATATGATTATCTAGACTAGATTAAAACAAAACAAGATTATCAATGCTTAACACTGAATACATCTGCCTTTGTGGTAGGTATACTGATGAACACTTAGAGCGGTATAATCGCCAGTGAGGCCGTACAATTGCTGTCTCCCCTGTGATAAAATCAGGAGTTAAGATAAGATACATGTCGAAGCAGGCACATGTTAGCTAAAAACAGGCATAAGTTTGCATGACTTAAGCGGTCCCAGGTTAACTTGCGGATAGAGAAATCTCACCGGGTCTGGTATAGCAATTAGTAAAGGTTATGACAGGCTAGACATCTTATGGAGCCTAACAAGTGCTATGCACCAATAGAATTCTAAATATGTAACATGTGTAGGCTCTAGGCTGCTTCCTTTACTATGTTAAACAATGCATATAAATCCAGCTTAAGAGTCTCAGACCCCTTAATTGTGGAGGTTCGTCCATAACAGGTTTCACAGGTCAACTGACCGGCTACTGGGTCATAGTACCTCCCTGCCAGTCTGTTTGTGAAGCTGATCAGCCGATGCCCATTATTGGTAGGCCGCAGCTCCAGGGCGCCGAGAAGTCTCCCTTGTGACCCCAGAGTTCGCAGGCTCTGTCTCGTGGGTCCGCCATTATGGCGCACATTGGAGTGTGCCACCGTACGGTCACTTGTATTGTGAGAAAGTCCAGCAGCATAACTGGGGGGGGGAGTGGAGACTGTGTGGGGTAATCGGAGGAGGTTTGGGGTGCGTCGCTTGAGTGTCTTTGGATCCGCCAATTCCCGTCTCTGGGATGGGTGAGTCGTCTGGGGGGTCCCCTTTGCTTGCCAGGGTTGTGGGTTGGAGTGTACAGGGTTGTTGGTCCGGCGGTTCTCCGTTCGTGACAAGGTCGGTTGTTTGAGCTTACAGGCCCGCCAGGAGCCCCGTCCATGTCGGCGCCAGTTCCTTACTCTGGCTATGGGAGGGAGTGTACGTCTGCATAGGGTTTTTGTCGGCTGTACCTTAGGTGAGCTTGTGGCCTTTCTGAGTGCCACCACTTGTTGCTCCTTGGCCACCAGATTCTCCCAGAACGCGGACAGTATAGCTTCGAGTTTGGTTGTAAGGTCGGGTCTGTCCTCGTCCTGAGTGCACGTGGCGTCGGCCATTTTGCGGGGCCGTGTCTCACATATCTGCCCTCTTGCTTCTCTCTTGGCGTTTAGTGCCTGGGTGAATTCTCCTGATGTGTGACCGGGATAACCCCCTCCGGTCCGGGGGGGGGAACAGGGTGCTCGTGTGTCAGAGTCTCTGGTTTGTTGGTTGGGAGAGCGACCGTCTCTCCCCCCCTCGTCGCTTGCAGGCCCCAGCTAGCCATCTTGGGTTCCCGTTCACCGAAACGCTCGGGGAAAGTGTCAGCTGGATCACCAGGTTTCCCTTTATGTGGGCAGCAACTCCCGGTTCAACATGTGGCCCGGTTCTAGCAAATTATCGGTGATTCCCTCTGGAGCTCAGCTTTCACGCGTCTGCTCGCTGGCTTAGCCCTGCCCCCCCACTGCAGGGGATTTTAACCATGTATTGGTAACATTTTGTGTGGAAAGATGGCTGGGTACCAGGATGTCTTTGAGGTTTCGACCCCTTCTTGCTGTAAGGGAAACATAGGGAGTCAAGACCTCTTTAAGATGTGAGTCCTGGTAAAGTAGTGGCCAGAACCTTTCCATTGTCTTTTTAACCATGTTCCACCCTGAGTCAAAAGTCCCAATACATCTAATGATGTTTTGATTTTTGCTCTGAGAGAGACTGTCAGTTAATAGATCAGTTATCTCTGTAAGGAGTACCCTTTGATATATAAATGAGTTACCTAATTAGCCCAATCACCTGCAGAGATGGAAAAAAGAGGTATTGGAGAAATTAGACAAGGATTGTGGTCAGAAGGTGGTGCCAGTCCCACCGAAGGGCTTGTACCCGGATAATTGTATAAATAAGAAATAATTTAATACTGGCAAGGTGACGTATTAGACAACATTGGAGGTCTGTACCTGCAAATCCCAACAGTAGTGTGATGTGTATATATATAGGAAAAATAGGGGGTAAAAATCTCCCTAATATCTTATACTGGTGCTCCTGCAAAATAATCAACTGACATATGTCTTTATTCAATCCTTGTTTGATAGCATGAGATCACCAGTTGAAAATCTTCCCTGAAAATGGCTAAAGATGGTAATTGATACCGTAATGAATTTGCCAAGGGCAGAGAAAAATTCCCATATATACACATAGGCAGCAAAAAATGAGAAGCAAGGGTATAACTGGATATAATGTTGCAGTCTTAGAGAAAAAAGGCTACAAAGTAACGACTGGAATAACACAGATAAAGTTACCCCTTCTCATAACTCGTATCCAGGAGTGGATACTAATTTACGGACTGTGAAATGCTTCTTGAGGCATATAATAGAAAGAAAAACTATACACTAGTCCCTAGTCTCCTCCAAACACCTTCGAAGGTGTTCTAAGCTATAACTTAGTCTGGAAAAAGAATCCTGCCTAATGTGCCATCACCTTGACTGTGGGAATAGCACTGTATAAAGTAAAACATTAACCTAAGAGGGTCTAAATACCCATAGTGCAAAAGTGTCCCTTAAGTGAAAAAGGTGAGATGAAGAAAAGTGACGAGCTAACGCCCGACGCGCGTTTCGGTGTATGAAAACACCTTCGTCAGGGGCTAAGAAATGTCTCGTGAAAAAAGAGGGGCCTTTTAAATACCTTGTAGCCAATCAAAGAAGAGGTTCCTCCTTCGTCGTTAATGACGTTTCGGGATGGCCCTGCGTCACTTGTGACGTATCACCCCACGTGACTGTGGGTGGAGGAATAGGCGGAACTCCTCTATGGACGTCATTTGATTGACAGATTATATGTCAATACTAGCCACTAGCGGGCCGATAAAAATCTATAATGAATAGTATAAATCATGATTTTGGAACACTGATGATCCTTAATAGAATAGATCCATCCTCTAAATAATAAGATAGTTGGTATGGTTGAGAGTATAAATAACTGTGTGTGTATTAATAATTCCTCTTATTGGATTCATTTTTATATAACTGAATTCTCCCGATCTCCTCATCTACCTCTTTATTGACTTTTTCTAGCTTTTGATTCTCATATCTACACAGAATGTCCATGAATTTCCGTGAACAGGCTCCTGCCGCTTCCTCCCATTCTTTAATAAATTCAGATTCCTCAATATGGGGGGCTGGAATATTCTGTACTCTTAGCCCTCTTGGGATAAGCTCTTTACTTAAATATTTTTCCAGTGAGGCTATTTCCCATCCCGCTCTTATTTGCTGTTTAAAAAGGAAAGTCAAATGATTGAAGGCTGAATTTATATTTGTATGAGTAATGTTTTCCTGCTAGTGTCCTTCAGAAAATACCAAATCAATATCTGAATACCATGCATCTCTTGATGTCTTATCTGACAGAAAACCGGCCATTACAGAACAACGCTGAATAAGGTGTACAGGTACTAAAACCTAATTAAGATAATTTACAGAAAAAACTTCTACAGGTAGTGGCTGTCTAGAACCAGACTAATCCACTAAACCAGTAGAGGATAACACCTTAGAAGACACTCCAGTGGTGTCATGGGGTATAACCCCTAAATCTAGAAACTACAAACAAGATGCTCAAAATACTGGATCCAAGAACCATATATATGAGTATCAACTGGAAATCTAGTTGCTGAAAAATAATAAATATAAATAGATACAGGTGGTATCTGTAAATAAGTTAAAAAAAAAAGGTGGTCAGAGAAAGGATAATACAAGCCAAATGGCTAATCTCTTATCCTAATGTCTCTACTGCTCTCTAATGCTCTCAGGGAATATTGGGCAAGTCAGAAATAGATTATACACTCACAAATAAAGAGCTTTTATTTAAAGCATAAAACTTCAGGTGTAGGCTGTACAATCCCCACCTAAAGTAAGGAAATATCTGATTCACAATTTTCTCAGCAGCATTGATTTATATGGAAGAGTAAAACAAAAGAAACAGTATATAGTGCTCGCTATAACAACATATTGGAGCAAAAGGTGGAAATATAATCACATTTCCAAGAGCAATAAAATTGCATTTAAAATATAAGAAGGGGGGCGGAGCTTAACTGCCAAGCAGATCGGACGGGCTGTGAATCAGCTCCTGCACAAAAGCGACTAATATGGGGGTAAATACCCCGAAAACAGTCCCGTCCCCGAGCCTGAGGGCACATGTCGAGTCGGGGAAACCTGGGGGCATCGAACAAACCCAAAACCAAGACTTAACATACCCGGGAACCTGTTCAATGCACTTGGGGCCTGCCAGCGGCCGAGCCAGGGAGAGACGGCCGCTCTCCTGGATGGTAAAGCCCAGCAAAGACCCCTTAATGCGCTCGACTCCCTCCCCCCCCCCTCTGGACCGGTGGGGGTCATCCCGGTCCCCGCCTGGCTCCTGCGGTGGCCAGCCGAGACAGCAACACGCGACTAAAACGCACAGCTGCAAACCCTTACAGAAACTTCCTAAAATGGCGGTCGGCAACGCGACCCGCATGGCGAGTATGAAGCTGACACCAACACCGCAAAACAACCCCCAACAGAACCGAACGATAATCCTGATACGCTTCTGGGACACACTCCTGAGGCGAAAAACAGCAGCCCGACCCACAATGGGTGAACGGAACCGCAGATGGCAGGGAA